>NC_085140.1:295534831-296134831 GCF_024139115.2 Armigeres subalbatus | reverse complement strand
AAATTTCCATATAAACATAAATTGACTTCGCGCCTCCCCTAAATGGCCACCGAATTGCCTGAAATTTTGCCAGGACTCGTATATTATCAAAATGATGCTAATAGACATATGGGAGATGGAATTTTCGAACATTTTTAAAATTTGAACTGCCCTAGTGTGGGCACGTTGTATTCGCGGCATTTCTGCAGTACTTGGCGAATGGCGAACACCTGGTCCGTGGTGGAGCGTTCGCCCACAAAACCTGCCTGGTACTGCCCCACGAACTCCCTTGCAGTTGGTGCTAGTCGACGGCATAAAATTTGGGAGAGTACCTTGTAGGCGGCGTTCAGCAATGTGATTGCGCGGTAGTTGCTACAATCCAGCTTATCGCCGTTTTTGTAGATGGGACACACGACACCTTCCATCCACTCCTGCGGCAAAACTTCCTCCTCCCAAATCTTGGTAATGACCCAGTGCAGCGCTCTAGCCAGTGCCTCACCACCGTGTTTAAATAGCTCTCCTGGTAGTTGGTCAACCCCAGGGGCTTTGTTGTTCTTCAGCCGGTCAATCTCCTCCTGGATTTCCTGGAGATCCGGAGCCGGTAGAATTATGTCCTGCGCGCGTTCTCCCAGGTCCATCACCATACCGCCATCTTCGTCTGCCACATCGCCATTCAGGTGCTCTTCGTAGTGCTGCCGCCACCTTTGGATCACCTCACGCTCGTTCGTAAGAAGGTTCCCGTTTATGTCCTTACACATATCAGGCTGTGGCACGTGGCCCTTACGTGAACGGTTTAACTTCTCATAGAACTTTCGTGTGTTATTAGCGTGGTACAGTTGCTCCGTTTCTTCACGGTCTCGATCTTCCTGCTGGCGCTTTTTCCTCCGGAAAATCGAGTTTTGTCTGTTCCGCGCCTGTTTATATTGTGCCTCGTTCGCCTCGCCTCGTTCGTGTTGCAGCAATCTCGCCCATGCTGCATTCTTCTCTTCCACTAACTGCTCACATTCGCCGTCATACCAGTCGTTTCTTCTGATCCGGGGCACCGTGCCTAGTGCAGCGGTTGCGGTGCTACCAATGGCGGATCGAATATCTCTCCAGCCATCTTTCAAGAGACGCTGCGCCTAGCTGCTCTTCCGTTGGAAGTGCCACTTCCAGCTGCTGCGCGTATTCTTGGGCTAGTCTACCGTCTTGTAGCCGCCCAATGCTAAGCCGCGGCGTCCGACTTCGACGCGTGTTGTACACCGTCGAGAGTTTTGAGCGCAGGCAAACTGCAACGAGGTAGTGGTCGGATTCAATATTCGCACTGCGGTAAGTGCGGACATTCGTGATGTCGGAGAAGAATTTACCGTCGATTAGAACGTGATCGATTTGGTTTTCCGTTTCTTGGTTAGGTGATCTCCATGTGGCCTTGTGGATATTTTTGCGGGGAAAGAAGGTGCTTCGGACTACCATTCCGCGGGAGGCTGCGAAGTTTATGCATCGTTGGCCGTTGTCGTTCGATACGGTATGCAGACAGTATATTGACTGGTTGAAATCGCTGTTATTTTCTGTTCTTTCGTTCTCTATATTGAATCTGTATCTTTATTACTGTCATCTATTCCCTTTCGCTTTGAGTAGTATAATTATCACCGAAAAAAAAAACAACAAATTAATTTCGATAAGTTTCAATATAATATTCCCACCAAACCAATTACTAAACGTACAGTACTTTCTGTAATAGCTATGTTATTCGATTCTTTGGGTCTGCTAGGAGCAGCCATAACATCAGCAAACTTTCTTATGGCGATGGAGCTGTTTGAAAAGGTCGCCCATTCACATGAAAGTCTTATTTCTGGACAGAATCAACTTGCCTCCTGCATTGGAATCAGGTCATTCCAACTACATGGTCCTTCTACATTGCAAATCGGGTGGCAAAAATACAGTCCATCTCACAACATTCTTGTTGGGGTCCAGAAGGAATCCAGTGGCATTTTAACCCACCAATTGCGCCACACTTCGGTGGATTGTGGGAAGCTGCTGTACGTTCAGCCAAGAACCATCTCGTCAAGGTACTAGGAGAGACCCCACCCAGAGGATATATGTACACTTCTGGCACAAGTAGAAGCATGTCTCATCCTCGACCAATTTCCGATGATCCAAACGATCTCCAGTCGTTAACTCCTGCACATTTCTTGATCGGAGAACCCTTGCAAGCAATTCATGATCTAGATTTCACAAGCATCCCAGTAAACCGTCTCAATCTGCTGCAATGAACTTAGCGTCGATCACAAGACTTTTGGAATCGATGAAAAAGAGAATATTTGTTTCAGCTGCAAGGCCGAGCAAAACGGTGGAAACCAGTTGTTTCCATAAAAGTTGGTATACTTGTAGCGATTCAAGAAGATAATCTGCCTGCTTTACGATGGAAATTAGGCCGAATGGTCAAAGTACACCCTGAAGACGATGGAATAGCAAGAGTAGTAACATTAAGGACCAGTACAGGATAGCTAGCCCGGTCAGTCGGAAAAAAATGTCCCAGCTGTTGGCTTTAATAGCATTAATAATTCTTTTTTACGACAACATAAATATCATAACCTAACGAGTGTTTTACATGTCAAACTTGTTCTGATGAGTTTCGTTCATTTTTGTTGTATTTTCTATAGTTTTCTGCGCAAAATATTGAGCATCTGAATGAAATTTTGGAGCTTTCTAGAATAACCAATGAAAAACGGGACAAATTTAGGATTCGTCAGTTTTCGAAGGGACAATACAATAAGGCAGAAAAATACGGCACTGTCTCGTTAAATACGGTACGTATGGTCATCCTACACTGGTGGAAATAAGTAGAAAGACAAGGTCAATATCTCGATTCTTAGCGATTCGATTGAGCTGATTTTTTGCCAGCAGGCCTAAAATGACTTGAATTTTATTCAATGATAGTTACATTTATGGATATATTCTGCTTACACGCGTTTCTGTTGGAAATAATTATAAAGACAGTTTCGTTGTATGGAGCTCCATATAAAAAAGTGGTGTCTTTATAATTATTTCCAGATTCAGAGGTCAAAATCAATAGAGATGTTTTTAATTCATTCAAAGATCGAAAGTTCAAGTTGAAAACAGGTGTCTAGTAAAGTTTTAGCCAAATCGAATAGCTACGAATCTAGATTTCAATCCTCAAACATGATGAAAATTAATGGAAATCATGCTTGTCTTTATACTTATCTCCGGCGGTATATATGGTAAATATAAGTGTCGTAACCCGTTCGTCGCAACAATACTCAGCAAACTGATTCCCATTTCGCTCTCACGATCATCCCGAAATCTGTATTGCTGGATGGGATCAAAATATCTTACAATCTAAGATAACTCAATACACGTTTGTAAAAAATACACTACAACAGAGTATATTCTAATTGGATATTAATTTAATGGCAATAATAAAGTGATTTTTTTCCTGATACTTTATACACCTGATCTTATCTACCACAATAAGCTTAGATTAATTATTATTTCAATAATTAGTAAATAACAAGTTTAAACAAGAAATTTAGTTCTATTAATTAGAACAAAATCATTTTCATCTTGATCATTTAAGGATTTATGTTAAGACACTTTTGCATATTATGCCTGAATCAACAGTATAGGAAACAATCACAAAAGTAGAAATTTATTCAGAAGGCAGAACATTTGAAACACAACAATATCCATAAGTAAGACACATTCAGCCCTTGATGAATTAATTTGCTTCTTTATGATCCGCAAAGAATCGTTTTCCGTAAACGGTGAACACTGTAGACCATTCAACGAGTGAGCATTCTCCGCTTTGCGCCCAGCCGGAAAGATGCCCTCCTGGTCGGTCGTTTGTTCCGTTCGTGAAGAAAGAAACAAAAGTTTCGCCATGCACGCACAGCGAGGTGAGCAAAATTTGAACCATCATCGTTCACGCGACGACCGACGACTCGATTGTTGTGTTCGTTGACGGGATGCGGTTCCCTCACTTCGCAATGAAAGTCGAATGATCATTCATTCGGTTGGCTTGAGTCGTTGCTCGCCATACCGATTTGTTTCAGTTGGGAATCGGTTGAAAATCGTAACGAAGAGCACTTTGAAATTATGCCATGAGTCTGTAATTTAAGTACGGGACTGCCGTTTTTGGTCTTCCGTGTATGCAGCTTTTTCCACGGGTCGCATACGCACAGAAGGTGGGACGACAACAACTTTTGAGTGCTATGAAGATAAGTCGGTTTCCAAGAGCGAGGAGCAAAAGCAAACGTCTTTATCAATAAAATGTGTAGTGAGAGCTCCAGGCTACACCAAGGCAAGAATATTCTTGACTAGAGACTAAACAGTAGTTGATTTCACATGTTTACTTTTCTCGTAAGTAAAATGTCGTCCAAAGATGATCTGATTATGTATAATAATATGTTTAACTGAAAACTTCTATTCACAAACATAAATAGTTACAAAAGATACAGCTTATTTTATCGGCAAAATTTTGCTTAACTAACTGTAATTTTCAAATAATAATCAAATTATAATCAACCACGTCTATCATTTGGGTAAAATATCTCGAATTTTGCGGAATTTAAGATAAATGACATTTGCAAGGCGTTGGCTCGGAAGGTCAACATCAACACCAATATCCTGAAGTTCAGATTGATGGTGATACGCGAAACTAAAAGTTGCATTAAATGTACGAAGTTGGATTGGATTTGGAATGGATTTGGAATGAATTTGGAATGGATTTGGATTTAGATTGGATGAGATTTGGATTGGATTTTGATTGGATTTGAATTCGATTGGATTTGGATTGGATTTGAATTGGATTTGGATTGGATTTTTATTGGGTTTAGATTTTGATTGAATTTGGATTGGATTTAAATTGGATTGGATTGCATTTGGATTAAATTGGATTTGGATTTAGATTCAATTAGGTTGGATTTAGATTGGATTTGAATTGGATTTGAATTGGATTTGGATTGGGTTTGGGTTCGATTCAATTTGAATTGGATTGTCTTATCTTTATTAGGTTGTTTTTAAATCGTATTAGTTATGAAGTTCAACACCGCTTAGACCTGTGACTACGCCGGTGACTAATCGCAATAAAAAATCAATTAAATTAAGTCGAGTCGAGCCAAGCACGAGACACTGAACTGTGAAGAAATACAGCGTGGTAGAGTTAATAGGAATAGTACTAAACTAGTCTTGAGTTCATAAATGTTGTTAAGGTGGATCTCGTCAAAATTCAATTTCAAATCTACCTCAAGCGATGGTGTCTCTAAGTCGGTTTAGTGACATACATTGTCTTGGTTAAATAATAGGTTGGTTGATTAGTTTGAGAGTTTGGATGGGGCTCTATCTAGTTTAATAATACATAAATTGTTAAACTGATCTTTGGAATGCGTTAAGCCAAGGCCTCATTTAGTCGGGCACCTAAACTTGTAGGTGACTTGCAAAATGGATTTGTTGTAGGGCCTGGATACATGCCCAAAGCGTCCCCATTCTTAAAGGATCTGGTATTGGTGCAGGAAAATTATTGCACTTAAGAAATTTCAAGTCAAGTCGACAACATTTTTTTTTTAATTTAAATCAAACTGATTTAGCAAAATAATTAAATCCCAACTGTGAATGCTTTACCGATTTTTTTGTTCCGACTCCCGAGTAAGTAATTTATATTTTGAAATCAATTTCTGAATATAACTGAAAAAACCACTTGCTGAGCATCAGCAAAGCAAATATTGCTGAGCAAACATTACGAGCATCATTACGCTTCTTATTTTATTATTCACAGCAATTGTAACACTGGGGTGTTGTCGCCTAGCTGCAAAGTATTAAGTTAAATTAGTTAGTTAAAACGTCAGGTATTTTCAAACATTACGAAAATTTAATTTAATTGTCTTTAAATTATTTAATACTGCCTTATTGTGAAATTCCTGAAACTTCTGAGAATATTCGAAGAAGTATCGTTCAAACATTCATTTATGAATTTCTTCGAAAAATACTCCAGAAATTATTTCGGAAATGAATCAAGAAATATATTTGATAATTCCTCCAGATATTCCTCCGAAAAGTTTCTTCTAAAAATATAAAGAGAATAATTTCTAGGCATTTGCCCTACTTTGATATTTAGAGTGCAAATCTGTCCTATCCTCCTTCCCACTTTTCGCTCGATTCAACAATAAAAAAGGCAACACCATATCCGCTGCCGAAGCCGACAACGAATGGGGTAGGAGATAATCGAAAAATCGGGGATCCGAAGAGGTAGCGATGAACTGAGCGGGGAGTCGTGATCAGAAAGCCGTCGAGTAAAGACCTGCAAATTAAGAAGATTCCCGTAGAAGGCAGTGATCCATACTCACGTGGTACTGAGATCATGATGTGAAGTAGTGCAGACAGTGTTCGTGAGTGGCTTACAATCATCGAAGGGTTAAATTCCCGGAAAGGTGCAGGACCGACAAAGAAACCCTTGCGCGTCGTTAAGTGGTGCCGAGTTTGCCGAGAAGAAGCCTCGACAAGTAGCTAAGCCCTCGCCCTCGTGTTTTACCACTACGGCCACGCCGGCTGTTCCCTCTACGAGCAACGATCCGGTCCCGTCTACAAAATCGCAGAGCTCTCGTTCTCGTGCTTGTCCATTGCGGCCACGCCGGCTGTTTCCTCCGCAAATCTACGATCCGGACTGGCCGAGAAGAAGCCTTGGCGAGTAGAAAGCCCTCGTACCACAGTTTTATAACTACGGCCACGCCGGCCGTTTTCTCCACGAAGCCACGATCCGGTCCCGTCGACAGCGAACCCGTCGAGAAGAAGAAGCCTCGGTACCGCCGAAAGCCAACCCGAGAAGCAGAATCGTTGGCAAATTGCAGAGCCCTCGTCCTCGTGCTTGTCCGACTGCGGCCCCGCCGGCTGTTCTCGCCACGAATCCACGGTCGGGTACCGCCGAGAAGAAGCCTCGACAAGTAGCAAGGCCCTCGTCATCGTGTTCAACCTTTCGGCCACCCCGGCTGTTCACTTCGCGAAGCCAGAATCCGGCCTCGCCGGTAGTCAAACCAACGAGAAGAAGCCGCCGCCTCGAATACCCGCCGAGAAGAAGCCTCGACAAACAGCAAAGCCCTCGTCATCGTGTTCAACCTTTCGGCCACGCCGGCTGTTCACTTCGTGAAGCCGAAATCCGATCCCGCCAGCAGGCCAACCCGCTCGTCGAACCCCACCACCCTAGCCTTCGTGCCCAAATAGCAGCCCAGCCGGCTATCGGCGATAATGAACAGTCGTCCAAGGTACGTCACCCGCGCGCATGTCGCCAAGTTTAATTCCTTATCCCTGTTTACTAACCCACTCCTGGCACTATGAATTGAAAAAAATAAATTATATAAAAATGTATTTGAACGGTAAATTTCTTTCATACGCTATCCCTATGCATGTAAGTGCGTCGTTGTCTTGTCCTCTTTCTGCTATTCCTTCGTGAATCCCTTGAGCAGGTAAGGCAACCCTGAGAGCCCCAAAGGTGAGCTAGTTTGGGACGTTTGGACGTCCACTGCATAGACGGCGGACGTCACTAGCAGTTACAATTTCTTTCGGAAATTGCTAAAGGGATGCTTTCGGATTTTGTTCTACGAATTCCTACAATCTTCTTCGGAGAAGAATTCAAGGAATTCCTTAAAAAATTCCATTCGTTCTTTTGAGAATTTCTTCGGAAATTTTTCCTTTTGAAATTGTTTCGGTATTTATTTCATGAATCACTGGAAAAAGTTATTCTAGATTTCCATAAGGAATGCATTCAGAATTTGCCTAAGGAATTTCTTCAGAACTTCTTCCAGCAATTCCTTTAAAACATTCTTAGGGAATTCTTCCGAAACTTCCTGCAGGAATTTCTTCGAAAATGCCTTCATTTTTCCTAAAGTATTTGTTTGTTTGTTGTTTATTTTTGGATTTTTTTTTCGAAAATTCAATCAGTAACTACATCGGAAACAGCTTCATCTATATAATAAAAATGAAATGGTCTGTGTTTGTATCCGCATAACTCGAAAACAGCTGCATGGATTTCCTTCATTCCTTCAGCAGTTACATTCGTCATAGTTTCCGACGGGTTTATATGATATTTCCTAATAAGAAAATCACGAGTTAGATTGAGTAAATCGTAAAAAAGTAAAATTGTGATTCGTATGGAAATTTCGCACGAGCATATTCGCCTACTATGCAGGACAACGTCTGCCGGGTCGACTAGTTTTTAATAAATTACAAAGGATCTCCTGGAAGACCTTCCGACAAAAAAATCTGGAGAAATATCCGAAGGAAATCTCGGAGGTTTTACGAATAATCTTTTAAAGAAGTCCATGGAGGAATATCCGAATGAATTCCGGGCGGTAGTAATTCTGGAGGAGTTCCCAAACAAATTTTTGGAGGCTTGTGAGAAGAAACTTGTGTTGGGTTTAGTGCAGGAATTTTTAAATAAACTTTTGAAGGGAGAACCTGAATGGATTTTCGAAAATAATTCCTAAAGGAACTCCCAAAAAATTTTTTGAAGGTAAAATACTTTCCTAAGGAATTTCCAGAGGAATCGATAAAGGTATTTTTGAAGGATTTCATGATCGAATTTCCGAAGTAATTCTCAAAGAAAATTACGAAGAAAATCCTAATAGAATTTCAAAGAAAATGCCATCTGTTTTTTTATGTAATTTCTAGGTTTCGTCAAGAATTCCTTTGCAATTTTTCCCAGTAATTTAATCGCAATTTCCTCCAGAGATTCCTTTGAAGATTCGTCCAGGAATTCCTTAGGAAATTGCCTCTACAAAAAACTCCTCCGTAAACGAATTCCAGAAAGTTCTTCCGGATATTCCTTAAAATTTATCTCAGGGATTACGTCAGAATTTCCTCCACGTATTCATTTGTTTGAGAAACCCTTAGGAAATACGTTAAGGTTCGTTCTTTTGGAAATTCCTTTGAAAATTTATTGGGAAATTACTTCAAGAATTGCTTCATAAAATCCTTTAGGAATTCTTTCCTACCTTCCGAAAATCATACGCAAATTTCATTTGAAATATCGACGGAAAATATTTTAGAATTCCTCTAAAAATTCCTTCAGAAATTCATTTACAGATTCCTTCGGAGTCATTGAAAGTTTGTTTAGGAATTTCTTCGGAAATTAATACGGAGGATTATTTTAGGAATTCCTTCGGATTTTTTTTAGAAAAAAAACGTTGGAAATTTTATAGAAATTCCTCTAGGGATTCCTTAGCAAGTTCTTTGACAACTTTTCCTGAAATTCTCATATGAATACTTTCTGAACTACCTTAAACAATTCCTTGGGAATTTCTACGGGTAATCCTTTGAAAATTCTTTGCTAACTTTAGGAAGAAGTTCTTGGACATTTTCCTCAATAATTCCGTCACAACATTCTCCATTGTTTTTGATTTTTTTCGGGAATCTCTTCAGAAATTCAGAATTCAAAGAAATATCTTCGCAAATTGCTTTTGGGAACCATTCGGAAATTCTTCTAGAAATTCCCTAGAACTTTTTTTTTCGAAATTCGATTCTTTCTGATTTTTTTTGCGGGAATTCCTTCCTTGTAAACTATTTTTGAAGTCGGTTCTACCGGAAAAAAATATAAAATACCTATACATATAATAATCAATGCCTGCTTGCCCAAACCTTTGTTCCTTATGACGAATAAACGAGTCTACATTAAGCAAGGTTTTTTATTTCCTTGGTGTGATTTATGGGAAGTGCGTCGTGGGATCAATAGTGGAGTTGGCCAAGTTCGGAAGAAGTATTTTACACTAAGTTCTTTCGAAAATTCATTTAAAAAGTTTGCCAGAAATGTCTTTATAAACTCTTTTCGCTATTCTCTCGGAGAGTCCTTTCTGAACCCCTTTGAAGACTTTTTCAGCAATTTCTTCGGAAATTGTTTTAGGAATTCTTTCGGAAACTATTTCATTCCTTAATAAATTTCCGAATGAAATCCTGAAAGAATATTCAACGGTTTTACCTGTGGTTTTACTAAAGAAATTTCCCAACGAGAACCTTAATGGTTTTGAAAATGCCTATATGAGCTTCCGCAGAATTTCTTACAGGGTTTTACAAAGGAATTTTAAATGAACCTTAGAGAAAAATCGTAGTTTCCTCCGAATCCCATCAGGAACTCCACCAAGAACTTTTTTGGCATATTTTACCAACTTTTGAAGAAAATATTCAATTTGGTTGGTCATCGTGCCCCAGTCTTACTCAGTCAGAGCTCATTTTAGTTATGTTGATCATCTATTGAGATTTGGGCATACAAGAACGCGAGGTGGGGAGTAAACTGTCCATTGTAGTTGGCATTAGTGGAGTCCACCGTGAATGCCCTTACAGGATCCAAGGGTCACAGCAGGTGAACGAAGTAGCACTGCAAATTTTCTAAATATACTAGATAAGCAGCCGCTCAAACATTACCCAATTGTATATGTAACTCAAAGAATAGTAGATATATTGAGAAGTAAATCGACTGGAGTTTATCAAAATCCTGAATGGGGAAAATTTTTGGAAAACAATATTAACAAATTAGTCCTATGACACCGAAGTCTAGTTCTCAATACTGCTCAAGGGTTACGAAAAGTGAAGCATGGTTCGTTGCTAAATTTTGATTCATCAAAATCAGAGAATAATGAAATAGTTTTAATTTAAATAACATCTTGAGATCAGGTTTTTATTAGTGTCGCTGGTAATTTACTATGGAATGTGCTGTTTTTTTTTTTTTTTTTCCAAGTTCGTTTATTTGGTAGGCTCAGGCGTGTATAACACTTTACGGAGCCATGGTTCTTTGTGATATATACAATCAATATCATTTTATTATACAGTTAATAAGAGCGGGGAAGGAGCCAGCGTACTCGTGATGACTCGAGGTTAGTTTACAATGTTCAAGGATGGACGGGGCTTAGGATTTGGGATAAGGAAATTTCAGCTTCTCATCCGGGCATTTGGCGTCAGTGACGATGTGGCGTGTCGTCGAGCTCGAGGAATGGTTCGACTGGGAGCATCTTCCGGATGGCAAGAGCTATGGAGCTCTACGGAACAAAAAGGCAGAGACTAAACAAAAAAAAAACTTTGAAGAAAGAAAAAAAAACAAAATATTAAATTTTGATGTCAGAAGCACAAAGAAAACTATAAATGGCCTGCATATAGACAACATCACGATCTCCCAAAACACCTCGAACTTCCCTGAAGGGTTGTTTACCTCGGGCCACAAGGGTATCCAATAATTGCTCTCTGGAGGCGTCATTTTCCGAGCAGGACCAAACTACGTGATCGATGTCATCATATCCGGCTCCGCACCTACATAAGTTGCTATCGACAAGGTTTATTCTGTACAGATGTGCGTTTAGTGAATAGTGATTGGACATAAGTCTCGACATCACGCGAATGAAGCCTCGACTTAAGTCCTCACCTCTGAACCACGCTCGCCCAGAAACTTTTGGAACTATGGAAAATAGCCACCGTCCAAGTTCATTGTGTGTCCAATTCCTTTGCCAACTTTGAAGAGTACTCTGACGGACTAATGAGAAAAACTCGTTGCTCGAGAATTGTCTATCATAAACCTCACCTTCCTGTGCGCCCACCTTTGCCAGCGAGTCTGCCTTCTCATTGCCGTAGATTGAGCAGTGAGATGGGACCCAAACAAAGGTAATCTTGAATGATCTTTCGACCAAAACACGCATCTGCTCTCTTATGTTTGAAAGAAAGTAAGATGCGTGCTTAACAGGTTTCATCGACCGGAGTACCTCTATAGAACTAAGACTATCCGAGAAGATGAAATAATGGTCTACGGGCTGATTGGAAATTATCCCCAAAGCGAAGTTAATTGCTGCCAGCTCAGCAACATAAACCGAACACGGTTCCTGAAGTTTTTGGAAGGTGGTTGAAGTTACATTGAAAACACCGAAGCCAGTGGATCCGTTGATGCGAGAACCATCAGTGAAATATCTGTTGTTGCAATTGACATGTTCATATTTTTCAGAAAAAGTGAGGGAATAGATATTTGTCGAAGATGATCTGGTATTCCTTGAATAGCAGGTTTCATGGACAGATCGTATACAATTGAGGAACTGTCGTTGGTGAAGTGAACTCGAGGGGATTATAACACGGAAGACAAAGATCTGACGATATGTAGTTGAGATAAACTCTCAGGAATCTTGAACGACAAGTTAGTTCAAGCATATTATCGAAGTTATTTAGAACAAGTGTGTTACTTGTTCCACATTTGATGAGTATTCTAAGTGAGAGCTCCCAGTAACGGTGCTTTAAAGGAGTGACTCAGCAAGCACCTCCAGGCTCATGTTATGCGTTGAATGCATGCAGCCAAGGGCAATACGCAAACAACGATACTGAATTCGTTCCAATTTGATCAGGTGGCAATCAGCTGCTGAGAGGAAGCAGAAGGAGCCATACTCTAAAACAGAGAGAATAGTCGTTCTATAGAGTTTGATGAGGTCTTCCGGGTGAGCACCCCACCATGTTCCGGAGATAGAACGTAGAAAATTGATCCTTTTCCGGCATTTTTGTATCAAATACTCAATGTGGAGTTTCCAGGTGCATTTCGAATCAAACACGACCCCAAGGTATTTAGAAGATAAAGATTGGTTGATGTCATCATTCAACAGCTTGAGTTTCAGTTGAGCAGGATACCGCTTCTTAGTAAACACAACCAATTGAGTTTTTTGCGGTGAAAACTCGATCCCTAAATGTCTGGCCCAAACAGTCAGATTATCTAAGGTACTTTGCAATGGTCCTTGCAAGACAGCTGCACTTGGACCTCTTAGAGAGACCACGGCATCATCTGCAAGTTGTCTGAGCGTGCATTGTCCTTCCAAACAATTGTCAATATCTTTAACATAGAAATTATAAAGCAAGGGACTTAAACACGAACCTTGGGGAAGGCCCATGTAGCTATTTCTGGAAGTTGTCAGAGTGCCGAGTGTGAAGTTCATTTGTTTTTCTGACAACAAATTGTACAAGAAATTATTCAAAATAACGGGTAATCCACTACTGTGCAGATTGTCTGACAGTACTTCTATGGAAACTGAATCAAAAGCGCCCTTAATGTCCAAGAATACTGAAGCCAATTGCTCCTTGTGCGCAAAGGCCAGTTGTATATCTGAAGAAAGCAACGCTAGACAATCGTTTGTTCCTTTCCCTTTTCTAAATCCAAACTGAGTATTTGAAAGCAATGCATTTTCTTCGACCCAATGGTCGACTCTTGAAAGGATCATTTTCTCCAATAATTTTCTCATGCATGATAGCATGGCAATCGGTCGGTATGAATTGTGATTAGACGCTGGTTTCCCAGGCTTTTGAATAGCTATTACTTTGACCTGTCGCCATTCAGGTGGCACAATGTTGTACTCCATGAAACAGTTGTACAGGTCAAGTAATCGTCTTTTCGCGATATCTGGGAGGTTTTTCAGAAGATTGAATTTGATGTTATCGCATCCCGGAGCAGAGTTATTCGATGAAAGAAGAGACATAGAAAGTTCCAGCATTGAGAATGGTCCACCCAAAGAACCGGGATCAGTGACTGATTCTCGAAATAGCGGTTCTGCTGGTACGGAATCTGGACAGACCTTTTTGCGAAGTTGAATATCCATCGATTGGAGTATTCTTCACTCTCGTTGGTGGAAATGCGGTTCCGCATGTTGCGAGCCGTTTTCCAAAGTGTTGTCATTGAGGTTTCTCGTGATAGTCCCTCGACAAAACGTCGCCAGTAGCTACGTTTTTTGCCTTGAGAAGATTTTTTTGAGCTTTCTTTCGAGCCTCAAATACTCTTCCAAAAGCTCGGACCTTCCGTGTTTACGGAAGGCCTTTAAGGCATCAGATTTCTCAGAATACAACTTAGAACATGCATCATCCCAACCAGGAGTGGCTGGTCTTCTTATGATAGATGTACTTGGAACGCGTCGTTTCTGAGCTTCTAGTGCGCTTTTTGAATCAACTCAGTAAGGAATCGATATTCATCCAAAGGTGGAAGAGTATCAGTTGATTCAATACCAATTTTACCGCCGATGCAAATTTTGGCCAGTCAATGTTCTTCGTGAGGTCGTAAGGAACATTAACTGGCTCAGATTGTTGATAGCTACTTTCAATTGTGGTAACTATCGGCATATGATCACTACCATGGGGATCTTGAATTACCTTCCACGTGCAATCTAATGATAGTGAATTTGAACATAAAGACAGATCAATACGGCTTTGTTGACCATTTGGTCCTATTCGAGTTACTTCACCAGTGTTCAAAATATTCAAATTGAAATCGTCACACAAATCATAGAAAATAGGCGCTCTATAATCGTCATACGTTTCGCCCCATCCAATACCATGTGCGTTCATATCACCCAATATCAATACTGGAGATGATAGGAGGGAGACCGCGCTCAAAAATGTCGACGATTAATAGAGGCATTTGGAGGAATGTACACTGAAGCTATGCAAAGATCTTTATTCTTTACATTTACTTGGCATGCGACGATTTCTAAGCCGGGAACAGTCGGAATGGAATTCTGTAGAAGGAGTAGCATTTTTGATCCCCAAAAGAACGCCACCATAATGATCATCCCGATCTTGGCGAATAATGTTAAAATCGTGGAAGTTGATTTCATCTTCAGAAGAAAGCCATGTTTCACAGAGTGCAAATATATCGCAATCGGAATTGCGAATCAAAAACTTGAACACGTCTAATTTATTTTTCAGACTGTGACAGTTCCACTGCAGCACAGTGATTGTATCTTCGGTGTTGGCCGTATTATCCATCGAAAGATACAATTTCTGCAAGAAGGGCCATGAAACAGTCAATTGCTTCAGATAACTTTCAACTGTTGGAATAAAGAGGTCAATGATTGGCCTCAATGAATTCGGAATATTGAACAAGTTCAAAAACGGTCCACAAGGTCCTTAAAGGAGATCAATCCTCGCTTGGACGGAATACTTTTTCTAGAAGTGCGAAATTGTTTTTCTTTCGTTGATTCTCCTAGCCGGATGTTTCTTCGAAATATCGGATTTAGGCAATGGCGGGAATGTCTTACTGCAACTAGGATCAAAAGAAGCAGTAGGGACAGATTGCTTCGGGATTTTAAATAAACCCCATTACCTTCAGATTTTGGCAAGCTTTATGGATGACTTTTGTTCTCTTACGGCGCGATCCCGGAGAAGACGGTTGCTTCCTCTTTTCGGGCACGTGTACCTCCGCAGAATCATCCATGTCGGCTGCGTCAGAGTCCAATTCGTCAATTGATATGGAATCATAATAATCACTTACACGAACGGTGGCTGAAATAGCAGTCGATGCAGTGGCTATGGCGGATGTGTCTTGCGACCTAACCATTTCCGCATACGACTGCTTGGAGCGCTGTACCAACGAGCGCTTCACTTTTTGGGTGCGCTTTTTGTACACCGGGCATTCTTGCAAACCATGGGGAGGGTTCAAACCACAATAAGCACATTTTGTTGCTTGTTGCTGGCAGAACTCCTCCCGATGTCTTTCTGAGCATTTGCCACAACGTGGTTTGTTGTCACAAAACTCGGCAGTGTGACCAAGTTGTTTGCAGTTGGTACAATTAAATACCCTTGGCACAAAAAGACGCACCGGAAACAACATATTTTCTATATCGACATACTTTGGAAGCATCGAACCGGCGAATGTCACCCGAAGGGAGCCTGACTTGAATAAACCTTTTGCCATCTACCGTGGCTGCTGAATGCAATTCCTTGCAGTCCAGGATATCCACGGTAGATTGCAGGGCGTTCTTTAGGCGACCTCCACATCCTTGCAAGTCAAGCTCGCTGCGTTGATTACGCCTTCTATCTCGACCTCCCGCGAGGGCACATAAACTAAGTATTCAACATTGTACGCCCTGTCGCCAGCAATTTCATTCGCCACCTGGTATGTAGGTGCGGTGATGCGTAGTTTGTTCCTGTTGATTTGGCTGAATTCAAGCTTCGTAAAACGACGCGTCAAATCTCGTTTTATGCCCAGAAAATCTAGGCTCTTCACTTTCTGCCGAAAGTAAACAACCCAAGGCCCAGGCGAAGCCGCATGGTACAATCGTGTGCGCCCTGCATCTTTTGGAGGCCCATTGCCTTCCACAGTCTCTGTCTCCATTCTCACCCCGCAAGGTGGAAGGATGATTTTGTTTATGTTAACTTAAGACTAATAGCTACTCAGAAAAAAAACCTTCAAAAATACACTAATTTTAATTATTCTATCAGTCCCACTCCGAATCAGCAGATGGGAGAACAATAAAAACGTTTCTACTTATCTGCCCCTGCTGCTGTAGGTAGCAGCAGTAACAATAGCCTGCTTCACTGGCGTCGCCAGAAGCAGCTACTTCCCCTCGCCGACAGTGATCGCCTTGGATCCGTAGGTAGGATACGCACCACACAATACAACTCGCACTACCGAACACAATCCGCGATGAGACACAGCACACACGTCTGGCTCGTTCGAACTATCGGCACGGAATGGAATGTGCTGTTTGATGATCGACAAACATAGAATATTTCAATTTTAATCCACTGAAGTCGATTTTTATACGGGCGATTTGTACGGTGTGAATCAAAACCACGTGAATTCAAAAATCCGCATTAAAATTGATTTTTTTTGCCATTGATTTTTTCATCCACGCCGGTTCATGCCGCCGCCGCCGGGGCAAAATTGACCACTACGCCGCCGC
The DNA here is from genome assembly GCF_024139115.2 of Armigeres subalbatus. Lineage (NCBI taxonomy): Eukaryota > Metazoa > Arthropoda > Insecta > Diptera > Culicidae > Armigeres > Armigeres subalbatus. The sequence goes on along the minus strand of NC_085140.1, from coordinate 296,118,182 downwards.
CGCCGATTATATGACCGGCGCACAGGTCTAACACCGCTTAGTTTTGAATTGCATTTGGGTATGATTTGGAATGTTTTTGGAAGAAATTGGAACTTTATTGTATTTGCTAAAATCTCGGATAAAAAAGAAAGCCATTGGCTTCGAAAACTTGTTGTTCTCTAATCATCCATTCATTACTTAGATCCTAATTTTAAAGCTTGTATAGATTTGTGGCTCGGAATAGGAACGAAAGTATGAATCACGTTTTATATTTCGCGACCCACTATTTGGGTTGGTGTGTAGTTTTAAATGGAGTTAACCGGTTGCTCAAATGCAACAGATTCACCTTCGTTTCATTTAAATAACCTGCAGGAACTCTTCTGGAAGTTCTTCCAGGAATTCCTCCAAAAGTTCATCCAGGAATACCTCCAGCAGTTTCTTCAAAAACTCCTTCAGAAGTTGGGCCAGTTGAAAAGTTACCGTAAGTTTCTCCAAGCATTCCTCGGAAGGTTCCTCCAAGAGCTCTTGTCTGAATTCCTACAAAATCTCATTCAAAATTCCTCCAGGAATGTCACATGAAGTCTTTGGATTAGTTTTAAAAGTCGTGAGGGTAGTGGGTTCGAGTCCTATCGAAAGAAAGTGATTACCTCTAATACATTTTTCAAATTTTTCAAACAATAAATATTAGCCTTTTGCACTACTTTTGCATTTTCTAAAAAATAATCGAGTTCGCGAGCGCAAGGCAGAGCATCAGTAAGGAACTGAAACAGAACCCTCGGATGCTATGCCAGGCTGTTCGAGTCGCAAGGCAAGAACAGGGGTGGCATTGCGCACCTCGACTCGATACGGGCAAACCATACAAACTGCCATACGAAAGAACTATCGAAAGGAGGTGCGCAATGAGGCCCCAGGATGCGTTTATCAGGCGGGTGGTGAGAAGAGAGAAGGCCGACAAAGGTGCTCAAACCGATGCCTTCTCCTTCGGTGGAGGAGCGACCATGGGCCAAGAGGCGGTTGATCTCGCCCTGAAGGCCAATGAAGAAAAAATGCGCCTAAGCCGAAACGGATCAGGCAGCAAGCCGGCGAAGGCGCTCAGAGCAAAGCCAAACGACATGTTACCATAAATGCCAAATGTCGTCTGGACGGAACAGATCGGGGTGCAGAGGAGCCCGAAGGGCGTCGATCCAAGAAGGTGACTCCTCACCAAAAAAAACCAAAGCGAAAGGCACCAACCAGACGCAAGTCGCCGGGCCGCAAAAGGGGACCAACCGGCCGTTGCCATCGGTACAAGGGACTGAAAATCCCTGGCAGCTGGTCAGTAGGGCGAAGCGGAAGACGAACGCATCTCAATCCGCAAAGAAAGCTAAGGACAGAGGCGAGGCCTTGTTGCTGATATGGAAAATTACGCTGAAGTCCTTAAATCGATGCGGGCGGCTGAAAAGCTGGGTCAGGACGTGCGAAGCGTCAGACGCACCAAGACCGGTGAAATGATTTTGTTTCTGAAATGCGGAGCGCAAGCTAGTGGGACTGACTACAGGAAGCTGACCCAAGAGGTCTTGGGTGACGGCGTCGAGGTGAGGTCACTGGTGGCGGAAGTGACCCTACAATCCAAGCAACTGGACGAGGTGACGAACGCGAACGACATCGTCTCTGCCGTCAGAGACTAGTGCGGTACACAGGTCGAGAAGACCTCTGTACGCCTAAGAGGCGGTCCATTTGGTACGCAGGTAGCCCACCGTACACAGAAAAAATAAAGAACCTAAAAAAAAGTTTAAAGAACTCAACTTTCTTGAAGGGAGGCTTCCGAGCCTTTTGAACGGAGGCTTCCGTTTCACTTGAAAGTATGTTTTTGAGCCTCCTAAAAGGAGTCTTCCTAGCTTTTTGCAAGTAGGCTTCCGGTACTCTTAAAGGACGTTGAGCCTCTTAAAAGGAGCTTCTGGATCTCTTGAAAGTAGGCTACCTTACCTTTTGATAAGATATTTTTGAACGTCTTGTAATTCCTAGCTTCTAGAAGGGAGGCCTTAATAAGCCTTCCGGGTTTTTGAAAAAAAGGCTTCCGTCCTTCTTAAAATGAGGCTTCCGAATTTCTTGAAAGTAGGCTTTCGGCCCTCTTAAATGAGGCTTCCGGGTCTCTTGAAAAGAGCCTTCCGGGCCTCTTGAAAGCAGGCTTCCGAGCCTCTTGGAAGGAGCTTTCCGAGCCTTTTGAAAAGAACCTTCCAAGCCTCTTGAAAGTAGGCTTCAGAGCCTCTTGAAAGGATGCTTCCGAGCCTCTGGAAAGGAGGTATCCGAGCCTCTTTGGAGTAGGCTTCCGAGCCTCTTGAAAGGAGGATTTAGAGCCTCTTGAAAGAAGGCTTCCGAACCTTTAGATTCTAGATTTCAGTTAAAAAGCATATTCCTAACATATTATTCAACATTTTGTTTAGATCAGGTAGATTGCATTGAAGATTTTGCGACGTTTTGTCCGTTTGATCTTTTGTTCCGAAGCCCTTCGTACGCTGTGGTGGTTGAGCTGAGCAAGATTCAATTGGCTATGATTATGCATACAGGGTGTCTGCAAATTATCCGTACAGATTTTGATAGTTTGCTTCTACAAAACAAATGCAGACAACAATGGACTGAATCAGTAGCTATATGGGCATAACAACTCTGCAGGCTGTAACAGATATATATTCTGAGAGCACTGAGCGTCATTTCATGTATAAAAAAAAATAAGTCTTTGTGAATGCTTTTTTCCGGTTTTCCGAACAAAAAGGAATTGCCTTCCTACTCACCCTATTTGGATTGAATTTATCATTCGGTATGGTCCATATTGAAATCAACAGCCATCAAAACACCGAACATATTATCGAGACATGTCACAATCGTCAAAAATGTGTGAAAAAGTATCTGTATAGAAACGTGCAGCCATCGTGATTTTTTTCCAACACGATCGAAGGCGTACAACTCAGGATACAGGGGTCATTTTAATGTTAACAAATTCAGCTAGGTTTATGTAATCCTATTATAATAACATGCAATGCATGCTGGTTCTTTAATTTATTCCAAAAAATATTTAAAACCCTGACTTGTTGTACAGATAATTTGCAGACACCCTGTATTATGTACAAGACAAAGTTTTGAAATAAAAAATACACAATTATCAAAACTTCATCAATAAGTTTCGATTGGAATTTAATTCGTCCGCCATTACGCATTTTTGTCCGAGGTACCCCTAGGAATTGCGAAGGTAGCCCCAGGGGTACATGTACCCCAGGTTGAGAGCCGCTGCGATAAGGCACCGAATGCCGTATCTGCGCCAGCGAAAAGCAAGCCTGTAACCACGTTATGGGTGGATCTTCGTGTCCCATTGGAGAGACTAATAAGAAGAGGCCGTGCAAGTAACACAGCTAAATCTTATCCACTGTGCAATTGCCCAGCAGCTGCTGTGGCAGTCGGTATTGGAGTCGAGGACCAATGCCGCCATCCTGTGCGTGACGTCCGTGACGATAACAATTGGGTGGCGGGCGAGTCTAGGATGGCGGTTATTTTTGCGACGGAGCGGTACCCGATCCAAAAGGTTGTACACTCCTCTGTTGAGGGTGTCGGGGTAGCCAAGATCAATGATGTGTTCTATTGTAGCTGCTATGCCCACCAAACGATTTAACCATATGATGATACACAGTAAAAAATATGAAAATTATACGCCATAATTGTACCCATATTTTTGGGTTCAATAGCCTTTAATTTCACATCCAACTTTTTCTTGTATGCAATATTGAATACAAGCTCCATAGTAACGACAACCTGTAGTTTTAAAATTTGACTGAAAAATAAGTCAAATACGAAAACTTTTTGTTACATCATATATGCTGTAACATTTTTATACTGTGTAGGCTAACGTCTGACCTAGTTTCTAATGCTTGGGCAGTAGAGTGGAGCAGCTGCTGCACCAATCAAAGGGGTCAAGCGTTACTAGAGGCGCTAGCGAAGCCTGACGCAGTGCTAATCAATGATGGTTCCGCTAACACGTTCAGAAGAAACGGGGTCGAGTCATGGATTGACGTAACGTTTGTCAGTCCTGGTAGACACCATAGTGATCATCTAGAAATTCGTTTCAAGATCAACTCTGGCGTGCAACATCCGAGGTCCGGAGATCCCTGTCAGGTCCGTGGGTGGAGGACCAATCACTTCGACAGCGAAGTTTTCACCGCGGACCTGGGGCTGGAAGCCAACACTGAAGGTCTAAGCGGGGATGTGTTGGTAGCTGTCCTATCAAGTGCGTGCGACGCCACCATACCGGGGAAATAATTGACCTTTTCTGTCAAAAATTGTATCTCGTTTTATTGTCTCAGTCGACTCTTTGGCTTATTTAAGGTCAGCTTTCCCGAAGAACCCATATTTTTTAAGCCTTTAACTACAGTCGCGATTCGCTGGTTGGGCCACGACCTCGGCCTCACTAACGAATTCGGTTTTTTAGTTGGGCCAACTGACAGCCATTTGAACACGTGTATTTCGACTTGAACATCACAAATGATGTCCAGTGACGCCCAATCCCGTTTTCCGTGTTTACATTGAATTTTGACGTACGGTTGCTTTTTAGTTGGGCCATGGCCCAACCAGCGGAGGCCCAACTAAAAAGTGACCCAAGTATTAAGATCCCAACCAGCGAATCCCGACTGTATTTTAATAGAAACCCGAAAAAGTGCTGCACGTGTGAACTGGCCTGAAAAATTCACCCGATGTTCGTTCAAAGTCGGGCAAATGTTAGGCCAATCTTGAAAAACAGCACTTTTTTTTATTTTTTGTTTAAAAACTTAAAAATAGGGTTTCTTATGCCATTCCCGGCCTAACATGCATGCGACTGTATTATTTGATTGATATTTATGACAGGAAGCAACCTTCCTAAATTTCGTGTGCCGTGCAGTACTGCAATGGGGTTCACTTCTGCTTAAAAATAGCTTTTCTTGGTAAACATCGTTTGAAAAAGCTTTTATTTGATTTAAATTAACGAGGTCCAGCACTAATTTCAGTCATAGCGATTTCATTTCCGGCCCACTTCCAAACCGGTTCCCGGCCTAAGCAAAATTTCGCTCAATCTCTCAACACCTTACTCTCATTCTCTCTCGGGACGGTAGAAAATATTATATAAATAAATTGGAGACTTTTTTAAAATTATCAACCACAAACCTACGGCTTCCAAAAAGTGTAAATCCGTAGTTTTCTGTACAGCCGGGAATCGGGTCCATAGGCCCAAGTAGTGATTTACCCTACTTAGAGGCGTCAAAAAATATGGATTCTTTGGGAAAGTTTACCATGAATAAAAAAAATAATCGATTGATCGAAGGAAAATTTTGACGGGAAAGGTCAATTCGTGCCTGGATTTCAAACGAGCTCAATCGTCGTTAGCATCGAAACCAATTAATTGGAAATCAAAACGTTCTTATTTTTGTGTTTTCAGCAGTGAACACAAATAATAGCAATAAAAAACACAAATTATGTAGAGATCGACCCTTTTACGATTATTTGGAGCATGTTATCAATAACATGACAACATGCATAACCCTATCGGAATTGGGCAATTAATTCAACCAGTTTGCAATTTCTCCCCAGAATGGAGCACGCGCTTTGAACGATAAATTTACCTAATTCGACCAGGGTACCAGACATAAATGGGTCGATCGATAGAGACAAACAGGTAAAAAGTCTTCACACCTGTATCAACACAGCCGCATCCGCATGTACGAACATCCCTACAGGTAAGCAAAAACCATAAGCACGCTATCATATCCGAATCCAACGGAGCCACATAACACCAAATCAGGTAAAGCTGTGCTCGTGCCAGGTGCCAGGTGCTCGAGACGATGAGGAGATGTAACCCATGCAGACTGGCTCGCCGTCAGTTCAGTGGCCTATGCTACCGCTTTTTGATGAACCGAATCAGACAAGAGCCCAACACGCAAAGCAAAACCATCATCGATTGAACCGCATCCCAGCGCCTTTCTGAATTACCTCCATTTTCGGTTCAACGATTATTGGATGTTGTTACCTGAAGCTTTTCTGTGGCTCCGCTCCGAGGAGGCATTGCAGGGCTTCGCGCACCAGTTGAGACCCTTGCGGCAAACAGAGACCCTCGCCGGGTCCGACGAAAGAAGCCCACAACAACGAGCCTCCGCTTCCTTCTCGGAGTGCTTGGTTCTTGGCTCAGCAGTATGCTCTAAACAAAAGGGTTAGCTTCGGTGGATGCTCTCTCCAGCGGGCTGTGATTGGTTGGAGCTGCTTTTCCTTAAATGTGGGCTCGGTCTTTGCTTGGGGAGGAGAAGTTATGAGCATGCAATCGCGGTCACCGATGAAGTCACTTTCGTCTAGTTTTCGAATGACGGAATGTGGCTAGCGAAAGGATTGAGTGCCCTAAAACTCTAACCCGTTCAGTCTGTTTGATCATTCTGAGTAGGGGTACAGCTTTCCGAGGAGGCAGGGCGGGCTCCGTGGCGTTATCTTGACGACAGGTAAGCCATCGCATGATAAGAAAGGATTCCTTGAAATAGGCAATATATAAACGGTATATGAAATAAATAGTTCAGACTTCAAGAAAACTAAAAGTCTACAAGACGTCAAACCGCAATTTGTTCAGAAAAACATATTTTAAGCTCTTTTTAGTGGAATGTATTCAACCGTCTAAGACGAGTTAAGTATTCTCCATTATAATTGGTGGAATTAAATGGAGAATACTTAACTCGTCTTAGACGGTTGCCATTTGTTGTTTGAATCGATTTAAACACTTTTGGAAAAAAGGTGCTGCCCGTGCTGCCAATCGGGTTGTACGCAAAGGTGACGTACGACTACGTGGCTGCATGTTTGTAATGAATTTTATTAGTACAGTAGCAGAACTGACCCTGTATTATTATGGGCAGGCAGTGAGTGCTACAGTATGTAAATTGTTTGCATTGCGACTCAAGTGAATTTTTCTCATAATATTCCGATATTGAGTTTGTTAACATAAGTGAGTAGAAATGCGCATTATTGAAAATAATTTATTTTACACCAGAACAGCTGAAAAATGCACTGATTTTTAGTGAATTCACTGAATTAAGAATAAATTACCAGAAGCTTCCTTGCAAATAAATATTTCACTTTTTGCGCTATTCCCGAGTTTTTCATGGCGATCCTAATATTTTAATTTATTTTTATTTATTTTAAATAATGCGTTTTTCCAAATGCACAATAGGACAGCCCCATATAAAGGAGTGATCAAAACTACCAAAAGGCCAATTTTCGATTTGGGCAAGTAAAATGTGTTGAATACACAGCTTATAACCTACATTGTTATAATAAGGACGGTTTTTATTATTTAGATTTTTTAGGGAGAGGTGGGGGCGTTCAAACTAGCCTCTCCTAGAAATTATATTTTTACGTTTTTTGGGAAAACGGACAGCTTTGCCATGTTTTCGTCTCAAAAGTAACATATTTATATATCGTTACAAAGCTCTTAAACAGATCTATGCAATAGGCTTGATAATGTAATGATAGCTCCGTCCAGAATTCAGTTTTTAGTAGTTTTGTAAAAGCATATTTTACGCAATATTTAACGAACAAAACAGTTTGGTACCCCGCAATACCCCGCAGTAAAACATCATGCACTACACTATTGAACTCTTAAGCTTTGAGGACCATGAATAAAATTCTGCCCAAATTCACAACTTTGTAAGATACACGAATTTTAAAAATTGCCCATTTTTGCCTTTCTCGTGTACTAAGTATACGTAGAAGCTATATGATCGCTCTAAAAGCATTTAAAAAAGCCCAAACTCTCATGGTGTTGTATACCGATCGACTCAGTTCAAATAATTGAGGTGATGTCTGTGTGTACGTGTATGAATGTCTGTATGTGCGTGTGCAAAAATGGTCTCACCTCTTTTTTAGGCACTTACTCTAAACCGATTTACTCGCAACAAGTTTCATTCGTCAGAGAACGTTGATCCATTGTTTCTTATTAAAATTAAAAATAGGCTGGATTGGACTATGGGCTCAAAAGTTATGGTCAAAATACATTTTTTATAATGTACGAGAAAGACAATATTACCGCTAGGAGGATTATTCAGGTGTTTTGGTAAACTTCTTATTTTTAAATTGTAATCTGAGTTACTTAATAATGCCACTTTAATTGAATTTGGTGACGAACACAATTTACATAACATTTTAAGGGAAAGGGTTATGCCTTAACGTTTCGCATAATTCAAGAAAAAATCATCTATCATATAAAAAGCGTTAAGCAGTGAGAAGGGAAGTTGTTCAAAATTTACAATTTTGACATAACTACATTATAGGAGCAAATTATAGATTTAACCATAACGTGTCATAACGTGTTGGATGAGTAGTGTGAATAACTCTTTGCCACAATACCTTTTTATAATTATGAAAGAAATCTTAATGAAATATAAAATAAATGAATCTCCATTTCGTTGATGTCACAAAATGACGCTAATTGAATCTGTTATGCCCTCCTTTGTTGGTTTAATAAGTTCTATTCGTGAATTTTCAACACCAGAAGCTAATAGTGCTTTTTTTATCATTTTAAGAAATCTGTGTTGCGTCCATTTGTCTATGACACGAACATACAGTATATGACCATTAGGAATTTATTTAGCATCGAACAGGCTTATTGCAAGCTAAAAAGTGACCAAATTCCGTTGGTTTTGTAGAATATGTCAAAAATCGATGCTATGCCGAAAATTGGCCCCATACCCCATTGATGACTCAGAAAAAATATTTTTCTTTTCTATCTATGTTTTTATGATGAATACCACCGTTTATTGCAGGATTCATAATTTTGGCCACAAATACCTCCTTTTTTCCTATTGTGCAATGGTAGGGGGACGGTTCGGCACTTTATCCCATAGCTCCTATTTCCATCCCATCAAAAACAAAGCAATGAAAAGGAATTTGGCTTGTTTCTCATTTTTGTGATTTTTTTCACCAGTGAGCACGCGTGTTAGCAAAAAGAATTATTTCTGTATTTCTATATAAGTTCAGTGAGATGAAAATAATTACCATATGACTTCTTGATGTGCTTTTACAACCACTAATAGCAATCAAACGATTGTCCTACGCTAGCGTGACGCATAAATTGTCTGCAACAATCTCCACCGACGGCCATCAGTGATGCCATTTGGACCACTACCACAGAGAACAGACAAACAAGTCCGTTCTCAAACGTGTGTAAGAAATTTAACAACCATTTTGAAACGAAACAGTGGCAATCTCATGGTGGCGCTGGCATCGCTAAGTTTCTCTGATCAAGCAGCTGTCAAAACAGTATCATGGATAAAAATAATAAAGCTAAATGGATTAAAATCTAATCTAAAAGCATATTCGGTCTATCCACTCATTGTAATGTTTAATTTGAAAATAATCTGTAAATGATTAAAATCAGTTTAATCGTTTGGAATGCTTATTTCATTTTTATCTGCTTTATATTATTGTCAATGAGCATGAGCATGAGCATGAGCATGAGATGACCGTACAATTCGTAGTTGCTACTCCGTGATTGACCAGAACTAGCGGAATTGCACAGGGAACCAACAGATGGGACTTGGGATTAGCACTCCATCCTCAATGTGCAAGTTCTGAAAGCTCAACTTTGAATGGGTCAATAACGGCGCCGGCCACGTCCTTACGATCATCTAGGGAAGGGAAGGAATGTTAGTGTAACAACCGTTGCTTTAGAGACCGACGAATCGTCTGCATCTCTACGGTTGTTACGGGAAGGAGATTTGTAAGTAGGAAGAGGAAGTGTCATTACTTAGATCAGGATTCACCTTGGTAAGTGATGTAATCCAAGTAACTAGCATGTTAATGTTGACGCGAGAACAAACTATAGATCAGTTACGACGTATTCTGTTGTGTTCTTGTTCACCCAACGAAAAAGCAAACAATCAATCGCTCCGGTAGAGCTATTGTTAATTTATCTTTTAACTGTCCGCGATAATCAGCTATCGTGATTGTATTATATTCATCTATCGCGAGGAAAAATAATCAATATCTGCTTATTGCAGCAAAGATCGCACGGTGGGAGTGTACTGAATCTCAATCTCGGTTCATCCTGAAATAAATATCTGTGACAAAACAGGCACCTGGTTTGCATCGTTAAATGTTAACGGCTGTCGAACAACCGAAAACGTGAATTGCTCACTTGTTCATCCCTCGCGAGGTCAAGCTCAGAGTGAGCAATTGTTCATTTGAATTTTTGTTGATGTACCTACGTCGTCATTGCTCCAATGCGAGGAATGTAGAAAAAAGAATAGGCCAGAGATTTATGAAAGGATTTAGATAAATTAAACATCCTACAACATATAAATGAGCTATTAGTTGCAAAATTGTTTGTTTGCAGTTGCAAAACCGACATTTATTTTCAAAGAAACTCTTTTCTTCGACACGAGGGTATTAAAAGCTTACTGTGAAGACCCGAGTAGCACACATATCACATATCAGTCACTGTGACTCATATGCCACCAAATCCAGTCACATTTGAGTTGCTGCAACCAAATCGATCTAAACTGTGCTACTTGGGGAGACAAAAAGTAAACTCTCTCTAGAAAATTATATCAAGCTTTTTTTCGTGGAATGTTCTCACTAGCGGAAGGCACCAGACGTGTTTTGTATGTTTTATCTTACAATCATGTATAATGACCTATATAAATCATTACAACTCGGCATATGAGAAATTGCTGGATTCCTCTACACTCCATCTGACATCTAACTGAAAAAATGTGACACCTTTTTCAAATACATAATTGAGATTGAACACCATTAAATAGGCTCCACAACATTTTCACAATATATAAATTTACAGTACCTATATCAGGACAGGACTATGATAAGTATTTCGAAGAAAATGTACTCGAGTTTTCTTTAACCTTCTTATTATGTATGGGCAAGAATCTCATTGATACATGAAATGACAAACTCACAAATTCCGTATATTAGTAATTATAAACACATATGATCAATACAACAGTTCTGTTTTTAGTTTTCTCACGCGAAAAGTTATCCCCAGTTATGTATCCTCTTGATAATTCTGGTGATGATCCAAGGGTGACGCAAAGGCAAACTATGTTTACATGGTAATCCATGCCGGAAAAAAACCCAAAACCACCTTGAGCCAGTAACCCTTCACTACCAATTCTTAATGAATTCTAATGTACATTGCCAACACTCACCTCCAGCATCTATACAAATAAAACCACCAGACAACTAACTCATTGTGCGTTGATTCTGATAGTAGGGAGCGGGACCATTTGGGCAGCACCCCCTATTCCCGCCCGCAACGCTCATAACTTGACCGCGTTCCAACCACATGGCTTGATTGTTTGTACAGTCATTGTTTAAACAAGTCATTCGGTTGTAATGCGCTCGAGTAATGAACGTTGCTGACGGGAACAGGGGTGCTGCTCAAATGGTTCCCTACCCTAAATCAGTTTACGCTAATTGACTGCACCAAATTATCTATTTATCTCATATAAACACTGCCCATAAACACGGTAGCCAGGACTGCGTGCACAACCAAATCTTCAATAAAATTTAACGATCCTAATGTTCAAATAATCTGAATCAAGCTGGCTGCCTCATATTATCACAACAGCTCTTCATGTAAGTATGGGTCTATGTGAGAAATAATAAAATAACTTACCGAACGAGTCCTTCGAAATTGGTTACCTTTGAAGCTTCCAACTCAAATCCGGCATCGATGGGCATTTTATCCCACCGAAGCTGCCCGATGGATTCGCTGGACAACATATGTTTTTGAGTGAATGGGACACGAATTGAGATGTTTTTAATTTGGCTCAGTTCCTCAAATTGTGGTGACATGTCCGGGAGAGACTCTTTCTGGTTTTAACGTCACTATCTTGGCCGCCTATTCCAAAAAAACTTGAAAAAACATCGTAATTTTTGTTTGAAAATGTTCACCCTGGAAATAGAGAGAAAATCTGTCAAGCTGCCCGAGGCCTACTCTTCTTTTTTCTATCTGCTTTAGATTATTGTCAACTTATTTAAGGTGAAGCGTTGTGACACTCAAATTTCTATGTGATTGTGTTATAAAAATCATCATCCATGGATTTGTAGTGGTGGAAACTTCCAATACCAATTCAGTAAGCATCCACGTGGGATTCATTTTTTGTTAACATCCGACAACAGTAAACATTGAACGTATTCGGAATAATTCAGCCCAATTTACACGCAGTATTAATCAATACAATCTAAGTAGGGGAAGTGCACCGGTTTTGGCCAACTTAGTGCCTATTTTGGCCAACCCTGAAAAATACATATTTTTCCAAAATAATCGATCAGTCAAAAGCAGCGTTGAATCGTGAGGGATATATCTTTTGTTGGAACTGATAAAACCCTCCCGAATTGCTTTATTTTTGGAGTTATTCGCAAAATTGGCCAAATTAGGAACATGGCCAAAACCGGTACAGTTCCCCTATGGGATTAACTGATGGAATTTGTCAGAAAAGCATCGGTTTTTCTTTGGTTTAGGTGAATATTTATGGATTATGTTTTCACGATGCTGGCTGTTTATGTTTACATCTTGAACCGTTGTTGCCAGCGGGTGATTGTTTTACTGTGTTGGTAAGCCGTAAGGCCATTCAAGCCATTCTGTATGACATGTCATGAAGCCTTAAACAAAAGATTGGTTTTACAAATAGAAAAATGTTTGACGTTTTAAAAAAAAAGAGACAACATGATGTTTTAGAATTAAAACTAAGTATTTATTAGTTTATTTCTGAATTCGGTGGTATAGGGACTATGTTTCTGTATGTATCAAGTCATTGCTATTATGTGACCGCTCATCTATTGATCATACTCTGTCGAAAGGCACGTTATTCACGGTCATCTAGGGTAGACATGCCAAACGGTGTATGTTTTTCTGTAGTTACTCATCGCTCAGCGCGCTAAAACAAGATCGATGCCACATCGATGTTCTTCTGTTGAAAGAAAGGTATCGATGAAATCAGAACATTCAGTCAGCTTAGTGTGATTTATCTGATATTGTCCCGGTATGTCTGGGTAACCGCTGAGCAAACGAATTGAGGGTAATGAAATGATGTTTTCAGCTTTTCATCCGGATCCTGGAGTAGTTTTCGTCTGTGCACACAAACATGGAACCACTTGCTTCGGAGTTTAAAATCGCAGAGTGCAGCCCCCACAAGCTTTCGAATAGAGCTTCTTGTTTGCAAACTGCTATGATCAGTGACGTGAGCCATCATTGGTGGTAAATCCTGGGAGACAAATTTGAAGGAATTGTTTTTATTTTGGAAAATGTCTGTAGAATAGATAATAAATGTTTGTAGTTACCTGAGATAAATCGTGGCCCCAGCAAAACTGATAAAATTTAATCTAATAATGGTTTTCTACGCTGTCAAGCCGCGTGAAAAAACATGGAGAATGGCTGTCCTTTTGAAATATTATTGTTAAGTCCCATGATTAGAGATGATGACTAAAGAAAACAAGTCAAAGATTTCATTTCAGAAAATCATTGCAATGCATACAAGAAAGATTAATTTTTAAACGCTTAAAACATTAAAAGCAGAAAAAGGTCAAACGTGAATAAATAATAAGCTAACTAGCTTTCTATAATTTCACCGTGACGACGCCACCACCCACCATGGACATAAACAACAGATAACCCAAATAATCAAAAGTTCCTTTAAGGCTCAAGACTCCGTAACTCTGTTTTGAAAATTAATGACGTTATTGCTTGTTAGTATTGGTGAGGCAACTTGTACGAAAAAGTGACGAAAATTTGAGGTGGGTGGAAATGGGGTGGTAAAAGCTTGTCAGCTGCTACATAATGTTGCCAGATGCAACAAAATGTTTATTTTTGAGCATTTATGAAATATTTATTATCTATATGGAAACTTATTTTAAATTTCTTCGTACACCACTGGGCTTTCAACATACAGTGTTGGGGAAAGTACAGTAAAACATTTTGATTCTCCGAATATTTACATTTTATCCGGAAAAATTTCGTGCACTGAGCAGTCAAGCACACTGAGACAGTTTCCCAAATAAATGTAAGACGAAATTAAGTCTTTTTTATTCTTCATCCGCAGACTGTTTGTTTGATGCTGCGTGAGTCTCGTGCCATCCCTCCACACTTTCTTATGCGCAGTGCAAATAGAACAGAATCGAGTTGAATTAGGCTGTGGCACACAGCCTTGAAAGAGTGCTAGCCACAGATACTGATTTATTAGTTCTAATCTGTAAAATGAGTAAGGAATAACGAAATGTATATTTGCCACCACAACCGGCTATACGTTGAGAAATTATTCTGACGAAACATTGATTGTGGGGGAGAAAATAGTAAAAGTATGTGCTGTCGTCTGCTTGGTCGTGGCTGCTGCTGCGGCTGCCGTAGTTTTGTTTTTTTACTGCATGGTAGGATGAATGGTACGGGAAAATTAAATGTCAACCATTCTCCACCCACCCTGCCAACAAAAGCTTGCATAATCTTTTCTTTTTTTCTGGTTGATTTGATAATTTCGACAAACCGCAGTAATTATTTGATCAAATAAATCTGGCAACGATGAAATGATGATTCTTTTCTTGTATATGCATACAGTTGTTTGCGTGTCGACTAGCATATTCGATGTATTGTTTTGATATTTCTAAGTTGCTTTGCCGAGATTTTGAGCGCACTATTTCACCTAATGCGGTAGTGAATTTGGGTGTTCCGAATTTTGCAACATTCACAATACGGCCGTCAAATTTGTTTCTCACTTCAAATTTTTTAAAGCAGTTTTCGTTGGTTTTTCGACATGAAGTGAAGAAATTGGTGTTCAACATCAAAGACAAAAGTGAAAGTTAGGTAGTGAATTATGTTTAGTTGTGATAAAATCAAGAAAACGGCTTGAAAAGAACAAGTGAAAAACTGTGCATATGTATGTGTGTGTGTTTCGATCGTTCGAAATTGGTGTGTGTATAATTAGCATACGAAAATTTGTCTAGGAAAAAAGCAGTTTTAAGCGCTTTTCAGTCAATTAATTGATAATTAATTAGCTAGGTGAGTGAAAAATTCATATGAAAATACCATGAATATACGTTGACAGAGGTAAGTTAATGAATAGCAGTGAAATATTGAATTTAGGCTATAATTGCAGTAGTATTAGTGCGAATGAGATCAAAATCATCTTCATCATCAAATTGATTACGGTTTATAGAGCCTTAAGAGTACGTTTTTCGCTTAACCAGCCCAGTAAAGCTGATTAGGCGAAAAACGTACTCTTATAGGAACTTTTGGTTGCTTGGGACTCCTTCTCACTCTGGTTTCAATTCCATGCGCTGTTGCTTTCTCTCACTCACGCAAGCGTTTTTGCTAGCATCAAGAAGCGCATATGGTTTGTTTTGATGAGATGTTGCGTAGGTGAACAGCAGCTACATACATACTACCTTTGACTGTAATTTCATTATTGTAATTCTTTTGAATTTTTACCGTGTCTTTTCTTAGCCACAGCAACATCCCAGTCAGCCTCAGGGATGAAAAGACTATAATGGGATGAAAAGGCCATAATGTGTGCTCAAGCATATTCATAACTATTTAACCAATTTTACATGTCTCGTGTATTTAGTCCATCCGGATAATGAACACAAAACTATCTAGCATTTCCGACAGTAAATTGATTCGGAACACTAACATATATTTATTCAAAATATGAAATTAAGAAGTGACATAGCTGCGGAAACCTCGACATGGTAATTGAATTAAGTTTCCTCAAAGGACGAAAATGCATTTTGTCGAATTTGTTTTTTAACTTGTTGGTTCCATAGTACATGAAAAATAAACAATAACAGATCCCAAGCAACCAGAAGTTCGGATAAGAAGGGCTATTTTGGCTTAATCAGCTCTCATTTTAAGTAATTTTTTGTATGGTGGGAGCGTAAAAGTGAACTTTAAATTTCCGTTAAGGATGCTTGGAACTTGATGTGAACCATAGTGAACCAATTAGTTCGGTTAAGGGTAAATTTAAGTAAAATCTGTACTTCTGGTTGCTTGGGATACCACGTGCTGCATGAGACGGCAAGCTTGGTTTGATTTTGGCGCGCAATGTTATTTTGATGAAATGTGACAGCTGGTACGCATGACGTCATAAATGACACCTAGCGCCACTACACGACGTATTGCCACAGTCACTATCCTAACGTACTTTGATTTACACAGCTTTTTGAGTAATTTTTGTTCTAGCCTGGATGTCTGTTATCTGTGCCTCTACCGATGATCGTTGTTGATGATTCCAGACAAGATCCGTTTTAAGCTTCTTTTTACGCTTTTACCACTAACTGTAACGAAAGTGGAATATCGCTCTTGCTATCAACAGTGAGAATACAAGAAACTTGCTTTTCCGCGCGCAAGTCGTTTGATAACTGCAACGCATTTTAGACGTCAAACGGTTGTCAATCGACGTCAGATGAAATAAAAGTGCCTCGGATTGTGCAACGCTATGCACATGTCATTGTCTTTGACATCGTTTTGAAGTTCAGCGTTTCGATAACTGCAAAACTATTGCAACTATCGCATTGCAGTTAAAAAACATTGCATTTAAATGACTTGCACTTATCGAATGTCTACTGTAGTTGTTGTTACTGCGGAAAACTTATTTTCGCCGTTGGCGAGGGTAGCACGCCGAACTTCTCCTCAGCAAAGACGTCTACTTTAGTTTAACGGTAAATCATCGTGTGATCAACCGACAGCATCATGATCCTCGTATTGCTGCTTTAGTGACTGGAAAGGAGCATTATTGGAAATTAATTTGTTCTTTTCAGGACCACTATTATTCACAAAAAAAATGATTGAGTGGAATTTTCTTCTTACTATGAAGCAGCATTTCATGTTGACGATAGACTTTATTACCAACGCAACATCCGTTCGTTGATTTCAAGGCGGCATACGACAGTGTGAAGATTTCGGGCGAACACTCAAGTTCGTTCAAATCGCGCCGGGGACTAAGACAAGTTGATGGACTTTCGTGCCTGTTGTTCAACATTACGCTTGAAGGTGTCATGCGAATAGCCGGGGTACGATTTTCAACAGATCCAGTCGATTTATTTGTTTCGCGGATGACATGGACATTGTCGGCCGAACATTTGCAAAGGTGGCAGAACTGTACACCCGCCTGAAACGTGAAGCAACAAAAGTTGGACTGGTGGTGAATACGTCAAAGACAAAGTACATGCTTATGGACGGAACCGAGCGCGACAGTGCCCGCCCTGGAAGCAGTGTTACGATAGACGAATTCGTCTACCTCGAGGAATTCGTCTACCTCGGATCCTTGCTAACGACTGATAACAATGTTAGTCGTGAAATACGAAGGCGAATCATCTGTGGAAGTCGGGGTACTACGGGCTCCAGAAAAAAATCCGGTCAAAAAAGATGCGCCACCGCACCAAATATGTCATGTACAAGACGCTAATAAGACCGGTTGTCCTCTACGGACATGAAACATGGACAATGTTCGAGGAGGACTTGCAAGCACTCGGAGTATTCGGGTGCTCAGAACCATCTTTGGCGGTGTGCAAGAAGACGGTGTGTGGCGGCGAAGAATGAACCACTAGCTCGCCCAACTCTACGGCGAACCCAGTATGCAGAAGGTAGCTAAAGCCGGAAGGGTACGATGGGCAGGACATGTTGCAAGAATGCCGGACAGCAACCCTACAAAGATGGTGTTCACTTCCGATCCGGCAGGTATGAGACGGCACGGAGCGCAGCGAGCGAGATTGGCAGACCAGGTGCAAAACGACTTGGCGAGCGCGGGGCGTATTCGAGGATGGAGAGATGCGACCTTGGACCGTGTATTGTGGCGTCAAATTGTTGGTTCAGTGTTATCTGTTTAGATGTAGACTAAATAAATGAATGAATAGACTTTATTCGCAGAGATGGCGTCTGTAGCAATTTAGGCAATGAATCATCGCAATAAATCACTGCCGCTAATCGCAAGTCGAGCACATATTGATATGGACGCCATATACTAAGCATACGCGGTATTTCGAAAAATTTCGTTTCAGGTGGTTCGAAACGAAATTCCGCGGAATTTCGCGGAATTTTCACATGGCGAAATCTGATTTCTTCATTTCGTTTCGTTTCGTAAAATTACAAAAATTTCGCTACAAAAAAAACAGCTTCTCACGAAATTTAACGGAATTCCGCGGAATTTCGAAACAAATTTAAACTTAAACCATACTTTATATTATCAAAAATTTTGGCTGCGCCGCTGAACTAAACCATAAAACTATTTTCAAAACTTTATGTTATACATTTTTTTCTATTAACGCTTACTTCTTCTTCTTCAATGGTTCTATATTCCAACTGGAACTTGATCTGCTTCTCAACTTAGTATTCTATTAGCACTTCCTCAGTTATTAATTGAAAACTTTTCTATGTCCGCCATTGCATGAGTATGTACTTTGTGTGGCAAGACAATGGATACACTATGTCCAGGGTGTCGAGAAAGTTTCCAACCCGAAAACATCTTTGACCAGACCGAGAACCGAGCTCGCCATCTCCGGATTGGCAATCCTGCGCCTGTGCTCCCATAGCTATTTGAGATGCTTACTACATAACCCCGTTCTGAGTCGACAAATACGTAATTAGTTTTCTTCTATAAAACGTCTTCAGTATTTTGTTAGAAATATTTTACAAAAAACGAAAAGTAACTTTAACTATCCTAACCTATTTGTGTAAATGTAACCAGATATGAATCCCCAGCAAACACAAAATCGCATATGCTAGCGAATAAGTGTACAAGGTGGAGGCGATATAGGCGCATTCCTCCATTTGACTGCGTGCAAAATGCACGTATGTGGCCTCCACTTTGTACACTTATTCGCTATGATATACGATCTTGTGTTTGCTGGGTCAGATCAGTATAACTTTGTCAAAGATGCAAAGTCGTGTAGTGGATTCCAAGGGCCCTTTTGAAGTCATTTTTCAGCGCTTCTTATTAATAACCGATTTCTTCACCTCCACTTCGGCCTCAAACACGGTTTAAGAAGATGGGTAAGCACCGCTTAAGAGTTAAGAAGGCCCTAAGGGATAAATTGACTGTAAGCACATGACCGGTCATGAATTGGAAACTCCGAAGCAAGTGAATGACTTTTTTTTAGCCAGAGTAGATTACACCCAGTTCTTTTTTTACACGGTTGGTTTTTACTCGATTACTCAACGAAATTTGAAACGAAAAATCAAACAATTTCTATATTTTTATATACTTACTATTATAAAACTGAACTGATTGATCAGATTCGGGAGCACACGCTCCACGATGTATTGCTTTGAAAGCGGCTGGGGTATTGCCTTATTGCCAATGGTATATAAACGGGAACTAGGCGATTTATCACAGACTACTTCTTCTCTTATTATAACTCTATTTATCGCAAAACAGTTATTTGACTTTGAAAAGTGAAATTAAAACTCCATACATAATATAAAACCACTTTAATAAAAATTCCGCGGAAAAAAAATTTAAATTTCGTTTCGTTTCGTTTCGTTAGGAAAAAGTGTGTTATCGCATACCCTTACCCTATACAGATGTGCTCGACTTGCGGTTAACGGCAGAACAGAGCTCAGGTGAAAATTTCTTCCAAGATTTCGACTTTGGCTACATTGTCGTTAGCAAGGTTCGTACTTTTCGTTTCGATGAGACGAAATCAAGCGTTTTTCGGGTCGGAGGAGAATCTTTTTTCGGAGAGGCGGGCTTGGTAGTCATATGGCTACTGCTTCTGCCTCATGCGCAGGAGCTCGTGTGATCAACCCAAGCAACCAGAAGTTCGGATAAGAAGGACTATTTTGGCTTAATCAGCTCTCATTTTAAGTAATTTTTTGTATGTAACGGAACTTTAAGTGAACTTTAAAGTTCCGTTAAGGATGCTTGGAACTTGATGTGAACCATAGTGAACCAATTAGTTCGGTTAAGAGTAAATTTAAGTAAAATCTGAACTTCTGGTTGCTTGGGAATCCCAGGTCCTTTCCATTCTCCTACTTTGTATCTTTCTCTTTATTTCTCATGTTCTAGCAATCGCTAGAACTGGAAATGGACTTCCATACCGTTTCCATTACTATTCCTATACCTTCAACTTGAGTATTCTAACAGTAATCTGCTAGAATTGGAAATGAACTATAGAGCTCGTTTCCTACATCCAATTAGAAATTCCATCAGTTACCTTCTCCTATCTATCACATTGGCAGCTCGTTAACCAAGACGGACCTCTGCCTCTCCAACCTAACCCAGAAATTCCAACAAATTCCGCATGAACTCGTGGCAAGTGCAGAGGTATATTCGGCTTGCAGTGGGCGAGTGATTGCATCATCATTTCCTCCCCATTCCCTACATTGACTTGCATTCTGACGTGGCAGGCGCCAGTATGACCTAACAAATGAGATCACCAGTACTTGTACATTGAAGATGTGTGCTAGTCCCAAGCAAACATCTGTTGGTTCCCTGTGCAAGAACAGCTGATCTGGTCATAATGGAGTAGCAACTACGAGCAGTCAATCAAGCTCAAGCTCAAGCAAGCTCGGAGGAGAATCTTTTTTCGGAGTTTGTAGTGAAAAGCATATTACTCCCTTCCCTCTTTTCTCTAGAGTGAACCTGAAAGATAAGCTTAAATCGTGCCTACTTGATACATTTCTTTTTTCGTTTCATCACTTTTACGCCTCACTCACTTTTCGCGAAAATTTTTGATAAGCAATTAGGCTAGATGTACCAGTTGTGGCTATAGCACCAGTTGTCGCACTAGTGCTTTATATGCCAAATGGCCAATCAAATTACCGCAAACCAAGTTCATATCGATAAAGCATACTCATATGATACGATAAAACCTTTGATCTCCTCCAAAACAAGCAAAGCATAATTGTAAAAAATGATTTTGCTTAATTTTTGACGTCCTTTGCACCAGTTGTCGCACTAGTGGTCCCTATTTGGCCAGTCCCATAAGAAAACAATGGGATTTGCCAAATAAGGAACCGAAATTAAGAATAGTGCCACAACTGGTACATGCGTTCCTATTATGGATTAATCAATTTTGATGATTATAACAAATTTTATTGTGGTTTTTACAGCTGTTCTAAGGAGCAGGAAGTAAAACCTTTCGCTTGATATATAAAGTTCACCCACACGCCTTTTACTTATTTTTTTAAAAATAGTTGTTCTTATGTATGGCGACAATTGGTACACCCACCCTACACAAATTTTATGACCGCTACGGGGTATTCGAACCTAGAACAATGGCGTTGGGATACGGTCACTATAGCCATACCACATCGACTGCATGTAGGGATTAGGTTGTTTGTTCCATAAAGGCTACTCTTTTTGCAATAAGACAAAGACAAAGGTGCTGTTTGAACGAGATGGCGCCACAACATTTAAAGTAAAATAAATTTCCTTGTATGGACAAATCATCCGTTCTCATTAACTACGCGTTGTTTCAATATGAAACCTAGGTCAAAAAGCAACAAATAATTTTTAGATTTTTTGTTCCCACGACTTGTTTTACAGTTCTAAACAATAAAAGAGATTTCATTGTACCTCCATACTAAATTCTAGCTGTATACTTTCAATTTTTTCAAGACTGTTCTCCACCTCGTGTGTGTGGAAGCAACATTGAAAGCTTACGATATCGAACAGCAGATGTCACTAGTGTATATGCAATACCGTGGACCCCCGATAATTTGAACGGTACCTCATTCAAATTAACGGGGTTCATTTTTAATTTGAACTTCTGGTTACTCTATTTGCAGCAGAAAAACTGGTTTCTGGCTGCTCTCTTTGCCGATTTGTTTTGATTCTGCATTCCGTTTCACGATGTTTCATTTTTCTTTTCTCAATTCCACGTGTTAAATGACGTTTGAACCATTTTTAATTTGAACGATGTTCAAACGAACGGGGTTCAAATTAAAAAGTGTTCAGATTAAAAGCGGTCATATTACCGGGGGTCCACGGTATTACATTGATACAAACACACAGCAACACCACCTGTCGCCTGATAATGGAAATATTGCAATTATACCATCAGGTGTAGTGGCTGTTGCTAAAATATTTAGGAAGGGCCTCAAGCGGAATTTTTGCTAGAATGCAACTAACGATCTCCTATGGTGATGGCACGAAAAGGAAGAAAGGAGTGAGAAAACGAGCAAATCAACTTTTTGCGGCACCGGTAGTGAAGGAGAAATGATTATCTCTCATTAGAGTTTCGGTTTTCTTTCCCACCAAACCGATTTCTTGGTGAAAATCAGCGTGAGGGAGCATTCCCTGCTTGTGAGAATGAGTGAGAATTACGATCCCTGGTCGTTAGTGATTTAAAATACAGTGAACTCTCCTTTACTCGATATTGAAGGGACCATCGAGGCAGTGACACAGAGAACAGACGTTCATCTTCATTCGCGTGCTTGTGTAAAAGTTTGTACTGGCCATTTTAAAGTATGTCGTTATGCCCCCGTTGCGCGGTGCTAGTGTGCTGATAAATATGGTGAAAATTTGCCGTGTTTTACTTTTTAGCGCTAGTGTTCATTCCGAATTGCTCCCAGGCTCGCTCCTAGGTGGCAACACTATATTGTTTATGAAGTGTATGCCAACGCCATCACTTAGTGGAATTGAGTTTTTATGTCGGGCAGGCTGCGTTGGCGGCGCTGATGTGCGATTTTATCTTTACACACGTTTTAAACGAAATTTTGTTCGAGCATCCATGTCTGTTCTCTGTGGCAGTGAGGTGTCGAGATAGAGAACACATTTATATTTTTCTTCGAAAACATCAAACACTTTTCATAACATGCCGAAATATGGTTGAGGTTCATTTGACAGAATGCCATTTGGCCGAATGCCGTGTGGCCGTAAGGTTAAAATTGATTTCCTTATTTAGTGAAGTGAGGAGTGAGATGTTCGAGATGAAAGGTGAATTACGAGAATTGAGATGTAGGAAATGAAATGTTCGGAATCAGCACTTCTCACTTTTTACCTTTCACTTCTCACATTTTACCTTTCACTTCGCAGCTCTGACTTCACAAATTTTCCACTTCTATTTTCTGAAGGAAAGCAGAAAGGAAGGAGAAAGAATGATGAGAAGGAATGAAGATTAAGTTGAAAATTCAAAGTTTCACCTCACTTTTCACTTCTCAATTCTAACTTCACTCTTCGCACTTTTCACTCCTCATACTACTCACTTTGTACTACTCATCTCTCATCATTCACTTTGCACTTCTCGTTCCACACTTCTCCTTTCCCACTTCTCCCTTCTCACTTCAAATTTCTTGCTTCTCACTTCTCACTTTTCGCTTCTCGCTTCTCACTTCTTACTTTTCTATTCTCATTTTTTACCTTTCACTTCTCACTTTTCACCTCTCACTTCTGAAAATTTTCACTTCAAACATCTGACCTTCCAATTTTTACTACTCAATTCACACTTCTTTCTTCTCATTTATCACATTTTTTCCTTTTATTTTTTCACTTTTCGTTTCTCACATCTCAATTCACAATTCTAACATCGAATTTGTCACTTCTCACTTCTTATCTTTAACTTCTCGGGGGCAGCAGGGACCATGTCCAAGGGCTTGACGACCCCTCCCCAGCTGTCTGCGAGTCAGGGGGTTATGCCTAGGAGGTGGTGGGGTTATCAGGGGGCTCTGTTAATTCCCTCCCAAAAACCACATATCCTCAAGCAAACCCTATCAAGCGACCGTGTGCCGCTTAAAGCATACAAGCCCCTAACCCCGAATCCCAAGGTGTCAGGCGACCCGTGCCGATGGGATGAATGACCTGGGGGGTGAAACAATTAGCCAGGTCGTTAACGGAGCCTGTGGAGGTTCCACTAAGTGAGGGCTGCTTCGGCGGCAAGCGGGTGGCAGTGGGTGGTACCCACACACCCCCAAGTGGTGCACATGTGGTGCAAGCGAACGGGAGTTGGGGGTATTACTCGTAATACCCCCACAGAGTGAGGGACCGAGTGTATGGGTGAGCACACAAGTAAGTCTCGCATAGTACGCAAGGTCGGTAGTGTTAGAATGACTGAAGTCTCGTGAGGCCTGGCAGGAGTGTCGGGGGGCAGATACCTCTGCGGCACCTCAGAAGTAGGGGACACGAAAGTCTCGCTGCGTCTGGCAGGAGTGTCGGGGGGTTGATGCTTCTGCGGCACCTCAGAAATCGGAGACATGTAAGGTAAGTGGTGCCGCCCCGTTGCAGGATGGGGAGACCACCACACTGGCTGAGGACTATCTGGGCTTCGAAATGTCAATAGGTGGGTGCTGCCTGCAAAGTACCTAACGGAGACCTATTGGCAGTATCAAAGCCTGGGTAGGTGAGTGTTAGGCACGCTTGACGTGCCGGGTGTTCCACGCCCAAACGATGCACAGGAGGTGCACAGAGTGGATAAAAATGGGAGATGGGGGTATCACAACCCCCACTGAGTGAATGACTGAATGTCAGGAGAGTGGTGCACAAATGGTGCAAGCGATTGGGACTGAATGTATGAGTGAGCACACAAGTCAGACTCGCACGGTACGTATGGTCAGAGTGGCTGCTTAGGCAGTAGTGTGATCCGGCTGCTAGGGACGGACTGAGTGAAGTCTCGCTAGGCCTGGCAGGAGTGTCGGGGGGCAGATACCTCTGCGGCACCTCAGAAGTAGGGGACACGAAAGTCTCGTTATGACTGGCAGGAGTGTCGGGGGGTTAATGCTTCTGCGGCACCTCAGAAATAGGAGACATGAAAGGGTCTGCCTCGTAGCTTTCTTCTTCTCAATTCTTACTTATTTTTTCACTTCTTTTCTTTTCTCACTTTTAACTTTTTATTTCTCACTTCACACTTCTCACTTCGAATTTGTAACTTCTCACTTTTAACTTTTCGTTTCTCACTTCTTACTTCTCACTTCGAATTTGTAACTTCTCATTTTTCACTTTCCACTTCTTACTTCTCACTTTTTACTTCTCAATTCTTATAACTTTTCACTGTTCACTTCCTATTTCCTATTATGAGATGTGCGAAATGTTTCATTCTTCACTTCTCGCTGCATACTTTATGTAATTCCTACTACTCATTACTCACAATATAAGTTTATTAACATTTCGGCCAAACAGCATTCGACCAAACGGCATTCGGCCAAATGGCCCGACATCGTATATATTGTTCACTAGCAGACCCGACGAACTTCGTTTTGCCTAAAATTGATTTAATATCTGATTACTTCTCTAGTTATGCAAATGTTTTTGGTACTTTTCCAGAAGGGGGAGGGTTTTAAAACACCACATGAACATATTTTGCCTTCCAAAACCTCCACATGCCAGATTTGGTTCCATTTGCTTGATTAACTCTCGAGTTATGATGAAATTGGTGTTTCATTTGTATGGGAGCCCCCCGGCACCTTTTTGTTTTTAGTTTATAACTTTCCTACATTTACACAATGTGATAATATTTTCATACCAATAGAAGCCTATAGGCATAATTTAATAACTGGTGAAGAGTTTTGATTTATTCCGCCTATTGGAATTTTTTTATAAACAATTTTGTTAAGCGTTATTCTTATGCCATTCTGAAAAAGGTGGTCGGTTATCGGCACCCCCAAAAACTCATTCAAAATTAAATATGCATTTTGCGATGAATGGCTACAGACGTTACCACACCCGACGATACCACAACTCAAATTTTGATTTTTTTATTCTATTTATTTTAACAATGATGTCTTGAGCATTTCAATAGTTTTTGGTGATTTTAAGAAATTGCCCAAAAGTAATTTTAAATACGTTCTCGTATATGTATAACGCACAGAGTAAATGTGGAAGATGAGCTGAAAGTAATGAAAATTTGTAGATAATTAGAACAATAATGTTTAATTTATTGGTGGTCTTCGATAGTGATCCAACGGGTACAAGGCGAGGTGTAGACTTTGTAGACTGGCCTTAATAATCAACTTAGTCCGTCAACAGTTCTATTTTTCGAAAGCAAGATGTAACTGAGCTGATTTTTTTAAGTTCATTGCTGTACAAACTTCGTATAGCTTCGCTTCAGATTAGCTTAGCTTAGACTGACTGTACTCCGTTACTACTCCGAGATTGATCAAAGCTGGTGTAAATTGCACTTCGATCCAAGTGAATAATAGTGGTTGAGATCCAATATGGTGTAAAGTGTGTTTTTACACCATATTGCATCTAATCTGGTGCCTTTATTCCACACTCGTTTCAGGCTTTCAAAGACATTTCAATATTGACAGAAAATTAGTTTCGCTCTAGGTTGCTCAAAATATCTATGCCATTAACCTTCAGACCCAATAATAGTTGTTATTCAATATTGTAAATTTCAAAATTTTGTTTCTAATTTTCTACAAAACTAATATATTTCCAATACTGGAAGGTATCTTAGAATCCGATGCTATTGAATAATCATAGTTACGAAAGTGATGAAAGTAATGTTGCAGGAGAAACTAACACCAGAGTGATCGCTTTACTTCGCTGAGAAATTTTCCCCTAGATATCGCGTTGCTTAATTACGTTACGATATTTAGGATTTCTTCAACTATAGCATCATCAACGTGCACTGCCCACACGAAGGGAGACCCGACGACGAGAAAGAAGCGTTCTATGCGCAGCTGGAGCAGACATACGATGGATGCCCACTGCGGGACGTCAAAATCGTCATCGGTGACATGAACGCACAGGTACGAGAGGAGGAAATGTATAAACCGGTCATCGGACCGGATAGTCTGCACACCGTATCGAATGACAACGGCCAACGATGCATAAACTTCGCAGCCTCCCGCGGAATGGTAGTCCGAAGCACCTTCTTTCCCCGCAAAAATATCCACAAGGCCACATGGAGATCACCTAACCAAGAAACGGAAAACCAAATCGACCACGTTCTAATCGACGGTAAATTCTTCTCCGACATCACGAACGTCCGCACTTACCGCAGTGCGAATATTGAATCCGACCACTACCTCGTTGCAGTATGCCTGCGCTCAAAACTCTCGACGATGTACAACACGCGTCGAAGTCGGACGCCGCGGCTTAACATTGGGCGGCTACAAGATGGTAGATTAGCCCAAGAATACGCGCAGCAGCTGGAAGTGGCACTTCCAACGGAAGAGCAGCCAGGCGCAGCGTCTCTTGAAGATGGCTGGAGAGATATACGATCCGCCATTGGTAGCACCGCAACCGCTGCACTTGGCACGGTGCCCCCGGATCTGAGAGAAACGACTGGTATGACGGCGAATGTGAGCAGTTAGCGGAAGAGAAGAATGCAGCATGGGCGAGATTGCTGCAACACCGCACGAGGGCGAACGAGGCACGATATAAACAGGCCCGGAACAGACAAAACTCGATTTTCCGGAGGAAAAAGCGCCAGCAGGAAGATCGAGACCGTGAAGAAACGGAGCAACTGTACCGCGCTAATAACACACGAAAGTTCTATGAGAAGTTAAACCGTTCACGTAAGGGCCACGTGCCACAGCCTGATATGTGTAAGGACATAAACGGGAACCTTCTTACGAACGAGCGTGAGGTGATCCAAAGGTGGCGGCAGCACTACGAAGAACACCTGAATGGCGATGTGGCAGACGAAGATGGCGGTATGGTGATGGGCCTGGGAGAACGCGCGCAGGACATAATTCTACCGGCTCCGGATCTCCAGGAAATCCAGGAGGAGATTGGCCGGCTGAAGAACAACAAAGCCCCTGGGGTTGACCAACTACCAGGAGAGCTATTTAAACACGGTGGTGAGGCACTGGCTAGAGCGCTGCACTGGGTCATTACCAAGATTTGGGAGGAGGAAGTTTTGCCGCAGGAGTGGATGGAAGGTGTCGTGTGTCCCATCTACAAAAAGGGCGATAAGCTGGATTGTAGCAACTACCGCGCAATCACATTGCTGAACGCCGCCTACAAGGTACTTTCCCAAATTTTATGCCGTCGACTAACACCAACTGCAAGGGAGTTCGTGGGGCAGTACCAGGCGGGTTTTATGGGCGAACGCTCCACCATGGACCAGGTGTTCACCATTCGCCAAGTACTGCAGAAATGCCGCGAATACAATGTGCCCACTCATCATCTATTCATCGACTTCAAAGCCGCATATGATACAATCGATCGGGACCAGCTATGGCAGCTAATGCACGAACACGGTTTTCCGGATAAACTGACACGGTTGATCAAAGCGACGATGGATCGGGTGATGTGCGTAGTTCGAGTTTCAGGGGCATTCTCGAGTCCCTTCGAAACCCGCAGAGAGTTACGGCAAGGTGATGGTCTTTCGTGTTTGCTATTCAACATCGCTTTGGAAGGTAATACGAAGAGCAGGGATTAACACGAGTCGTACAATTTTCAATAAGTCCGTCCAGCTATTTGATTTCGCTGACGTCATCGATATTATGGCACGTAACTTTGAGAAGATGGAGGAAGCCTACATCAGACTGAAGAGGGAAGCTAAGCGGATCGGACTAGTCATCAACACGTCGAAGACGAAGTACATGATAGGAAGAGGTTCAAGAGAAGACAATGTGAGCCACCCACCGCGAGTTTGCATCGGTGGTGACGAAATCGAGGTGGTAGAAGAATTTGTGTACTTGGGCTCACTGGTGACTGCCGAAAATGACACCAGCAGAGAAATTCGGAGACGCATAGTGGCTGGAAATCGTACGTACTTTGACTCCGCAAGACGCTCCGATCGAATAGAGTTCGCCGCCGTACCAAACTGACAATCTACAAAACGCTAATTAGACCGGTAGTCCTCTACGGACACGAGACCTGGACGATGCTCGTGGAGGACCAACGCGCACTTGGAGTTTTCGAAAGGAAAGTGCTGCGTACCATCTATGGTGGGGTGCAGATGGCGGACGGTACGTGGAGGAGGCGAATGAACCACGAATTGCATCAGCTGTTGGGAGAACCATCCATCGTTCACACCGCGAAAATCGGAAGACTGCGGTGGGCCGGGCACGTAGCCAGAATGTCGGACAGTAATCCGGTGAAAATGGTTCTCGACAACGATCCGACGGGAACAAGAAGGCGAGGTGCACAGCGGGCAAGGTGGATCGATCAGGTGGAAGATGACTTGCGGACCCTCCGTAGACTGCGTGGTTGGCGACGTGTAGCCATGGACCGAGCCGAATGGAGAAGACTCTTATATACCGCACAGGCCACTTCGGCCTTAGTCTGATTAAATAATAAATAATAATATTTAGGATTTCTAAGCATAGATCACCTTCGCACATCTGTTTGTTGATAACAAAAGAGAACCCCTCATACAATTTGTGCTCACACATGCTCGCTTCTGCACCAGGCGGTTTCAAGAGCTGAGCTAACTTCACACCAACCAAGTGGCAAAACGAGCAGCGGCAGCATTTTTGTGTGTGTCGAAATACGTACCCTAATTTATCCGGCGGCCAGACGCGAACAGAGCAAACTGGGACACCGTTCGACTCCGACCGAACCGAATTCGTTTCCCTCAAACCACTCACGCTAACTTTCACTTACTCAGTGACTGAGTAAAATTGTATTGCCCTCTCTTTTCTTCTCACGGAAATTTTACTCAGTTTCCGCCAAAAGCAGGACAACTCATAGCTATGAGTAGTCCCGCTTTTGACGGAAACTGAGTAAAATTTCCATGAGAAAAAAAGAGATAGCAATACAATTTTACTCAGTCTCTGAGTAAGTGAAAGTTAGAGTGCTAGGTATAGAAAAACATTGCCATGGCCACACCCCCTGCAGCGACGTCTATTTTTATACGAACAAACCGTATAGAAGTATTTTGGTCGACACGATACCGCCTGACGCTGGCTATTTATGGCACAAACGTACCCTACACGTGATCAACCAAGCAGCAGAGCTAGCGGTTTGGTTTTGTTTTCTCTACGATTCGAATGCGTGGGCGGAATGCGTTCCATAGAAAAACAGGTTGGTCGGAAGACGGCTGTACCAGAGTGGCAGCATCCTCGAGGCGGTATGCCCCTTCACTTTCGGTTACATTTCAATGCGGAAATTGCTGCAGTGCAGTTTTTCTTCCGATTGGAGTAGAGTGAAGATAAGGGAAATGTTCACTTTCCAATGTTTATTTTCGAACATTTTCCGGAAAAAAGATGTTGTGCTTGTTGCGTTACTAATTGACTTGTCTATGCTTAGCTTCAAATCACAAGACACGTGGTTTTCTGAGACTGTCTGATGATGTTTCCAATAAATGAATAAATAGGGCTACTCATTAAGTTCTTAATACAGTCCCATCCCGATTTCGGCAACACCCGTTTTTGTCTACCCCCGATTTTGGCAACACCCGTTTTTGGCAACATTTTCTTCCCGATTTTGGCAACAACCTCGAAAATATTTTTTTTATTACTTTTTAGAGCTAAATAAAACCTTTTTATTAATATGTAACAGGATAAACAAAACTTAAAGTGAATGTCATTAAGGTTTATATGTGTATTATGGGCTCTGTATTCAGTTACCGCTCAGCTTCTGAGACGAGCAGACGTATTTTTGATTCCGCTCTCCGAAAGTCAAGCGATTAAATCCTGTGGTTTATTTTTCATCCGTTCGTGCCGCGTCGCGCTTTAGTGATCCGCGATGAGGCGAGAAAATACTTTTCGAATAGATTACTCGCGCTTCCCAGTGAAGCCGTCTTTCGAGAAGGTGCATGGCTTCTGCCACCAGTGTTGAGAAATGAGTGAGCAGTGCTTGAAACCTACTCACTCACTCACGAGTTTGAGTATTCAGTTTCAAACTCACTGCGAGTATACTCATGCGTGAGTTTGGGTTTCAATACTCAAACTCACGAGTGAGTATGACCAATTACATTACTCACTCGTGAGTAATTTTTACTCACACGGAATAATATTTTATTACATTCATAAGCTAGTTATTTTAGTTATAACCAATAATGTCAAAGATTTATGGAATATTGAAACACTAAAGGTTGTTATTTTGATGAATCAGCAATGTGTAACATTATTGATAAATTAAAACAGTACAATAATGATGTTGAAGAGTTTAATACTTTTTAGTATGTATGCCAAATAGAAATCTACACACAAAAAAACAAACATGGATCTATGAATGTTAAACACTTGAAAGTTAAACACTTTTTTTAAAATGAGTTAAAGTCAAAACTTAGTCAAAGTATTTTTTTATTTGAAAGTTGATTTACCATCGTTCTCAGTGTGAAATCAAAAGTTCACCAATATTCAACCGGAAAGTTGTAACTCTGTCAAAGCAATCCATGATCACGAAGAAATTGGAAATACTCAGAAGTGGGTGTTTTTACACCCATCTTCGAGATAACTGGACTGGACTAACCCACAGAAAGAAAATTCATTAATAACATTAAAAAACGGTGGTGATTTTGGAAAGATGCGTTGGTTATTTTTCGTAGAGAGTTCAGAGCTGAGCAGAATGGATACGTTTGCGTGCGTTTTAACAGTTTTCCCATGGCAAAACGCACGCAAATGTATCTATTCTGCTCAGCTCTTCCGCATCTTCAAAGTACGCAAACTTTTGCAACAACCTTGATCCAAAAGTTGCATGTCACTCAACTGAAATTAAAAGTTTGAACATTCAAAATCAAATTGTAGAACTGTTAAATGAAAATCTTTATACTGTAAAAAATAGAGCGAATTATTCTCATTCCAACCATATACCTCCCTCCCCTCCTCGTACCCTTCAACTATCTTTCCATCCTAAAATTAAATAATCAAATCACAATGAATACCTATCATTTACTTTTTATAATTTATAATTCTCAACATTTTTTTAACTAGTTTGGCGTTACAAGCTGCAGCATCTCCCATAACACATCAAAACTCCAGCTCCTGATTAGGATGGAGGTGCGCTTGGTAATTATCTGATTTCCTGTCGATGTCGGTATATGTCCTTATTATGTAGGTATATCTAAAAATACATAAGAAAAGGAAGAGAAATCTGGCATATCAACCAGGCCAACCAGCTCCAGTATTTAGGTACTTGGACTTATAATTCAAGACAAAATTTTCAAAACGACTTATCTGCTTTTGTAAACAAAGATTCAAACGACGATTTGACGAATCTGATAGCTCTCATACGCAAACCAACACCATCAACAGGTAGCGGAAACCTTCACCTACCTATTGATGGTGTTAGTTTGCGTGGGAGAGCTATCAGGTTCGTCAAATCGTTGTTTGAATCTTTGTTTACAAAAGCAGATAAGTCGTTTTGAAAATTTTGTTTTGAAATCTGCTCATTGAAGCACCAGAACAGAGCGCTGTTTTAGATGATTATTAATTTGGGAGCTCTAGTATGCACTCTTTTTAAATCGTAAAAAATATGACCTACCTTTGTATTCCAAGATTACCAGTTCCTTGAATTTTCCGGTTCAACACCATTTTTCGGCCATACAAAAAATACAGTTTCCTTTTGCTTTTCCGCAAGCTTTGCAGGAGAGAATTTTTTGCACACTGTTGACAGTGATAGCTTTTTGTTTTTGCTGAGACTTTTTTGCTCTGACTTCTCCATATAAATAGAAGTGTGCGTGATTCCTTTCAAAGTGTTTGTGATAGTTTTGCTCTAGGCGCTGGTTTTGCTGCAACTGGATTACCACGATTACCACCCAGTTTTATTTTACTCATCCTACACAGAGGCGTTCAAGATGAATATTCAGCTTGGTGACGTTAGTGTTGGCGATTCTGAGTTTGCAGTTCCTGAGTTTCTGAGTTCCCCCAAACACATGCGACACGACAGTCGCGACGCGATTCTATCGCTTGGCGACAACGGTTCTGTCGCCGTTGGTATGGAAGCGTAAATACAACATTGCCTGCAACGACCCAACGATAGAATCGCGGCGACTAGTTGTCGCCGTCGCGGCGATGAAATCGCTTAGGTCTGGGGGAGCCTTAAGTCTGAGTTCTCCAAGACCAGAATCACTAACACTAATGTCACAAGTCACAAGTGGGTGGTGATGGTGGTAATCCAGTTTGAGCAAAACTAGCACAAAATTTTGAGAGGAATAGGTACTGCGGAATCAAGGAGCTAGACTTTACTAAGGCGGCACAGATCAGCGCTGCGTGCCACTAGTTGTCTCTTTTACTCTTCCGCTGATCAACGGTTGAGTAAAAGAGACAACTAGTGGCACGCAGCGCTGATCTGCGCCACCTTAGTAAAGTCTAGCTCAAGATGAATACACCACTAGGTGTTCCATTCTGCCAAATTCACGATTCAGCCATCTTGGATTTTAGTATGGGAGAGCCAGCCGGTTTGTTGTTGTTTTGCACTGAAAATGAATTTTTCACCCCCGCCTTCTTCTCTTCCACAAACTAAGCACATTGCAACACCTAGCTGTGTATTCATCTTGGTCTAGCTCATTGCTGCGGAATCACCGGAATCACGCATACTTCTATTCATTTGGAAAAGTGAATTCCTCGGACACTATAGAATATCAGAAGTTAAAAAGCATATTTTTGGATTGTCACCTAAACAATAATTGATTTATTTTTCAACTATTAGGCCGTTACAAATATTTAATTAACTTTTTGTCCTAGTAGTCTCCGAAAGGTCAAAGGGGGGGGGGGGATAATAAAAAATAAAAATAAAAATGGAAAAAAAAACTCTTCAAATATCGTATAAAAAATTATTTTTGGCAAAAAAAAAATCAGATGGGGGGGGGGCAACAAAATAGATTTTAACTATTCGTATCGGCCTTATAATTTTATTTTTTATGTATTTTAGAATTATTATTCTATTTTCACACTGCTATTTGGTAGTTCAGTGATAATAATTGTTACTAATAACATTATATAATAACGATGCATGACGCAACGTGATGAACTCATGCATATATAATTTATAGCAATTCTTTTGAATGTTTATGTTTCGGGATTTGTGACTCCGCGTTCACAACTATAATATAAAATAAATATATTTTTCGTATTATTGATAAAAATTATTTTGTCCATTTATTTTATATAATTCGCATAGTGCCTCTTACTTCACACCCAGCTGTCACTCTCATCCACAAGGTTCGTTGAACAGAACAACAAACCAATACCAAATTTCCAAAACGACTTATCTGCTCTCGTAAACAAAGATTCAAACGTCGATAAAACGAATCTGATAGCACTCCCACGCGAAACAACACCATCAGCAGATAGCAGAAGCCTTCACCTGACTTGATGGTGTTGGTTAGCGTGGGAGTGCTATCAGATTCGTCAAATCAACGTTCGAATCTTTGTTTACAAAATCAGATAAGTCGTTTTAGAAATTTGGTATTGAAACAGTAGCTGTTACCTGCTGTTACTGTTACCAGTTTTTGAAGTTTTTGCCAATTTTGCAACTGCGAGTAATTGTTCGTCGTTTAGTTTTATTTAATAATACAACTACGGGAAAGGTGGTGCTTTGAAATGGAATGTCGCGGTTCTGGCCTGTCCATCTCACGGAACCGGAAGGTAAGACTTAGTAATAATTTTTGAACATTCATAAAAAATATCGGTGAAAAAGAAGGGAAGTACCGGAGACTAAACCTATCAAAAACATTGCCCAATTCCGCTGTTTCAATAGCAAAATGAAGTTAGGAATTGCTTTCGTGGGTTCTGCGGTAAAACCAAAACACATCGTAGTATTTATGTAAGATTCTTTTGTTTTACAGATAGTTTGCATGTTCCGGTGGTCACTACAAACGAAAAACAAGAGCGCGGTGTCTTCGATCTTGATATTCATGCGCTTTCGACAAGTGATTGGATTTTTTAATTTGACCTGACGTGACGATATGTATAGGTACATATTTAAAGGAGCAGCCACAGAATATGTACCTAGGTCTTAGATAATTTATTGAATAATGAATTTAAAAGGAAAAACTATTCTTTTCAAATGATTTCACTTTAAAAAAAAGTTGGAATAGGATGGGATGGGGAGGGGGGACTCCTTTCTGGGGAAAATAAATAACTTCCAAGTGAAAATATTCTACTTTGTTTTTAACTGATTTTCCATTATTTAGATTGACAGTTCTACAATTTTGTTTTAAATGCTCGAACTGCAGAGTGATATGCAGCTTTTCAAACCATGGCAAACCACAGTTATTCTATTATATCCAACTATTATAATATGTAGGGGGAATGATGGCTTTAGCAGGTTTTGTTCTATTATTGGCAGGGTTTTTTTTATGACTGACAATGCTCAAATTTGGCCTAAACATTCTTTGCATATCAAAGAATATTGTGGCCAAGTTTCATAAAATTTGGTCGACAAAAACCCCCTGACAATAATAGAACAAAACCTGCCAAAGCCGTCTTTCCCCCTAATCATTAATTGATTTGAATAAATAACAAGGAAGGTATGAATTTGAATAATTTTCTGGTTATTTTATATTTGTGTTTACGCAACTAGTATTGCATTACCATATATATGTTCAATCAGGTGAACATTAAACCATCTCGATTACATATTGTATAGAGTACCTATATTGTGCAGAGCACCAATCCGGTTGGGTTTCCAAGAGGTCAAAACCATTAACTGAATTAATTTTGGGGCTATGAGGTAAAAGTACGGATGGGGCACTTTTTCGTTTTTTGGTTTAAATTTTTAAAATATTTAGTGGCGTCAAACAATATGGGTTCTATTGGAAAGACCGTAAATAAAATAAAGAATTTATTGAGCACTGTATTTTGTATTTTTCACTGTATATTTAGGCTTTTTCTGCGTCTCGTATGAGGCGAGGCGTTTCGAATGAAGTGACAATTGTCGATACCTCCCATTTGAATTACACGGTCGTCTCACGTTAGACGTGTCGAAATCGACAATTCTCGAGTCATTCGAGACGCATAGAATAAGCACAATTGAGACTGTATATTTTCATTTTCATTCTTTCGGCCCTCCTTAGCCATGCGGTATGATGCTGATGGTGGCTGGGTTCGATTCACGGTGCCAGTTTGGACAATTTTCGGATTGGGAATTGTCTCGACTTCCCTGGGCAATGGTAACTTGGCTTATAAAACTCGCAGTTAATAACTGTGGAAGTGCTTAATAAACACTAAGCTGCAAGCCGGCAATGTCCCAGTGGGGGATGTAATGCCAATGAAGAAGAGATTCTTTTGGCATTAGAGTCGTTCATTATTTTTTGCCTAGAAAATAATATCAATTAAGAAAATTAATAGTTTGTTATCACTTTCAAGGTTTCAACAAACCCCCGAATTATGTACTAA
The DNA here is from genome assembly GCF_024139115.2 of Armigeres subalbatus. Classification (NCBI taxonomy): domain Eukaryota; kingdom Metazoa; phylum Arthropoda; class Insecta; order Diptera; family Culicidae; genus Armigeres; species Armigeres subalbatus. The sequence goes on along the minus strand of NC_085140.1, from coordinate 296,082,049 downwards.
TTAAAGAAAAAGTTTCTATATAAATAATTCAATTTGTACAGTAATGTATTAAACATAATTTTATACACTCGAAAAATGAATGTTGTATAAAACATTGACAAAAGTTCTCTAAATACGGACCAAACAGTATTTATAGATACTTAACAACCAACAGTTCAATTAATTATTAGTTGTCTAAGCGAACACTAATAGAGGCGACATCAAGTTCCATGTTTATTACTATTACCATCCCGTCCTTGATTAGACCAAAATGATGTCCTTGCCCACGCAAAGTCGGTTAACAAAATGGTAGCAATCTGATATAAAGCTATGCTGTTGAGATTACGATTACATTGAAAACAAAATATGATGTCAACTATTATTTGATAAAATTTGATATCAGAACATGTTTTCAATGAGCATTCCTTATAACTGTGATTTCAAAGTGCGTTATCAATGTGCTTTAATTTATGAAGATTAAAAGCAACCAGCAAACAAAATATGCTGTTAATATTTTGTTATTAATGCTTATAAAAGCGATCTAACCGAATACACATTTTGATATCAATTATAGAATTTCAAAACGACATAAATTAAGCCGTACTTTTGCAAATATCATTAAAACAAATTATTATTAATGGAAGAAACGTCGTATATAAATGACAAGCTTCACAATCAACAAATATTGTTTAATTAACTTGCATTTCGAATGCAGATTTTTTTTCCATTAGCTACACGCTACTCATCAAGAGTATTTTTACTCATTCGCGTCTGAGTTTCACAGTCTACACTCAATGGTGAGTTACTCAATGCGTGAGTAATACTCGCAGTGAGTTTGGTCTCCTACTCACTACGTGAGTATGAGTATTTAGTGAGTAGCTCACAGCATGAGTATTACTCACAAAATGAGTAAAGAGTGAGTATTTTTTTACTCACGAGTAAGAGTTTCGCAACACTGTCTGCCACACTGTTTTAGGGCTGAAGAAAGAAGATGTTGTGAGATTCCAGTGCCACCGCGGTGAACAATGTGCGTTCGTCAAGGTTAAAGACCTGACGCTCGCACAAAAAATCGTGGACGAACACGACGAAAAGCATGAAGTGGATATTGCGGGGAAGACGCACAGGCTCCGTATAACCATGGAAGATGGAAGTGTGGAAGTGAAAGTGCACGACTTGCCGGAAAACGTTCCCGAAGAGAAGATCGTCGGTTTTCTCAGTGCGTTCGGCGAAGTGATCTCACTACGCGAGCTGACGTGGGGTGATGGTTTTGAGTTTGGTGGGATTCCGCTCGGCATATGGTCGGTCCGTATGCTGATTCAGCGAAACATTGATTCGTGGGTCACGATCGATGGTCAGCAGGCGTACATCGTCTACAAGGGCAGATTTCTTCATGCAAACACTGCAAAGAACAAGCCCACACTGGCATATCTTGTGTGCAGAACAAGAAACTGCTGGTCCAGAAGAGCTACGCCAACGTGACGAAACAAGCTGTGCCACGATCACAACCGAAGAAGACAAGCGGCACAAAACCTTCGATCGTCAAACCGGTCGGAGAGCGTACTGTCGCTCCACCACCAGCATCGCTGGAGGCCTTTCCCGCGCTGCCGAAGCCAGGGGGTCACACCGAACCGTCTGGCTCATTAATTGTACCAGCCAGCCAGCCACCGAGCATCGTTAGAACGACGTCCCCAAGCCCGTTGTTGAACATGCAAAGCGCGTGCAGTTCATCATCGTCATCACTGCGCACACAAACGTACAGCGCCGAAGCAGTCTTGGCCGACTTGTTTAAAAAACCTGTGACTCGATCGCAGAGCCGAAACGGATGACTCGTCAACATCCACAAGAAGCGGGCGAAGCCGAGGACGTCCACCCGGCAAAAAGCAACGATGCGACGACGGCGACGACGAGCAGGGCGTAGATTCTCTTCCATAAATGGCTCTCACGTCGTACAACCTCGGATCCATCAACATCGGAACTATCACAAACCCCACGAAACTCCACGCGCTCCGAACCTTCATCAGTAGCCAAAGCCTCGATATCGTGTGTCTGCAAGAAGTCGAGAACGAACAGCTTTCCTTGCCTGGCTTTGTCGTTTTTGCTAATGTAGATCACACGAGGAGAGGGACCGCTGTAGCAGTGAAGGAGCACATCCAGGTCACTCACGTCGAGAAAAGCCTCGACAGCCGGCTGATCGCGTTGAGAGTGCACGAAACGACAATTTGTAACATTTACGCTCCCTCCGGCACTGCACAGCGCGCTGCTAGAGAAGAATTCTTCAATGGCACTTTGGCCTACTACCTTCGCCACCCCACTGAGAACATCATCCTCGCTGGTGATTTCAACTGTGTGCTGCGAGCTTGCGACTCGTCCAGCCCGAATACAAGCCCGTCTCTCAAAACAGCCGTACAGCAGCTGCAGCTGCATGATGCGTGGGAAAAGCTTTGTCCGCTTGATCCTGGGTTCACGTACGTCAATCGGAACGCACAATCTCGACTTGACCGTATGTACGTGAGCGTCGGCCTACGAAACAAGCTGCAGTCCGCCTACACGCACGTTTGTTGTTTCACAGATCACAAAGCGCTGACAGTACGACTCTGTCTCCCCCCACTGGGACATGAGCCCGGGCGCGGCTTCTGGGCTCTTCGACCGCATCTTCTAACCGAAGAAAACGTAGCCGAGTTCCATTATAAGTGGCAATATTGGACTCGGCAGCGCAGAAACTATGGGTCGTGGATGGAATGGTGGCTGTCGTACGCTAAGCCCAAAATCAAATCGTTTTTCAAGTGGAAATCTCGAGCCGCTTTCGAGGAATTTCACGATGCGCACCAGCGTCTCTATGCGCAACTACGGCTGGCGTACGACGGATATTACCAACACCCCGAAATGTTGACCACCATAAACCGCTTAAAAGGTGAAATGCTGGCGCTACAACGGAACTTTTCCCACGCGTTTATGCGCATAAATGAAACGCACCTGGCCGGAGAGCCTATGTCAATTTCCCAACTTGGGGGAAAGACGACGGTTAAAAACAACCATCACGCAGCTGCAAACGGCTGAGAACGAGATTGCAAATGAGCCACAAGCAATAGAAGCAAATATGTCCGGCCTCTACTCGGAAGAAGCAGCAGATAACAACGAGGACGGGTTTGTTTGCGAACGCGTTATCCCACCGGACGACCCACTGAACGGGAGATGCACAGAAGAGATCACGACGGCAGAAATATTATCTGCTATCAAAACAAGCGCAGCAAAACGATCACCAGGAGCCGACGGGATCCCACGAGAGTTTTACCTCCGCATGTTCAACGTCATCCACCGTGAGTTGAACTTGCTTCTCAATGAAGCACTCACCGGCAATCTTCCCCATGCTTTCGTCGAAGGTATCATCGTACTGGTGAAAAAGAAAGGTGGAGATAACACTGCCCGAGCGTACCGGCCCATTTCGCTGCTCAACAGCGATTATAAACTTCTCTCCCGCATATTAAAAATCCGACTAGAGTGCGTAATGCAAGCCCACCGTGTTTTGAGCGACGGACAGAAATGTTCGAACTCAGAGCACAACATCTTCCAAGCCACTCTCGCTCTGAAAGATCGGATCACCAATCTCCGTCATCACCGTCGCGCCGGTAAGCTCATCAGCTTCGATCTGGAGAACGCCTTCGATCGAGTGCGCCATTCATTCCTTTTCGACACCATGCGGTCGCTCGGCTTCAACGAGGAGCTCATCGCTCTTCTCGCGCCCATTTCCAGTAGGTCTACATCTCGGATACCTACTCAATACTCATAATCTCTCCTTCGTTCGAAATTGCTCGTTCTGTGCGGCAAGGGGACCCGTTGCCCATGCACCTTTTCGTCATCTACCTTCATCCTCTGGTGTGCCGGCTCGAGCAAGTGTGTGGGGAGGATTTGTTTGTTGCCTACGCCGACGACATCAGCGTGATCGTAACGTCACTGTGGCAGATCGAGGCGATAATGGAAGTCTTTCGTCGTTTTGGTCTTACCGCCGGCGCGCAATTAAATTTGCGCAAACTGCCTCGGTGAATGTGGGGTTTTGCGAAGGGAATATGTTTGACACCCAGTGGCTACAAACTACCCATGTAGTCAAAATTCTGGGTATTTCCTTCGCAAACTCTATACGGCTGATGACAACGCTGAACTGGAATGCGATGGTGGGAATGTTTGCACGGCAAATGTGGCTGCAATCTTTACGTAAGCTCACACTGCATCAGAAGGTGATCACGCTGAACACGTTCGGCACGTCAAAGTTGTGGTACCTTTCTTCGATGCTGCCTCCTTTCGGCGTACATACGGCCAAAATCACATCGTCGATGGGAACTTTCTTATGGAGAGGAATAATCGCCCGAGTTCCCATAATGCAACTGGCCCGAAACAAGGAGCACGGTGGCTTAGGCTTGCAAGTCCCGGCGCTCAAAGCTAAAAGTTTAGCAATTAATCGGCATTTAACCGAGATCGATTCCATTCCTCACTACAAATCCTTAATTTTCCACGCAAATCCTCGCCCAGCAACTCCAATGGATAATCCTGACCTAAAACTAATCCTTTCCAATTTATCCCACATTCCTCGTCAAATTCAACAAAACCCCTCCGCCGATCAAATCCATCAACACTTCGTACTGCAAACTGAGTTACCAAAGGTGGAACAAAACAGTCCGGCAGTTGACTGGCCACGCGCGTGGCGTAACATCCATATGAAAGAGCTCTCGTCAGCGCAACGATCTCAACTCTATCTCTTCGTCAACGGGAAAACCGAGCACCGCAAACTGCTGCATGTGATGCATTTATCAGCTGATGAGAATTGCCAACACTGTGGCAATCAAACACCAGAAACACTTCAACATAAATTCTCTTCTTGTGCTCGTGTCGGCCCGGCATGGACGGTCCTGCAGCAGAAGCTGGCGGAAGTAATGGATGGATGGAGACGACTTTCGTTTGAAGACCTCGCGAAGCCCGCTTTGCCAGGCATACGAAGAGCGGTTCGTGTAAAAATTCTGAAACTGCTAATAAATTACATCTGCTTCGTTAATAATAATAATGATAGAATTGATGTTAACGCTCTAGAGTTTCAACTTAGCATAAATGTTTGAACTATACAACAACTTTGTAAATATTAACATGAATTGACTAAATAAACTAAATTTTAAACCACAAAAAAAAAAAAAAATAGTGGGCACTTTCACTGAAATGATGAACCTCCACCCGTATTACCGCTCATTGCAAACAATTTCTATTGAAACTTATCTGCTCTTTCTATTCACGTTTTCCATGTCCCTATTCACACTACCCTAATCTAACCAGCCCACCGTAGAATGTCGTATTTTTGGTATTCTCACTGATTTTGTCGTCGACAAGCTGACAATGCAACCGATACTGCATGAGTGATCCAGGAGCAAGCAAGCCCCAGTAGGTTTAATTGCTAGTGATTAGCACATTCGATTTTCGCCTCTTTTCTGATACTAGCCGAGAAACTGTCATGTTATCATTTTTTGCTGCAATCCCGTATAGATAATAAGCAACAATTTTATTTCAACGAGCCTTTTGATTCCAGCATGTTGCCCAACAGTTCAACAGTAATGGTAAGAGTTTGGTAACATGTGTAACCGTAAGACTCTCGAGCAGGCATTGAAAAAAATCAGATAATGAGAAAAATTTGGGTTAATCTAAGCCATCTTAATGCTCTGCGCGGGTTAAGAGTTAAGAGGTTCCTAAGATCTTTGAAATTGGACGTTCGATGATTCACCTTTTAATGATCTTCAACACTCACCAATGGAAGCCTATTGAGTGAAGCGAATCACTTGGTAACACAACAATGAGCATCGTTACGGTGCGCTGATAGAAGAAGCCATTCAAGCATTCTAAAAATGAAGACCTCTATGAGTCTGGAACTCTAGCACGGTGAATTGGAGGCGTTGATACTTTCCGTCGACTATCTTCCCAAGCAATCAGAAGATTAGATTTTACTTGAATTTACTCTTAACCGAACTAATTGGTTCACTATGGTTCACATCAAGTTCCAAGCATCCTTAATGGAACTTTAAAGTTCACTTTTACGCTCCCACCATACAAAAAATTACTTAAAATGAGAGCTGATTAAGCCAAAATAGCCCTTCGTATCCGAACTGCTGGTTGCTTGGGTTATCACTTTGAAAGATGAGTGAATAAAGCAGAACGCATGATGTGGTTTGATTGTTTGGTTTCAAACGGGGTACGAATGCAAAAATCGAAGCTTACACCACAGCTTGGCTTATTAGACGGTGTTGCTCATTGTTAATCACAGCAACGATCGCTCCTAAATTCATCTGAGCGAGGCAGTTCGCTCATTGGCTATGGATGCTACGATTGGAATATAGATCAATGTTCACAATGCTCACTCACACTTCCAATGGTTGCTGTCAAGAGTTCTGTTTGTAATGGCGAAGTATCAGAAGTGGACTACCTCCTGTGAAGTTTTCACGAGACATGGTGTAATTCTAGCTGCTTCGATAGGCGAGTGATGCGTCACATGTGGTTTTATTATTATTTATTCAGCCTGAGGCCGGAGTGGCTTCTGCAGTACATAACAGTCGTCTCCGTCCACTGCTGTACGTTACCAGTCACGCAGTCTACGGAGGGTCCGTAAATCGATTCACCTTGATCGCTACACACTTCACCTTCTTGTGCCCGTCGGATCGTTGTAGAGGACCATTTCTACTTCAAAAGCGCGTTGGTCCTCCACAAGCATTGTCCAGATCTCGGAGGAGGACTACCGCCACCGGTTTAATGAGGGAGTCTGTTCGGTACGGCGGCGAACTCTATTCGATCGGAGTGTTTTTTGGAGTCCAAAGTACGTACGCTTTCCTGCCACGTTGAGTCTCCGAATTTGTCTGCTGGTATCGTTATCGGAGGTCAAGTGAGCCCAAGTACACGAATTCTTCAACCACCTTGATTTTGTCGCCATTGATACAAGCTCGTGGTAAATTGCCATTATCTCTCTTGAGCCTACTTCGTCTTCAACGTGTTAATGACTAGTCCGATCTGCTTTGCTTTCCTCTTCAGTCTGATGTAGGTTTCTTTCATATTTTCAAAGTTATAATAATGGAAGTAGTGCATGGAGAACTGGAGTGCGATGACCTGCAGCGAGCACCAGTTTGTCCATAGGTTGACTGCTGTCGAGTGTCAGAGGTGGCATGCCGCAAACTTTCTTCCAGCTTCCAATTGGCCACACTGTCACTCGTAGTTCGAGGAGCACATTGTGCTCATGGATCAATCATTGCCGCCTGGAATATTCCTGGGTTGGGTGCTAGGATTTGGTTTTAGTGAGTCGAGTGTAGTTAACCCATACTCACACTACATTTGATACGCTTGACTAATGTGCAGAATGCAGATTTCCGTTACCATTTTCTAAAACAATGGAATGTCTTATGCCTTACGTTCATTTTTTCCATAATGTCAGCGAAAATTGTGCACAGAACTTTATTCTTAATCACACCGACCACAAGAAAGTTTGCCTCCATCAAAATCCATTATATAAGAATTCGAAATTTGTACACATTTAGTCATATTGTATCCGTTGGATCGCTATTTGAGTTACATAGTGATTAATTATGATTTAAAAAAAGCATTTTGGTGAACTAAAATTTATATGAGATGTCAGATTGAAGTCAGCACTTCATTGGACTACAATAGAAACGTTATTTTTATCACCATAAATTTTTGTAAGGACGTGGCCGACGCTACAGTTAATTTCAAATACTATTTATTATTAAACTTGTATTATGAAGTTGGCTAATTAGTTACATTATCGTTTGATTACCATTGTTGGGTTTGTTTCAATTTGTTTGAACTACAATCTCCGAGTTATGAATAATATCGCAAAAATGTCAATTATGATGCACGTGCATCACACAAATACACTCCACATACTTTGTAGTACATATTCTAAGTATTTAGCTTCAATCATGCAAACAAAAAAAATTGAAATTTTGTATGAAATTTTTTCCCCGTTTTTGGCAACATCCCCATTTTGGCAACATTAAAATCCGGTCGTGTTGCCAAAATCGGGAAGGGACTGTAATAATATAGGTATTAATAATAGTAATTGCTTCATTTCGTCGAAGGCTTGTAATTGATGACAATTCTATTGTAAAATACAACACAAGAACTTCACACCAACTTTTTGAATTTTATTTCTTATTCGCCTTTGGTCAGATTTCTTGAACATGCTTTCATACAGCTCTTTTGGCCTCTTCGGAAGCAGACCGGTTAGCTGCTTCTGCTGCTGTCTCAAAATCCAAAGAGCAGTTAGAGATTTGCTTTTTTCGTACTGATCTTCATGATAACTTGAATATATAAGACAGTATGTTTTCTATGAAAGGGGCCCTCCTTAGCCGTGCGGTAAGACGCGCGGCTACAAAGCAAGACCATGCTGAGGGTGGCTGGGTTCGATTCCCGGTGCCGGTCTAGGCAATTTTCGGATTGGAAATTGTCTCGACTTCCCTGGGCATAAAAGTATCATCATGTTAGCCTCATGATATACGAATGCAAAAATGGTAACCTGGCTTAGAAACCTCGCAGTGAATAACTGTGGAAGTGCTTAATGAACACTAAGCTGCGAGGCGGCTCTGTCCCAGTGTGGGGATGTAATGCCAATAAGAAGAAGAAGATGTTTTCCATGACCAATTTTATATTCATCGTGACTCAGAACGAACATGTAAGGTAAATCGGACTGTACGATGTAGATCCCGATTCATCATGCCGGAAGTACATGCCTTAAGGTATAAGCATTCACAGCGTCCTCATTCTTACATTGAAACAGTCAATTTCCACCTTTGAAGCAACTAGGAGCAAATCACCACACGTAGTGTAGTAGTAGTAAAGTAGTAGGAAAGTAGACTAAAAATAGATTTTAATACATGATACCAGATCGTTCCGAATCTTTCCCGAAAAAAGTTTAGTCAAATTTTCTTTTGCCATACAAATTTGTTAGGAAGATGCCTTGCAGTATTAACTGCAACAAGCTACCAAAAATTAAATTTACAAGCTACCATCATCAAATTTTGGAATCAGTTCATTTAATATAAGTGTGAAACTACAAAAAAATACGATCTTTGCGAAACGAATGAACAAAATTTTGAGGTTTTGTTCGGGTTTCCGCCATTGTGCGTTGTTACGAACCGGAAGTAAATGCTGGAGATCAACTAATGGACCTAATTTATGGATGTTCGTTAATATCATTACTTGTACAGAATAATTTAGTAAAATTCGCAACCCCCTTCCATATACTACAAAAGTTCAATAAATTGGACGCAGTGGTTCATCCCCCCTTCTATAAGTTTCACATAGGCTGGGGGGTCGAGACCCACCACTTTGGGAAACTATGCTTTAAATATTGTTACTGCGCTTTTATATTTACACTAGACCCATTTCCAGTAATTGATGCACTACCATGGGAAGCAAATCTTGGTTCATTTTCAGCAGCATCAGATGCTTGATCGCTCTATCAGTTAGACGCAACCCGAGAAGTACACATGTTGCACAAAAACTACTGTAATTTAGTCACATTTGAGTTGCTGCAACTAAATTGGTCTGGATTGTGCTGCTAGGGAATCTTTAGTCAGTGAAAACAAACTTTAGCTGACTGAACAGCCTTTCTACTGTCACTTGTGTTGAAGGAACTGCTAATATAACTTGCGCGAGACGATAAAGGCGAGGACATACAGCTTTATTCTTTCTTTATCCAGTATTGAATTAGGTCAAATTCAGTACTCGCATTATTTATTTATTTATTTATTTCTACTAGTCTTCGAACTGGTCGCACAGACAGATAAAACTATTCACTAATCCTATTTCTAAACATTAACTTGGACAAATTAAAATCAAATTTCGCAGACACTTCGTTAAAACGACGACAACAAACATTGAAAGGGTTGTTTTGCCCGAAAACAGTACGATGAACAGGAAGACGAAGGAATTCTGCACGTCGAGTATTTCTAGCCGGAACGTTGATATCGATGTTGTTCAACAGTTCCGAGCAGTCGAAGTTGCTGCTTAATATGTCAAACACGAATAAGTGCTGTAAGAGAATCCTCCTGCTAGCCAAAGTTGGCAGATGTACCAAGGCGCAACGATGCTCATATGGTGACAAACGAACGGGATCATTCCATGGCAGGAGGCGAAGAGCGAAACGAAGGAAATTTCGTTGAATTCGTTCGATCCGGTTGGTGTTAACGGCCTGATATGGTGCCCAGACCAGCACACCATATTCAAGAATGCTCCGTACAAGTGCACAGTAGAGTGACTTCAGACTATAGACGTCGGTGAACTGCTACGTATTGCGCTTTATGAAACCAAGCACTGCGTATGCTTTTGCAGTCGTTACTGCAATGTGCTGAGCAAAATTGAGTTTTTCATCCAGTAGTACTCCAAGATCCTTGACAGTGCTAACTCGGGCGATGCTGGCAGATGACATCGTATACAAGATTTTTTTATGTACAGGTTATCCGACTTGTCAATATCCCCAACTCAGCCATCTTGGATTTTTGTATGGAATTTATGCTCGTTTGTTTACGTTTTGCACTGAAAATGTATGTTTCTCCCCCGCGCTGCTTATTCCCATCTACTGACGAAGTCGGATAACCTGTACATAAAAAAATATTGATCGTATAGTTGAAAACAGTTGCATTCCTCGTTCGACAAAATGAAATCGCATTACACTTCTTGACATTTACTTCCATTTCGTTCAACTTACACCAGTTCAGTAATGTGTCAATGTCGGCTTGGATAGCATAGCACTCAGCAACTGATGACACTACACGAAAGAATTTTAAGTCATCGGCAAACATTAGCTTTGGAGATTTAATTGCAATGCAGAGATCGTTGACATACAAAAAGAAGTGGGCCAAGATGACTGCCTTGAGGCACACCAGATGTGATAGGGAAAGAGTCCGACTTAGTTTCGCCAATGCGTACGCAAGCGCTACGTTCCGTAAGATACGAAAGCACCCAGCTCGTCAACCAGCTAGGTAGACCCATTTTGTCCAGCTTTTCTACTGCCAAAGAGTGAGGCATTCTATCAAATGCTTTGGCAAAATCAATATAAATGGCATCGATTTGCTGTCGCCTATCAAGCGATTTCACCAATGAAGTCACGTATGTCATCAGGTTGGTAGTGGTAGAACGTTTCTTCACGAATCCATGTTGAAATTCCGAAATAATATGATGCACTTGTGGGTAAAGCGCATCGTGGATAAGGCTTTCAAAAACCTTCGGTAGACAGTTCAAAATAGAGATTCCATGATAATTTCCAACGTTGTGCAAACTGCCAGCTTTATGTACGGGAGTGATGGCAGCAGATTTCCATGCACTAGGAAATACACCTTCCGTCAAAGAACGATTAAAGAGAATAGTCGCAGGTAGAGTCAGTGAATCGGCACAGTTCTTGATGAAAAGCGGGGGTAGACGATCGGGTCAAGCACCTTTGAAGTCATTTATACCTCGGAATTTGCTGGCCACATCCTCCGGAGAAAAGTTGAATGGCGGTATACTCAATTCGTATCGAGGCAAACTGCTCAAGTACTCTTCAGACGAAGGTGATCGGTTATTACTTAGCACGCTTCGAAAGAACGACGAGAACGAATTAGCTGATTCAAGGGTTGTTTCAGCAATAGCTTCGTGGTAACTTATTCGTTGAGGGATTCCGCTTGTCTGTTTACGACTTCTTACGAACGACCAGAATGATGTTGGATCTCGTTTAAAGTTTTCTTCCGTGCGATGAATATAGCCGCTAAAGCATTGCGCATGCAAAGAGTTGTATTTGCTCTCTATGTCACGCGGCTCAACTTTGCGTTGTTCATCCTCGAACGGAAATATCGCTTCCTAGCTTTACGCAAACGGTAACGGAGATGCTATAGCTCTCTGTTCCACCAAGGCTGTCTTTTTCTCATAGGTAGGCATCGTTGTTTCGTCGGAACTACATCTCGGACAATGGAAAACACTCGTTGGTAGAAATTTGTTACGGCCTCGTTAATATTGCACCCATAAAAACATTCGCCCCAGCGTCCCATTATGCTGAACGGATGCTATGTTGTCCTTTGATGTCCCAGGTAGAGGTTCCGTTGAACGATTAGAAGTATCGGCTCTGTTGATTGTACAATACTTGAGTGTTATTGACTTTTGGCCTGGATTCGAGTTTGACTATTTCTGCGAGCAAAGTATCAGCCGATTGTCGCTCAGGCACAGATGTTAATCTCGTGTTATACGAATGCAAGAAAAATAGTAACTTGGCTTAAAAACATCACAGGTGTTAATTGTACAAGTGCTGAATGAACACTAAGCTTTTGGCCATTGCAAAGTACCCTAGATAATCTGACTGTTTGGGTCAGACATCTAGGGATCGAGTTTTCACCGCAAAAAACTCAGTTGGTTGTGTATACTAGGAAGCGATACCCAGCTCAACTGAAACTAAAACTGTTGAATGATGACACCAACCAATCTTTATCTTCTAAATACCTTGGGGTCGTGTTTGATTCTAAATGTACTTGGAAACTCTATTTTGTGTATTTGATACAAAAATGCCGGAAAAGGATCCATCTTCTACGTTCTATCTCCGGAACCTGATGGGGTGCTCACCCGGAAGACCTCATCAAACTCTATAGAACGACTATTCTCTCTGTTTTAGAGTATGACTCCTTCTGCTTCCTCTCAGCAGCTGATTGCCACCTGATCAAATTGGAACGAATTCAGTATCGTTGTTTGCGTATTGACCTTGGATGTATGCATTCAACGCATAACATGAGCCTGGAGGTGCTCGCTGGAGTCACTCCTTTACAGCACCGTTACTGGGAGCTCTCACTTAGAATACTCGTCAAATGTGGAACAAGTACAACACTTGTCTTAAATAACTTCGATAAAATGCTTGAGCTGATTTGTCGTTCAAGATTCCTTAGAGTCTATCTCAACTACATTTCTTCAGATCTTTGTCTTCCGTGTTATAATCCACCTCGAGTTCACTTCACCAACGACAGTTCCTCAATTGAATACGATCTGTCCATGAAATACGCTACTCAAGGAATACCAGATCATCTTCGACAAATATCTATTCTCTCCCTTTTTCAGAAAAATATGAACATGTCAATTGCAACAACAGATATTTCACTGATGGTTCTCGCATTAACGGATCCACTGGCTTCGGTGTTTTCAATGTAACTTCAACCACCTTCCGAAAACTTCAGGAACCGTGTTCGGTTTATGTTGCTGAGCTGGCAGCAATTAACTTCGCTTTGGGGATAATATCCAATCAGCCCGTAGACCATTATTTCATCTTCTCGGATAGTCTTAGTTCTATCGAGGCACTCCGGTCGATGAAACCTGTTAAGGACGCATCTTACTTTCTTACAAACATAAGAGAGCAGATGCGTGTTTTGGTCGAAAGATCATTCAAGATTACCTTTGTTTGGGTCCCATCTCACTGCTCAATCTACGGCAATGAGAAGGCAGACTCGCTGGCAAAGGTGGGCGCACAGGAAGGTGAAGTTTATGATAGACAATACTCGAGCAACGAGTTTTTCCCATTAGTCCGTCAGAGTACTCTTCAAAGTTGGCAAAGGAATTGGACTCACAACAAACTTGGACGGTGGCTATTTTCCATAGTTCCAAAAGTTTCTGGGCGAGCGTGGTTCAGAGGTGAGGACCTAAGTCAAGGCTTCATTCGCGTGATGTCGAGACTTATGTCTAATCACTATTCACTAAACGCACATCTGTACAGAATAAACCTTGTCGATAGCAACTTATGTAGGTGCGGAGCCGATTAATATGACATCGATCACGTAGTTTGGTCCTGCTCGGAAAATGACGCCTCCAGAGAGCAATTATTGGATACCCTTGTGGCCCGAAGAAAACAATCCTTCAGGGAAGTTCGCGGTGTTTTGGGAGATCATGATGTTGTCTATATGCAGGCCATTTAGGGCCGATGTCCACGTAGCGGTTTTGAACTTGCGTGCACGCGGCGTCCACGCATTTGCGGTAGGAAGTACCCAACATCACATAGAATCATGCACACGCACTTGCGTTAACGCGGCGTCGACTCACGTCTCATTTGCGGCGAAAGCTACCGCAAAGTCACCGCTTTTCCCCACAGGAACGCAGCGTGCACGTGAGTATTTTTTGACATTTCTCTATTCCTTTTTCTTTCCAGCAAGATTTCTAATGGGAAAATCTGCAGAAAGAATCTGTCAGAGCGAAATCAAAACAAACAAAAATACTTCGCAAATCAGTTCATTTTGGTTTCGCAAATTAGTTTGCAAATAACAAAACGTTTCAAATCTAACTTCTTTAAATAATAGTGCTAGTAATAGTTCGGAGCAGCAAGTGTTTCTTTCGCTCCTATGTTAATACCAGCCGTGATCAACACACTTTTGGAAAGAAGTGACAAGCAAACATCCCAGGCTGGCGAATAGTGTTAAAGTCAACCGAAATATGTGCGCGATAGTGACGTTGATTGTACCAACTTTATCAGAATAAATTGATTTCCGAACAGACGGCGATGTGACAGTTTTGGACTGAATGACGGAGCAGGCAAAATTCAACCAACAAAGTGTATTCCGCGGGACCCTGTATACACCAAGGCAGGCGATACCAGTTCCATGGGAAAAATAATAAATGTAAGTTCGATACTGAGATTCCTATATGTTAGCTTTTCTATTGCTGATAGATAAACATGTTTTTAGGAATGTTGACGGAAGGATGTCGTCAAACAATGTGGATTGCAATTGCAAAAAGAAACGGGACCACATGATGGGATGGAGGCGAGCCACAGTAAGACTCCGGGATCAGTGCGACTCTTCTAGTGTTGTGGGCAATCGCTATTGCGATCGATCCGTGTTGCAGTGGAGTGAAAATCGGCTGCAGTATCTGACCAAAATGTTTAATGAATTTTTATTCCAGAACAAAGTGATTCGTCGCTATTTAGCCGATAAATTAAATCAATAAAGAATCGTACCCCAAAGACAACATATGATGGATTCAAGATAAGAACAATTAAATGTCTGGATCCACAATTATTCAAGATTAATCTACTCCTATGAAGTAATAAATTTAAGTTGGAAATAAAGAATAAAGAACATTATGAAATTATAACAATAATTATTTGTTATAAATTGTAGAAAATATATTGGGATAAAGCAAATCAATGCCAAATTTTTGCCTCTCTGTATTGAAAACGTGCTTTCGGATTGTGTGGCATGATTTCAATTTCACAGCTCTACAATTAATTTCGGAAGTTCGAACTTTTCATTTTAGAAGTAGATAATGGGTGACTCGGGGTGACTTTTAAATCAACAGTGAATTGATTTTTCTACTCTCTACTAGATAGTATCAATTGAACTTTTTATTTTGGGATAATACTGAGTTATTTGCTCTAGTCTGCCATCATATAGGTATGTAAAAGCTAATGACATGTTTTTAATAGCATTACCCATTGATTCTTGTTCGGGGGCAATCAGCTTCATACAAATCAAAATCAAATTTTTATATTTGTAATTCTTTAAATACTTCACGTTTGATGTCTTTATGTGAATCGATAACTCGATTCATATTGGAACAGAATGGAAAATGACAATCTGACGAACAGCTGGCAGGCGGATGACATTTGGCGTGACAGATTGGTTTGACGTTTGAAGTTTTGCGGCAAATTACCGCTTGTTGTGTGCATTCAGGGCCGATGCCCACGTAGCGTCATTTCAACGCAGAGTGCACGTGGCGTCAAAAAGAAGCAGGTGTGCACCGGGAAAAAGCGGTAACGCAGCGTCACCACGCCGATGCACACCAGCGTTATTTTAACGCTGCGTGGACGTGGCGTTGAAAAACCGCTACGTGGGCATCGGCCCTCATAGCCTGATTCAACGCCGAGTAACGCTGCGTCAACGCAGCTTGAAAAACCGCTACGTGGACATCGGCCCTTATAGTTTTCTTTGTGCTTCTGACATCAAAATCTAACATTTTGTTTTTTTCTTTCTTTAAAGTTTGTTTTGACCCTTCCTTCGGAAGTGTCTATAATTTCACTTTGTATGCGTTACGCTGGCGTGTTATGAATTAATCTATCAATAAACCTCTTGAATTATGAAATAAAATGTATGGCAATTGAAACAAATTCACTTTAATATTGAAAATATAATTACAACAGGCGATATGATACGAAAATATGCTTATTTTTCGGACTTGTTTCAAAGAAACAATTGATTTTAACTGAGGAACAGATAGAAGCATGTACCACAAAACCTTCTCAGAAAAGCAAAAACGTAAAAATTTGAAGGGATTCCAAACATTTCTTTAGTGAAAGTTAGATAACAAATGTGAGCATGTTTTGAGATACTAATAGACCACTTATATGCATGTATGTGTGCGTATGTGTGCAAATTCTGAAATTTACTACCATATAAATCTCGCTCATTTTTAAGGTATTAAACATCATTAGTTTTACAAAATTAGGCAGCCATAAGGCAAAATATATGTTATTATTGAACGCTATTGAGTTTCGTTCAGATCAATGACTGATTAAGTTAGTTCTGGATTAATTAATATCAAGTTCTTTGGAAATTACGAGTATACATGCTGCCAGCGTTACGATAGTTTCTAACCAACCATGTTACCACATGTTACAATAGCTATTCAATCCGACGAGCGCCTGATAGATAGGCAACCTGACGTACAGTGCGGAATCATTCGTTTGTTGTCACTCAACCCATGGAATCCGCCTTTTGATTATTTTTTTTTATCTTTTTTTTATTTTATATTTTTTTATTATATTTTTATTTTTTTAATCCGCCTTTTGGTAGGCAATTAATTTGTCATTTACACTTCCAATCACCGTGGGAGGTTGAGTAGTTTTATCTCGTTTTAAATACTGGAGTCTGAAAATATTTTCTTTTAATTAAGGAAGGGTCAAAATCTCACTGTAGGTGGATTAATCTGGGTTTTTTGTTCTGTCTCTGCCTTTCTGTTCCGTAGAGCTCCATAGCTCTTGCCATCCGGAAGATGCTCCCAGTTGACCCATTCCTCGAGCACGACGACACGCCACATCGTCACTGACGCCAAATGCCCGGATGAGAAGCTGAAATTTCCTGATCCCAAATCCTAAGCCCCGTCCATCCTTAAACATTGTAAACTAACCTCGAGTCACCACGAGTACGCTGGCTGTACTGCAAATTGATCCTCAAAACAGACCTACCCTTGCGGGATGCCGAATCTATTCTAGCTAATCTATCTACCCTTGCGGGATGCTGAATTAAGCAAACCATTTTTCCCTCAGACTCTCTTGCAAATACTTTCTGAAGAATAATCCGGATGAATGGTAAGCAAATGGTGTTTGAAATTTCCAGGAATGAAAGAACTTTGAATATAATTGTGTGACCCAAAATGGCCGGGACGAAGTTATGACAGCGACTCTGCGGAGGTCTGACGAGAAGAGAAAAGTCATGGCTTGCTGCTCGCCGATTGACACGCTGATGTGTGAATCTATTAACACACACTGAAGGCATTTTACTGAAACTCCACATTTCCCTTCTTCTCTTATTTAAAACGTAAAAAAAATCTTCTAGCATATGATGCAATGCATGTTTTTCACCTGGATTATTTAAATGAGACGAAGGTAAACATCGGTTGCATTTGAGAAACCGGTTAACTTCATTGAAAACTGCACACTAAAATAAACTTGACTTAACATCATGGATTTAATACTAGAACAATGATTCAGAGTGTGGGTTCCCAAACTATGGGTCGCGAAAGATAAAATGTGATTTACATTCGTTGGATGTTAAGAAAACAACAAATTTACGAAGCCAGCCTTCATTTGTTTGTCAAATACAGTGACAATTTCTTCCAAAAACAGTCCAAATCTTACCCAAATGCAATCCAAAACTAAATAAGTGGTGTTGAACGTCATTACTAATAAGGTTTAAGAACAACCTAATAAAGATAAAAAATCCATGCTAATCCAAATTCAATTCAAATCAAATTCAATGCAAATTCAATCCAAATCAAAGCCTATCTAAATCCAACCCAGTCCAATCCAATCCAAATCCAAATCCAATCCAAATTCAATTCAAATCCACTCCAAATATAATCCAATTCAAATCCATTCCAAATAGAATGCAAATCCGTACATTTAATCCAACACTTAGTTTCGCGTATAGTACACCATCAACCATTTGCCATCAACTAGTACTGCTAGCCAATAACTCCAAACTAATCTTACGCATAATAAATTCGAACTTCCGAATAGCTTTGTAAAATCCGGCAACCTTATTAATTTTTCAAATTCCAAGATATCTGCTCCTACAGGTAATCCCGCTATGGCTACTAAGTCAGTACATTCCAAGATAAATTTCTAGATAATATATTTGGCTTTCCGAACAGTTTCGAACAGTACAGCATTGAATATTTCTCCATTTCTCTCAGATTTCGTTATATCATAGCTCAACTGGTAGTCTCATGTACGTCGCCAAGTGGCTTCATGAAATCTAAATTTGTTTTAATCAAAATCAATGCTCGCAGGACTTTGAAATTTTCTAGATCGTAAACCATTTTCCGTTGGTCTTCCATACGCACCTTGTAGTTTCACAAACTACAATACATTTTTTCGGCCACCTTTCAGACACGCCTTATAGTTTTCTAAACCACAAACCATTTCCACCGATCTTCCAGACGCGTCATGTGATTTAGCAAACCACAAACCAATTTCTTACGAACTTCCAGGCGAGGCTTTGATGTTCTTCAAACCTCAAACCATTTTTTCAGCGATCTTTCAGACGCGCCACCAAAAACCATTTTCCGACGGTCTTCGAGACGCGTCTTGTGATTTAGCAAACCACAAACCATTTTCCGACGGTCTTCGAGACGCGTCTTCTGATTTTGTAAACTAAAATATATCACTCGTCACAATTTAACCGCTTGAATTCAACTCACCTCATGTAATCAGCAACAGGATCAAAAAAATAGACTGGCAGGATCGCCAAAATGTGAGACCCTAAATGGTCGGAACCAAGTTATGACAGCGACTCTCCGTGGATGCGTGTGCACGCCGAAAAGTCATGGCTTGCTGCTCGGTGATTGACACGCTGATTTTTGAATCTGTTAACACACGTGTTGAAGGCATTTTACTCAAACCCCACAATAATGACATGGTTGGTCTAAACGATGTTTTACTTACCAGATAAACATTGTCGCTGTCGTCGCTGTCCGGAACATCTTTTGCTGGCGAGGATAGGGGATCTAAATGTCAATGAAGGAAAAATACATACGATTTGACAGTTAGGTACCACACATGTTTCGGACAGCAGAACAAAGAGAACCGAAGCGACAATCTTTATCTGGTAACTAAAATATCTTTTGTTGGTCTTCATCGGTGCTAACATTGCAACGGGACCGAACAGTTTTTCCATCAGCTCCAACAATTTCCTCCACCACGCTCAATATCACTTCTCGCCGAAGCACGCGTTTCGCACTCATTATGATCGATTTTCAAACGATTATGTGAGAATAAAATTCGTGATAATTGTGTTACACTTTTTCGGCGATTAGGTTTGATTTGCATAGTTTACTGTATGGCGAAAGCTTTGACAGATGGATGAACTGTAGTGAGGGTGAGTGAACCGTGCTAAACATACATTTTCACCGTGAGTGGCAAGAGTTGATCGCTAGAAGAAAATTAACAGCCGTTTCGTTGCCATAACGGTAACGGCTATCTACATCAGTCAAATTGTCAGCATGATGACTCATTGAACCAATTTTTAGGAACCTTGGTTTTCGATGAATATAAAAAGATGCGTTTTCTGTCGGTCAAAGTTGGATAATAATTAATATTTTTTTTATTTAATAATTTATTTTTATTATTTATAATTTAAGAACTAGAACTTATCTAGAAAAAGGAAGATTGCATCATGCAATCGTTGATGAAACCTATATAGATATGAGATTACGAATTAATAGAATAATCAAATCGAAGCGCATTTTACTTCATTTCGTTTTCTTCAGCATTATTTTTACAGCCCCATAATTATCTTATCAAAAATGCATTGCAATAAAAAGCACAGAGAGCAAAGTAGCAGTGTCGCACATATCACTGCGGGCGAGGGTAACGAACGGTACTACCTAGCGTGTAATTTTAATCCACCACCACTTGCACACAAACTTACTAACTACTGCACTCGATCACGCTTTACCCCTTTTGTAATGTAAGAAACCCTTACACATGTCAACAGAGCCGCATGAACGAATCGAGCTGCATCGTATCGCCGCGTAGGGTAGGAAAGTACCTTCTCATTTCCCCCCGGATGCAAAAGTGCCCGCCGCCGCTTGCAGTTTGAGGCGAAAGTAACAGCAGAACACCTTTTCGTTGGCGATGGTCGCCTGTTAACTTACAACGTTGTAATCTTTTGAAGTAAAGAAGACGAAGCCCTTCAGTTCCGTGGAAGCGACTCAACAAACGGTAAACCAACGGCTTTCCCCTTAGTTCGCTGCGGCAGGGGAAAGCGTCTGCCTTCTACGCGAATAGTGAAACCAACCGAATATCTCCTCCTCTTAGGACTGGATTAGAAAGGGAGAAGGGATTTGTGTAACGCAATTCGACATTTCCTGGAAGGGATTCCCGCAGCGGTGTCTTCCTAATCCAGATGAGATTGTGAGTCTGTGCAACATCATCGTCGGTTCGAAGAAAATCTTTTTCAATTCACCGTTTGAAGAGGATGATGGTGCTGCTCGGATTTCGTTTGCTTGGCAGTAAGAGTAGTTCAGTAGAGCACGAGATGAAGCCAAACAGCATCCCTGAGCGAATGCCGCACTAGGGAAGCAGACGAGCTCTCGAGAGAGAT
This sequence comes from Armigeres subalbatus, assembly GCF_024139115.2. Classification (NCBI taxonomy): domain Eukaryota; kingdom Metazoa; phylum Arthropoda; class Insecta; order Diptera; family Culicidae; genus Armigeres; species Armigeres subalbatus. The sequence goes on along the minus strand of NC_085140.1, from coordinate 296,061,212 downwards.
GCTGCGAGGGTATCTTCGCTAGCGAGATCAGCAGCAGCATCAGTTTTATTAACTCGTCAGGGATGGTTTCAGGTTTCAGGGTAGAATATGGTATTGACTGAGTCTGGATGCGAGAAACGCGGGTAGAAAATGTAATTCTGTCTTCTTCATCATAGAACAACACATAATAAGGAAGAAATTGTTTATCGAAGTAAAATGTTTCATACCACTATTTAATGTGATCATAGTACATATATTATTGATTTATTGCAAACACATGCAAAATACGTTTAAAATGTATTTTTTACATTTTGCTTTATATCGCATTTAGCCGCTCACAGATGTTGAGCCAACAAAATGATTGCCTAACAGGTCTCTTGCACACTTGCTGCTGTTTTGGACAGTTCGATTGACGGGTCATTCGTATCCGCATTTCTCCTATCCAGGCCTCTAGTACTAACCGGAAGTTTTGAGACGTTTTATCATTATACATTATATTATAAGTAGATATAAAATAGGGGAACTCCCATGAACACTTCACTCAACCCCACTCTAAGCGTTTCGTAGTTTGTAGATGTTCCCAAGGGGCTTTTTTTAGCATCTATATACATTACAATGAATTTTTGTCTGTCTGACCCTTATAGACTCCGAAACTACTGAACCGACTGGCGTGAAAATTTGTATGCATAGTTTTTTGGGCCGAAGAAGGTTTTAGGACTGTTCGAAACCCCTCCTCGTTTTGGAGAGGGGGGCTCCCATACAAATGAAACATCAATTTCTTCATAACTTGAGAATTAATCAGAGAATAAATCAATTTAAGGCGAAACGAAGTTCGTCGGGTCTGCTAGTATATGAATAATTTTTGGATTTGGATTGGATTTGGATTGGATTTGGATTGGATTTGGATTGGATTTGGATTGGTTTGGATTGGATTTGGATTGATTTGATTGGATTTGGATTGATTTGGATTGATTTGGATTGGATTTGGATTGATTTGGATTGGTTTGGATTGATTTGATTGGATTTGATTGATTTGGATTGGATTGATTTGGATTGGTTTGGATTGATTTGATTGGTTGAATTGGTTGGATTGGTTTGATTTGGATTGGTTTGGATTGATTTGGATTGATTTGGATTGATTTGATTGGTTTGGATTGGTTTGGATTGGTTTGATTGATTTGGATTGGATTTGACTGGATTTGATTGGATTTGGATTGATTGATTGATTGGATTGATTTGGATTGATTTGGACTGGTCTGGATTGGTTTGACTGGATTTGGATTGGATTGACCTGATTGGTTTGGATTGACTTGGATTGATTTGGATTGGTTTGGATTGGTTTGGATTGGTTTGACTGGATTTGACCGATCTGGACTGGATTGGATTGACTGGATTGACTGGTCTGGATTGACCTGGACTGGTTTGGATTGATTTGGACTGGTTTGGATTGACTTGATTGATCTTGACTGGATCTGGACTGGATCTGGATTGGATCTGGACTGATCTGGACTGGTTTGGATTGATCTGGATTGATTTGATTGATCTGGACTGGATTTGGACTGATTTGACTGATTTGACTGGATCTGGACTGATCTTGACTGATCTGGACTGGATCTGGATTGATCTTGACTGATTTGGACTGACTTGACCGACTTGACTGACCTGGATTGACTGGACTGGATCTGGACTGGATCTGGATTGATTTGATTGATCTGGACTGGATTTGACTGGATTTGATTGATTTGATTGGATTGGATTTGATTGGACTGGATTGGTTGATTGGATTTGACTGACCTGGATTGACCTGACTGATTTGGATTGGATTTGACTGATTTGGATTGATCTGGATTGATTTGACTGATTGGACTGATTTGGACTGATTTGGATTGACCTGACTGGATCTGGACTGGATTTGACTGGATCTGACTGATTTGACTGATCGGATTGATTTGGATTGATTTGGATTGATTTGATTGATTTGGACTGGATTTGACTGGATTTGGATTGATTTGATTGACTTGACTGATCTGGATTGACCTGGACTGGATTTGGACTGGATTTTGGACTGGATCTGGACTGATTTGGACTGATCTGGACTGGATTTGACTGGATTTGGATCGATCTGACTGACTCGACTGATTTGACTGGATTTGGATTGACCTGGATCGACTTTGATTGATCTGACTGGATTTGACTGGATTTGGACTGACTTGACTGGACTGACTGGATCTTGATTTGATCTGACTGGATCTGGACTGACCTGGACTGATCTGGACTGATCTGGATTGACCTGGACTGGATTTGACTGGATCTGGATTGATCGACTGGATTGGATCTGGATCTGGATTGGTTTGACTGACCTGGATCTGGACTGATTGGACTGATCTGGACTGGATCTGGACTGACTGGATTGATCTGACTGGATCTGGACTGGATCTGGACTGATCTGGACTGATGACTGATCTGGATTGATCTTGACTGATCTGGACTGGATCTGGACTGATTTGACTGGATCTTGACTGATCTGGACTGACCTGGACTGGATTTGACTGGACTTGGACTGGATCTGGACCGATTTGACTGATCTGGACTGGATTTGACTGATTTGACTGGATCTGGATTTGACCTGGACTGGATCTGGACTGGATTTGACTGATTTGGATTGACTTGGATCTGGATTGACTGGATTGATCTGGACTGACCTGACTGGATCTGACTGGATTTGACTGATTTGGACTGGATCTGGATTGATTTGACTGACTGGATTGGTCTGACTGATTTGGACTGGATCTGGATTGATCTGGACTGGATCTGGACTGGATCTGGACTGACCTGACTGGATCTGACTGGATTGGATTGACTGACTGATCTGGATTGATCTGGACCGATCGGACTGGATCTGGATTGGTTTGACTGGATTTGGACTGGATCTGACTGATTTGGACTGGATCTGGACTGATTTGATTGATTTGACTGACTTGGATTGATTTGGACTGACCTGACTGGATCTGGACTGGACTGGATTTGATTGATTTGACCGATTGACTGGATTTGGATTGGACTTGGATTGACTGACTGACCTGGACTGATCTGGACTGACTTGGACTGATTTGGACTGGATCTGACTGGATCTGGACTGGACTGATTGGACTGATTGATCTGGATTGATTTGGACTGATCTGACTGATCTGACTGGATCTGGACTGACTTGGACTGGACCTGACTGATCTGGACTGGATCTGACTGGACTGACCGATCGACTGATCTGACTGATCTGGACTGGATCTTGACTGATCTGACTGGATTTGACTGACCTGGACTGATTTGATTGGATTTGACTGATCTGGATCGATTTGGATTGGATTGATTGGATCTGACTGGATTTGACTGGATTGGACTGGTTTGGATCTGGATTGATTTGGATTGATTTGATTGATTTGGACTGGATTTGATTGATTTGATTGATTTGGATTGATTTGGATTGGTTTGATTGATTTGGATTGGTTTGGATTGGTTTGGATTGGTTTGGTTGGTTTGGATTGGTTTGGATTGGTTTGGATTGGTTTGGATTGGATTTGGATTGATTTGGATTGATTTGGATTGATTTGATTGATTTGGATTGGATTTGATTGATTTGGATTGATTTGGATTGATTTGGATTGGATTTGATTGATTTGGATTGATTTGGATTGATTTGGATTGGATTTGGATTGATTTGGATTGATTTGGATTGATTTGGATTGATTTGGATTTGATTGATTTGGATTGATTTGATTGGATTTGGATTGGATTTGGATTGGATTTGGATTGGATTTGGATTGGATTTGGATTGGATTTGGATTGGATTTGGATTGGATTTGGATTGGATTTGGATTGGATTTGAAATTGGATTGGATTAGCAATGTCGTTGGAGTGGCTTCATATTGGTTTTGCACTTTTTGTATATGCTACGGATTGGTTTTAGACTGACTTTGGATTCGCTATCGATTTTCTTTCTTTTTGCTGTGGATGGGATGTGGACCGTATTTGATTTGGTTTCGGACTGAATGTTGATTGAATTTGGATTGGTGGTGATTTGGATTCGTGGTGGATCACACTTGGGTGTGATCATTAGATTTCACCTCAGATTGATACATTGCAAAGATATTTGCATACCTTATGGTTTCCATCATATGGCTTTGATGATAATATGTAAAACGAAGAGGTGAAATGGTCAGACGCCAACTTTGACTAAAAGAATCGCTGTTATCCAGCTTCGCAGTCTTTTTTTCTCGTTGTTCTACAGAAACAGTAAAGGTCGAGCTGTAAAATCCAAATTCGAATGTTTTGCTGAAACTGTAGCTGGACGTTTCGAAGGTCTTTCTGACAGCTTGGTCTGACAGTATATCAATCTGAGGCTCTTCTAAAGGCGTTAAAACTGTCTACCTAGTAGAAGACTCAATTTCTGGGAATACCTAAATAAAAAAATACAAAAAAAATTTTACCATTTGAATATAATGGTAAAATTTGTATTTTAGGTATGACGAATTCTGGTTTCGTTTTAATTACACCGCCGTCGACGTCAAAAAAGCAAATATGGCAAATTTGTCATCCCTCCAAATTAATGCACCGGAGCCGCCCCTTTGCGACCATTATCTCACTCTTCCGAGTAGTGGAAAAGAAAGACGAAGCTTACTTTGCTCTTTCCATTCCAATCAGATTCGCACCGAAGGAGACCCCTACCTAAAGCTGCGGCTCTGTTCCTTTTCACACTTGCCGAGTGAGATTTACTTGTTCATATGCGGTTTCACGTTTCGCGCAAGGAGACAAGAAGCAGTGCGTCTCGTGTCGTCGTCTCGTTCGGCGGGCGAAATAGAAAACGGACTACGGAGTCAGCAAACCCCCGAGAGGGGTGGTGATGATGCCGATGAGACTCACTGTTTCGATTTCAGTTGCCGTCTGCATCTCAGAGTGATCTTTTTGTACGGGGAACAGAGATGACCGGCTGGAAAATGGTTGCGGTTGATGAGAAGAGGATATTTTGTGTTTTCAGGACTGGTTTGGTTTCGGGTTCAAGAAATCGCAGAAAGAATATTTCCTTCTCCTCACTTTGCATCGGAAGGTAACAGGAATGGATGCATCGGGCAGAGGATTGTTTCTGGGGTTTCTGGTTGAATAAAAATGATCGAATATAATAAGTAACATAAAGCAAAATATAAATTCTAAGAAGAATTTTCAAGAAGATGATATTGATTTTACCTTTGAATTTATGCGGCCGACAGGATACACGGGTACTTTTGGCAACCGTGAGCGAAATAATGTTTTTTTACGTAAACTTACGGCTAAGGCCTCGGATACAAAAACGAAAATTTCTTAATTCATAAATTAGTAAATCTCGGACTTTTGTCCAAAAATAATATTTTGAGAGGGATAAAAAAAACAGAAAATTTTGAGGATTTTTAAAATATTCTTTAACAAATCCGAAGATTTTATTCAACTTTTTTTTCCTTTCAAGTAATATTTATTTTTCATTATAAACTCCCTCCCCCTTCACCTTTCGGAGACTGGTAGGCCATAATTTTTGTTGAATATTTGTAACTTCAGTAAGGCAGAAGGAATTTCTAAAGGATTTTATAAAGGAAGCGCTGGAGGAATGCTCTAAATTATGTCTAGATGAATTTCCTGGAAGAATACAAAAAAAAATCCTGGAGGATTACCAAAAACTTTTTAGAGGAGTGAAGAAGAACCTGAGGGATTTTTGAAAGAATATTGGATTTTCCGAAGAGATTCCTAAATGCCTCTAGGATTTCTTGCAGAAATTACTTCAAAATTGCATCCAGATCTTATTTTTTGCAAAACCCGTTTTTCTAGAAAAACTTTGGAGTGTATATTCAACATTAGGGCAAAATATTCAATTGAGTTAGTTACGTACCCCATCGTGCCCGTTTAACCCCAGCCAGTGTTCAAGTTCCTTCTGTGCTTGAAAGATATAGTATATTAAGGTTCAACCGGTTCAACAGACAGACGAAAAATCTTATGGCCTGCTTCTTCTTCAGTTCTGAGGACAGTTTGTCCGTGGCTCATTGTTCTTGCATTAAGTCGTGTACTTTCGACTCCTCATTTAAACCTTTGAACAAACGATATAAATACAACATGATCACTTTCTCTCTGCCTGATTTCCTTGGTTGCCCCACGAGTTCCCTGATTCTTCAAGGTCCATAATTATTCCCTGATAACTCCAGGTTTCCCAGGATTTTTCAGGTAGTCGACAAAACTAAAAAAAAATCTGGATCGTGCGATCAATTTTTTTTCTTGCGGACGTCATTCAAATTTTGTTCAGACACCATGCGAATGAATTTATTGCAGCGTTTTCTTCGACACGCTTGTAAATCCGCTACCTACGAAATCGTTACGATTGAACTATTTGCCATCGACAAACTGTATGCCGTCACCAAGCGATTATGTTGTGATGAATATTCGTCTCGAATCAACTTTCTCTTTAACAAATCATGGCCCTGAGAAGAACCGAATTGTTATCAACAACGGAAGATCGCGCTTGTCTCGACCGGAGCAAAGTACAATACAAGCCCTTGATCCATTGAACACCAAATAGATATTTTCGCGAAGACTTAAACACGCACTGTTCTGATTTACCCTAGAGTCACTCTGCACGAGAAGCAGTTCTTAAGTTAGATTTTTCTCGCAAGATTCAAACTATTAAGAGGTTGCTGATAGTGATTGAAGAAACACATTATTGGAAAAAACAGTTCTTGTCTGAACTTTAAAAGACTGTACCGTGACTGTATCAAACTCATGACCTGTGATATGTTCTGGCTAGATTCTACTTCAGGAGCTAAAAACTAAATCAAAGAAAACTTATAATTACATTGCTAAAGCTACGATTACAGCAACATAAGTTATGGGGATTATCGGTATTAGACCTACTCTTCCAACTCATCCCTGCGATAGTTGTCGACTGAATATAAGTCCCCGATTAAAGTCGGGCTTCAGCAGAGATGAGAAAACACATTAATAAAATTCAGTTAAATACCAATTATTTACCTATGAATGATTATTACTAGATTATAATTATAACTACACGATAAACGTATTATAACAATATAGAAACAATCACAGTTGCGTTGTAGTGATCACTAATATAAGTACTATTGACATACATACTACTATCTGTAACTAAAACTATTCTATAAAACTACAGGAATTTTGTAATAAATCCATAAACTCCCCAACGGATTCTTTTATTTACAAAATTGCGGATTTTCACTGCTACCACCCAAAATTGGCAACAGAAGCTACAATAAATTTATTCGCATGGATGGTGTCAGTAGCGTTAAACAACCTAATATTTAAATACATGATGCTAGAATTATCATGTTATCATTGCACCAAGAGGTTTCGCGTAGTTTACGTCAGGCGGTCGTGTATTGTACACAACCCCTCTGATTTTGTTCGAGTTTCACTTGTACCGCACTGTTATCGAAGATATTCACTCTTTAGATAATGTTAGTTATATTTTTGCACTCTCAAACTTCCCACAAGGGTTAGCGATAGGGAGAGAATGTTTTGGTTACTTACAGCAAAATTATCATATTGCCGTAGCCTAATGTGGTACACCTTGTAGATTCGTTCCAGCTGGCTGCTTCTCGTTCCTGAAAGTCGCTATACAGTATCGGTCAGTGGTTTCCCGCGAATCCATTCCATTTGTGAATGAGCTGCTTTTCGTGATGAATAGTTGATGATCATTCGTGAACATTTTTATTGCACCAAATTCACTTCTTTTCGAAAAAGACATTTATCAAAGAGTCAGATAGTGCGTATCAAAGCTCAATAACCAGAGTATTTATCGACATACTTACTTGATACTTGCTTGGCTACAACTCTTCGATGAACCTACGCCGAGTAGAGTATCCTTCTCCACTGGACCAATCCTGGGCTAATCGCTTCCAATCGCTCTGAACATTGGAGCCCTCAGGTCCTCTTCAGCTGCAAAAAGCCATCGTGTACGCGCCTGCGGCCTCTTCCGGGTTCTCTACTAAATATTATCTTTGCTTGACGTTCTTCCGGCATACGAACAACGTGACCAGCCCACCGTAGTCTACCGTGTTGTATAAGCTTAATAATATCCAGCCCTATATACACCTGGTACAATTCGTGATTCATGCGACGCCGCCAGATATCGTTCTCCTGTTTACCGCCGAGTATTGTCCGCAGAACCTTACGCTCAAACACTCCGAAAGCTCTCCGATCGGCCTCCTTTAACATCCATGTTTCATGGCCGTATGAAGCCACCGGAAGAATCAGAGTAGTATACAGCGCGAATTTTGTTTTCGTTTGCAGACTACGGGACTTAAGCTGGTAACGAAGTCCGTAATACGCCATATTTGTAGCTACAATACGCCTTTTCACCACTCGGGTAACATCATTATCGCACGTCACTAATGATACACAAATTCTTCTACCACTTCAAATTTTTTACCATCCAGCACCATTTCTCTACCACCACCACTAATGAACCAACGTTGATTGCCAGCGACCATGTACTTCGTTTTTCTGGTATTAATCGTGAGTCCAATCCTCGCTGTCTCCCTCTTAAATGGCACGAAAGCCTCTGTTTATTCTGTTCACCGATGCACTGTCACTTCCACTATTCAACAAAGTCTCGTAGTGTTGCTTCCACCTGGTAGCCACTTCGGTTTTATCTGGCAGCAAATTCCGTTTTTGATCATTGCACATGACGGGAGATGGCGCTGTCTTTCTCCGCACGCCATTGACAGACCCATAAAACCTCCGCATATCGTTCTGCTCCATTTTTTTCCTGCGCCTCACTAATAATTTGTTCTTCGTATTCTTTCTTCTTCCCGCGGTGGGTTCGTTTTTCGGCTGCTCTTGCTTCCTTGTACCTCTGACACTCCTCTGAACCAACCCACTATGGGGCGGCTCCATACAAAGCGGCGGCCAAAAATTTTTTTTTGTTTTTTTCGCATTTTCTGATAGTATTCTAGTAAGTTCAGCATAAAATTAGTCATATCTATGAATTTTAATCGCATCCGGAAGGTGTAACTAGTATTTAACACAGTAAAGAGCTACGTATTCCTGAACAATAAACTTGAACGTTTGATTTTATTTTAGCAACAGTTCAAATGCAAATCAAAACTAGAAAATGATTGCTGTGTCTAAAGTTAAATAGGAGAGATGGAAGCCCTCTCCCTCCTAGCCAAGAAGTGACCCCCCCATTTTTTAAATATGTTGTATAATAAAATTGTTTTATCAATAAGATACTTTGGTGAAGAATTATTTGTCTACCAAACCTTACCCTTCCCCCCCACGCACTTATCTACCCCACCCCCCCTCTTTCTGGAAATATGTTTTTCCGTACATTATAAATCATTCTAACTAGCCGAAAGGATTATTCTTTAATATGTTTCCATTATTTTTACTGGACACATAACAATATCTTTAACTAAGTTTATGATTTGTCCCTATTGTTTATACTGCAAGGATGAATATACTACAAAATAAAACTTGGTGAGCGTGGGGCGCAACTGTGGATGGAGAGATGTGGCCTCGAACCGTGTATTGTGGCGTCAAATAGTTGATTTAGTGTTATTTGTTTAGATATAGACTAAATAAATGAATGAAAATATAATTTCCATTGATGAATTGTCATAATAATTGTATTTATTAACTAAATGAAATTTACAAGCAATTCTACTCATTTTCTACATTTTCATCCAAAGCAAAATCATCATCCAGTTGTTCAACATCGTCCATTAGTTCGTCTAGTTCATTGCATTCAGCGTTTAAATTTTCAGAGCTGTCAAGATCTTCCAATAGTAAAAGTGATTTAACAAAATCTGGATATTCAAGTGATACCTTCTTTCGTATTCTACTACCTAGATTTATTAAACTTGTCAAAGGATCAGATAAGTTCATAGCTCGAATAAATACGTGTTGTAGATTATCAACTCATGACCTTTTCATAGCATGATGGGTACGACATTTTTTAGTAGTTTATGTTGGCACTCTGCTGCTTCTTCAGCTAACATGCCAAGATGAGCCGGCGAATGGATTATTATGCTTCCAAAGTGAGGGATTACTTTATGCACTGTTGCTGGAATTTTATATCAATTATACAAATTAATATACTACCGATATGTTTCTTTACAAAAGTCATCATTTTTTTTAAGATTGATCCGATCTTGGCAATTGATTACCATTAAAATATTACGAAATCTAACAGTAAGTTCTTCGTCGATTTCCAAAACTTTGGATAGTAATTCAGGAGTTGAGAATGCTTTTCGACACGCGTTTCCTGTTGTACCTGCCCTGGGTTGATCAACTCGTTCTTTGAATGCTTCGTACATTTTTCCAGCAATGAGTTTTTTTTTTATCAAGAGATTTGGCCTTTAAATCCTTCGTAATATTTCACTTTTAAATTTCCATCCTGTAGGAAAAATATGTAATAAATACTCAAGATGCACTCTTGACTATTTGAGATTCTTTTGGATCAAAAAGTAATAAGATGCTCCATATTACCATGAACAATTCTTTTCAGATTTCTTTTCGATTAAGTAACTACTGCACAATATAAATACGCGTTGTTAGCGTAAAAGCCGAAAACAAATTCTTGATTTGAAAATGTTGTGGAAATTGTAAAATGCCATATGACGAGAGGATTTCCTTTAGAATATATAAACAAAGTTATCGTGAAAACATTGAAAACTTTTTTGGCCAGTTGCGTAGATACAGTTTTTATCTGGAATGACAATTTTCGATCTGTTTATACCCACTTTTAACAAATATGATAATTAAGTGTGTAACATTTTTAAGACAAAATTGATTTTTTTTATTTATGCTCGCAGAATCGATAACCGTAATTAACAAAAAAAACAATTTTTCGACCTTGTGCCAAAATGACACTTATCCGCAGCTGGATTCTAGTTCCGTAGATAGTATAGACTTCAAACTAAAATGTGGTGGTGGTCTCTTGAGACTGATCGGCACTTCTTGTTAGACAAAAAAATATTTTTTTTTTTTCAATAATTGCTCATTTTTTACTAATTTTTATTAACCGTGCAACCTCAGCAACGTGCCTTTTTTAAAGTTTATACAATTACCTTTCCAACGGTGTATTAAGAGTGCGTGATTTCTCTTGATTCGGACAGCGGAAAGATCGCGCGATCGGCCGAAATATTGTGTTCTGCATTGCGCAGACGGTAATAAGAGTAGCCATCCAACAAGTAAGTGCAGTACGTGTTTTAGTCGTCGGGAAAGAAATAAATTTTTTATCTTGTGTTCGGTGCGCATGTCGCGCGCGTACGAAAAAAGTGCGTTCTTCAATAGTTTGCTGTAGCCATCGAGCAAGTGAGTACAGAGTGCTGCGCTTCCGTGCGGTCGTCCAAAACGCAAATCTCCTCAGTTTTCATATGCCACCGGGCGTGCATGTTTTAACTTTTAACTCGAATTAGTGTTATTTCCCATCTCATAGATCGTATCGCTTACCAAAATGAATCCAGATAAATTATCCTTTATAACTGAAACGACATCCTATCCCAAGACAATCGTGGAGATGCAGAGGTATACTCGGTCTCTAGTAGCAACGAGAGTCGGACTAACAATCCTTTCTATTCCTATATGACCGCAAGGACGTGGCCGGCGCCGTTATCGACTTTAAATATTTGAGCTCTCTAAACGTGTACATTGAGAATTGGTAGCTAATCCCAAGCCCCATTCATTGTGTTCTCTGTACAATTTCGCAAGTTCAGTCAATCACGGATTAGAAACTACGAATTGTGCGGTCATAATGCTCATGCTCATGCTCATTACCTTTCCAACGGTGTATTAATTTCCAAAACTGGACAGTTATTCGCTGAGAATAACTAAGTCTGATGTCTGTGGCGCAATGAGTTTTCATCACAGAGGGCTGAAATTTTGGGAATCTAGGTTTGAACTATCTGGCTATCAAATGGTATACAAGACACGTCATTCAAAGCAAGTCAATTTTTCTATTTTTGGCCACCATTTTCCCCATAGTGCAACCCTTCCTGGGTCGCCTCTGTGCAGTTGCAGTGTCTACCACTTCTCATGCGGTTGTTCTCACCGCTTCATGGATCGACTCCCACAGATCGTTGATGTTGTCGCTAGCGTTAATTGCACTTATCCGTTCTTCGAGCTTCTGGCGGTACTTAGGCGATACTTCTTCCGCCGACAATCGCTGGATATTGTAACGTATCGTTCGCTGTGATCTTCCATTCAATACAGTCGACAATCGTGATTGAATTTTACTGACAACAAGGTAGTGATCAGAGTCAATTGTTCGGACATCTGAATGTCCGCACATCGATAACATCCGAGAAATGGCGCCCATCCACCAGAACATGGTCTATCTGGTTGCAATTTTCACCATTTGGGTATCTCCAGGTGTGCTTTCGGATATTCGTGCAAAGTAGGTCTAACTGATGGCCATCCCTCTACCAGCAGCTAAATTTACTAGCGGTAGGCCGTTGTCATTGGTAGTAGAGTGAAGGCTCTCCCTACCAATCATGGGATGGAAAAAGTCCTATCTACCGACCTGAGCGTTAGCGTCTCCGATAACAATTTTCACGTCATGCTTTAGGCACTTTTCATAGACTTTATCAAGACATTCATCAAACGTGTCCTTCACGTTGTCGGATTTATCGTTTGTCAGTGCGTATACGTTGATTAGGCTGTAATTGAAGAATTTCCGCGTATCCTCAACACACAGATTCGCTCGCTAATGGGTTTCCACCGCATCGCATCACTCGCTTCGTCTGCTTGCCCATCACTACGAAACCAACTCCATGCTCTGCTTTTCCGCCGCCGCTGCTGTGATAGATGTTATACTTGAATGCAGTGTTGGTTGTGGGGTCCACGGCTCGGAATCCACGTTCTCCGGATCTAGTCAATCAGACTTCTTGAATAGTGGCCACGTTCACTCCAACCTTCTGCAGTTCACGAGCCAGAAGGCTCACTCGTCCAGGTTCATTTAGGGTCCTGACATTCCAGGTACCGAGTTTCCAATCATAGCCCTTATTTCGTTGCCAGGTCGGTTGCCAAATCGACATATTTAACTCAAATTTAAACTAAATATCACTTACACCTCACCTCATTTTTTGTATTACTTATTCTAAAAATGGCATGAAAATGACATTTTAAAATTAATTCAATCTAACATTGCAACAAGGCGGAGCAAAAAGGACATTGTTAGCAGTAACAGTATGATGGCTGTTTTACTTGCCGATTCTTGCCGCTTTTCATGGTGTGTTGATGTAAAAAATTTCTATTTTTTGTTGGGTTTTTCATGTTGAGTGAGTATGTCAACTTGAGATAATTCAAAGTACACCCAAAAAAATCTGCACGCTGTTTCCACCTGAAACACACGTAGATTTTTTCCACAACCAACTGCGGTTATCACTACCTGAAATTCACGTAGAGTTTACCTTATTCTCTCACAGATTAACATTCTAAGTGAAAATCACGTAAGCCTTACGTGAGTTTTCAGATTAAATTCACTGGTAACGTAAGTTTCACCTGAATTTTCTTAAGAAGTGGCGACTACGTGTTCACGTAAAATGTACTTGATTTTTCAGGTGGAAACAACATGCAGATTTTTTGCGTGTAGTCTTCTAGATTTTGTTTTATGATCAACTTTCTAATGGCTCTTTGGTTTATATACTGCTAAAATCATTTTCTAAATGGCTATGCTCGTAATGTCATTATTTAGGAGTCATTCATACAACACATGCCCTAACTCGTGACCAAACCGTTATTCGAATATTGTATCTTTACTCTTTAGGTGTTCTTATTCACATACATTCATAAGACAACCACTGTTTGTTTTGCAACTGACTAAATTTTAATTCCATACCGCCCTTCAAGGTGGTTAGATATTTTGTTATTTAAAGGAAGCCTAAGAAGTATTCTTCAATCTTTTTGAAGACACTTTGTTTCTAGAATGTAATTTTCCGACCGAAAACTAAAAAAATGCACGTTTTGCGGCCAGTGCAGTGTGCAGTGTCTATCCAGGGAGTGGGACTGTTCCAATTTGTCGAGAAAAAAATCAACGGCAATACAATAAACTTTACTCTGTCAGTAACAGACCAATATTGTTTTAGCATTTTTAGTGCAAATTGCATGCCAATCTTGAATGATAGCCTTTTTTAAAACTTTTAAAATGTATAAAAAAAATAGCTCCTGATAGAACAATTTTTTAATGTTGTTGGTATTGTGTTGTTGGTGTTTTAGAGATACTATTTTTTTAAATAAAGGCCCTTCGACAAAAATACACCGTGCTAGCCTATTCAAATTACGACCATTAACGAGGTTTTTATGAGGTCTATTATGAGATGATAATAGACCATGAGAAATTAAATGAAAATAATATGAGTGATCTAGTGAGTAACTAGTGAGTCTGCGTTTTAAAATTGTCAGCAAGTAATAATATTAGGGGAAATGATTTGAAATATGTCCCTTGTGGCTGTGAATGAAACATTTAAGTAATACGCTGTTTTGTAAATACCCCGATTGTATTGCTAGTTTTTAACAATGAACCGATTCCAATATTAAAAGGAGTGGAGCAATCGGTGGCTATCTCATCCCTTTTCTTCTTTTGCCACTAAAAACCTCAATAGTCAATGTAAGCCGCCTCAGCTGAACACAATCCGAAAGACTAGCAGCAAATTATGATAGCCTCATTAAAATGACTTCGATACGCAGATGCACTGAATCGCGTTGAATACTTGCCACACCAACCACAGCTCCACAGCTGGATCACGCGCATCAACCGCTATCAAACCAATGCACGTGAAAAGTGAGGGCCCCAACCCAACCCGCGCTCAGGCAGTGTTCCATTCAAGTCCACACTGGCAACGTGGCGCGCAATCGGTGTGCTGCTGCTGCCATCGCCCGAACAGCTGGTCGAATTGCGACAAGGCGTACATTCGCGCCTGGCCCCGCTAAGGTAGCATAGTAGAAAAGAGTAAGCTCCGCGCCAGTCCGTTGCCAGTCAGTCAAGTGGGGTCCGATTCAAACGGCAGTCCCCACCACCGGTGCCGCGCTGCTGCTACTGAGAATGCACGGAGTGGAGTTTACTACACACAACACCGCTGCTGCTGCTGTGGCTACTACTACGAAGATGACGACGGCACGGTGTCGATGACCGACCACATGACGACGATTGCGAAAGATTTTAAAAGACCTCGACAAGTGGAATTTAAGAGGTCTCGCTACTAGGCTGACAGGAAGGGAGGGAGATTACGATTTTTTTTCGTTTGTGAGCGATTTACTGCTGCTGCTGCATTACGAGTGAGGTAGCACTGAATGGCTTTTTGATTTCAGCACTGCTATGGAAGCGGATGTAATATTTATGCGGCATCTTTCCGCATTGAAATCGTGCTGGTCCGTTGCAGTGTGTTATCACTGAAACCTGCCTGGAATTGACTTAAAAATGGAAAAATGATTGTCTTGTCCATTTGACCAGACAGTTGTGTATCAGCGCGGTGCAAAGAAAATTTTAATTTATTATGTGAAAATAATTTACTGTGTTCATTTTTATGTTTTACTAGCAGACCCGACGAACTTCGTTCCGTCTAAAATTCATTAATTCTCTGATTAGTTATCGAGTTATGCAGAAATTTACGGTTCATTTGTATAGAAGCCCCCTTTTCCAGAAAAATGAGGGGTTTCAAACCACCACTGAAACATATCTTCCCTTCCAAAACCTTCACATACCAGATTTGGTCCCATTCGCATGATTAATTCTCGAGTAATGATGAAATTGGTGTTTCATTTGTATGGGTGCCCTTCTTTTCAAAGAGGAGAGGTGTCTCATTTTCACGCCAACGGGATCAGCAGTTTCCGAGTCTATAAGGGAAATAAGACAGAAATTCAATTTTATGTATATAGATTTGTCAAATTTAGTCAAAGTTAGTTTTTTTAGCGCACTTTGCATTTAAAAAATAGTATTTTGGCCACAAATTCTGAGTCCATAGTTCGATCTGGCCAATTTCCAATTGCAAAAAACTGAACAGGATTTCGAGTCGAATGAAACTTGTTGCGAGTAAATCGGTCAATGCTAAGTTCCAAAAAGTGTGTTTACAAAGTTTTTTACACATGGAGACACACATACATACATACACATATAACAGATCATGTTATCGATCATTTAGTAATCTACGTTCGATCATTTAGTAGTTTGTCAATAGCTAATTCCCCAGAGGCTAAAATTCAAAATGTGTTGTATGGACTTCTATTGCGAAGGTTTTTCTACGACTCTGCCTGACTGGTCGATTTTCGAATTTCACTATTAAAGGGATTAAGACGCTAGTTGCAGTAACTCATACTAAATGATAACAGCATTTCAATCATTTAGCAACAGCAACTGGGGATATAGCTTCGTTATTAGTGAAATTTAAACAACGAACTGTTAGGCAGAGTTGCAGATAAACCTTTCCAATAGAAGTCCACCATACAACACATTTAGAAATTTAGCCTCTGGAATGAGCTATTGACAAATTACTAAATGATCGAACGTAGATTACTAAATGATCGATAACATCCTTGAGACTATAGGTCTCCAAGCCTCCTATAAAAAGTTCTTTTTTGTAATGATTCTATAGCCTTTACGTACTCTTAGTGTACGAGAAAGGCAAAATAAAAAGGTGCCGACAAGCAGCCACTTTCCCCTAATTAAATTAAATTAATTGCATTGCCATTTACATAATTATTCTTGATATTTTCAGCCATAACACCCTCAGTGCATACTTTTTCGTTTTTGATGTTTTTTCTAGGGTGCCGACAACCGACCACCTTTTTAAAAACGGCATAAAATCACAAAATTATTATTTTTTTTAATACAAAGAATAAATTAAATCTCTTTGCCAGCTGTTGGATTATGCCTGTAGGTTTTCATCGGTATGCAAATATCACCGTTTTGTGCAATTGGACGAAAGATATGAACCGAAAACAAATCACCTTCCCCTACTATATTTACTACTATTTACTATAATAGTCACAATCAATCAGATAAGTAATTTTTCTCACTTTCAGTCATTCGTTCGTTAAGATGGATTTTAGAAAGAAAAATACTGGAGGAAATTAAATTCTGGAGAAATTTGACTAGCGCACTTCTCTAAACCTATTCAAATTTTTGGAGAAGCTTCCGGAGAAATTCCTGGAGGAATTTCCCGAGGAATTTATGGAGGAATTTCCTGGAGGAATTTCAGTAAAAACTTCTGGAGGATCTTCTGAAGGAATTTCCGGGGGAATTCTTGGAGGAACTTATGGAGGAGTTCATGGAAGAACTTCCAGAGCAATACCTCGAGGAACTTGCGGATGAATTCCTGGAGAAACATCTGTATACACTCCGGAAAATTTCTAATGCACGAAATTAATTCACGTCGACTCATGCCACCGCCAATCATCAGAGGCATGACGCCGCCACGCCACCGATGATAAAATTTCAATTGGCGTACAGGTCTACATTGAATATTAAAAAGAATGTGTGGAATTTTTGACCAAATTTCAAAGGGATCCCAGGAAGCGTTCTTGTGAGAAACTGCTGTTCCAGGATAAACTTCTTCGGGAATTCCAGTAAGACGTCTTAGAGGAATCTTAGAAGGAAATCCTGATTGAATCTCTAGAGCAGCGGTTCTCAACCTAGCGGGCTTGGTAGTCATATGGCTACTGCTTCTGCCTCATACGCAGGAGGTCGTGGGTTCAATCCCAGGTCCGTTCCATTCTCCTACTTTGTCTATGTTGGCGCTTACCAGAAATAGATCCTACGTTGTGTCTTCTTTCGTTAATTATGTGTCAATTTCTTTCCACGAAGCACCACTGTGTACACGACCAGCAAACCTCAAAACGGCAGCGGTAAGAACAACGACGACGATGGCGTCTTCAGAGGCACAGTGTATGCAGCTTGAGGGCAGGAGGCACAAACACGAGTTGATTGTTTAAGCACTACACTTAGTTTATTGCTTGTTAACACTTAAACACATTACAATTGTAAGTACATGCAAACTTTTATTGGTTTCCAAGGGCTCTTCGGTGCACCTTCACAAGGCATGCAGGTCTGAGTAATACTGACTAAAACTGATTGGCTAACGAGCATTATATGTTGAGGTTTTACATGAATTTATGCTGTATACAAAACTGCCAGTTTGAACGGGCGAAAATCCCTAATTGTATGTTAAACTGTTCGAATGGAGTGCGTTCTTAGGTATTCATATTGTTGCATACAAGTTTGAACGTGGTGACCTAATTCATATTGAGCTGATCTTCTTTGCTTCAACAGTCTATATTTCCTCTTTCTCTATATTTCTCATGTTCTAGCAATCGCTAGAACTGGAAACAAACTTCCATACCGTTTCCATCTCAATTCCTATACCTTCAACTTTGAATATTCTAACAGTAATCTGCTAGAATTGGAAATGAGCTATAAAGCGCGTTTCCAAACATCCAATTAGAAATTCCATCAGTTGCTTTCTCCTATCTATCACTTGGCAGCTCGTTAACCAAGACGGACCTCTGCCTCTCGAGCTTAACCCAAACATTCCAACAAATTCCGCATGAACTCGTGGCAAGTTCAGAGGTATATTCGGCTTGCAGTGGGCGAGTAATTGCATCATCATTTTCTCCCCCTTCCTCACAGTGACTTGCATTTTGACGTGGCAGGCGCCAGTATGACCAAATATACTCTATTACCAATATAGTCCACTCTGGCTGATTTCGAAAGACAACACAGTAGCGCCGCGGTGGCTCAAAAGGCAAGCAATGTAGTGAGAAGACATAACGAGGGGTGTTCACATGTATGATACAATATGCAGTATGATATTTCCAAATAATGTGTTAGAAATCATCATATGATTTCATTTAGATATCTGAGTTTGAAAATAAAATTTTTAAAAATGTAATTCGAATTGGTAAAAATTGTTATATTACTGTAATTTTTCCAATCATTACACCCCTTGGCTAACGTTTTTAGACGTTAGTTGCCTTTTGTGACGCAAGATGGCGTGATTGTGCTGTCCGTTGCCTAATGTATGGGGATTCTCGAAGTGGACTATATTGTTAATCTACTATATTTGGTATGACCTAACAAATGAGATCACCAGTACTTGTACATTGAAGATGTGAGCTAGTCCAAAGCAAACATTTGTTGGTTCCCTGTGCAAGAACAGCTGATCTGGTCATAATGGAGTAGCAACTACGAGCAGGCAATCAAGCTCAAGCTCAAGCTCACCCAAGCAGCACGCGCAACATCTTTCAAATAAGTGTTTGTTCCTAATAAATTGCATTGAAGACACTGGCAATACATCGAGTTACATTAAAGCCACTTCCCAGTTTCAGAAAAACTCAATGTTTCATTTCCGTTTAAGTGGCGTCGCAATATTCTACCCATCTGACTTCTTGGGTGGTTTAAAATTCGACGTGTTTCATACCAGAAACAAAACAGATAAGTTGCAGAATTAATAACACATCGGTCCGTTGCTGTTACGACAATGTTTCTGATATGTTGCAAAACACTTTGAGCTCAGCTGAGCTGTATTTTATTTTTGACAGTCCCCTGCATGTTCCGTATAAGGTACAATGAAGTTACAAATGACTTTGTTGTTTATGTAGTGCACTTGTAGCAGAATCTCCAAATAGAATTGATGGTGTGATGGTTATAGTAGAAGGTTGCAAATCTCAAGGTCTATGGTTCGATTCCCGGTTGGTTTTTGTGTTTTTATTTTCATTGTAGCCGCAAGATGTTGCAAATAGGCTCCACCTCTTGCGCTTTTTGTGTCACAAAAGAGTTCCAAATACGACGCGTTGTGCAAAAGTCAGACCTTCAGTAAGTCACACCACAGTTGTTGTTACTCACTGAGAAACATGAGGTGTTGCTTGGGCAAGAGCAGCCGTTCTCAACCTGGGGTACATGTACCCCTGGAGGTACCTTTGCTGGCCCCAGGGGGTACCTCGAACAAAAGGGCATAATGGCGGATGTATCACAATTATTATTCAATATTATTGATAAAGCTTTGACAATTGGGTATTTTCTGTTTTAAAACTTTGTCTTGTACATAATATGTATGGCGATCACAACCAGCACAAAGTATGAAGGGTTGCGAGACAAAAGACCAACAGAATAAAACGTCGAATGAACAAATTTTGAACATCTTCTACTCGATCGAAACAAAATAATGAATGATAGGTATGTTAGGAATATGGTTCTGAACTAAAATCTAGAGTCTGAAGGTTTTGAAGTCACCATTTGAAGGCATGAAGGATTTTCTTTTTCAAAAACAGTCAGTTGCTTGTGCAACAACGAGGATTGTTAGTCTCCTTCTACGTTTCTCAAAATCCTCCTTTCAAAAGGCTCGGAACTCTCCTTTTCGGAGACTTGGGCGCCTCTTTTCAAGTGGCTCGGAATCCTCCTTTTAAGAAGCTTGGAAGCCTCCTTTCAAGAGGACCGGAAGCCTCCTATCAAGAGGCCCGGAAGACTCCTTTCAAGAGGCCCGGAAGCCTCCTTTCAAGAGGCCCGGAAGCCTCCTTTCAAGAGGCCCGTAAGCCTCCTTTCAAGAGGCCCGGAAGCCTCATTTCAAGAGGCCCGTAAGCCTCCTTTCAAGAGGCCCGGAAGCCTCATTTCAAGAGGCCTGGAAGCCTCATTTCAAGAGGCCCGGAAGCCTCCTTTCAAGAGGCCCGGAAGCCTCCTTTCCAAGAGGCCCGGAAGCCTCCTTTCAAGAGGCCCGGAATCCAACTTTCAAGAGGCCCGGAAGCCTCCTTTCAAGCGGCCCGGAAGCCTCCTTTCGGGAGGCCCGGGAGCCTCTGTTCAAGAGACCCAGAAGCCTCCTTTCAAGAGGCTCGGAAGCCTTCTTACAAGAGGCCCAGGCCTCCTTTCAAGAGGCCCAGGCCTCCTTTCAAGAGGCCTGGAAGCCTCCTTTCAAGAGGCCCGGAAGCCTCCTTTCAAGAGGCCCAAGCCTCCTTTCAAGAGGCCTGGAAGCCTCCTTTAAGAGGCCCGGAAGCCTCCTTTCAAGAGGCCCGAAGCCTCCTTTCAAGAGGCCCAGAAGCCTCCTTTCAAGAGGCCTGGAAGCCTCCTTTTAAGAGGCCCAAGCCTCCTTTCAAGAGGCCCAAGCCTCCTTTCAAGAGGCCCCAGGCCTCCTTTCAAGAGGCCCGGAAGCCTCCTTTCAAGAGGCCCGAGCCTCCTTTCAAGAGGCCCCAGCCTTCTTTCAAGAGGCCGGGACGCCTCCTCTCAAGGGGCCGGGACGCCTCCTCTCGAGGCCCGGAAGCCTCCTTTCAAGAGGCCCGGAAGCCTCCTTTCAAGAGGCCCGGAAGCCTCCTTTCAAGAGGCCCGGAAGCCTCCTTTCAAGAGGCCCGAAGCCTCCTTTCAAGAGGCCCGAAGCCTCCTTTCAAGAGGCCCGGAAGCCTCCTTTCAAGAGGCCCAAGCCTCCTTTCAAGAGGCCCGGAAGCCTCCTTTCAAGAGGCCCGGAAGCCTCCTTTCAAGAGGCCCAAGCTTCCTATCTAGAAGCCGGAAGCCTCCTTTCAAGAGGCCAGAAGCCTCCTTTCAAGAGGCCCGGAAGCCTCCTTTCAAGAGACCCGAAGACCTCCTTTCAAGAGGCCGGAAGCCTCCTTCAAGAAGCCCGGAAGCCTCCTTTCAAAGGCCCGGAAGCCTCCTTTCAAGAGGCCCGGAAGCCTCCTTTCAAGAGGCCCGGAAGCCTCCTTTCAAGAGGCCCGGAAGCCTCCTTTCAAGAGGCCCGGAAGCCTCCTTTCAAGAGGCCCGGAAGCCTCCTTTCAAGAGGCCCGGAAGCCTCCTTTCAAGAGGCCCGGAAGCCTCCTTTCAAGAGGCTCGGAAGCCTCCTTTCAAGAGGCTCGGATGCCTCCTTTCAAGAGGCTCGGATGCCTCCTTTCAAGAGGCTCGGAAGCCTCCTTTCAAGAGGCTCGGAAGCCTCCTTTCAAGAGGCTCGGAAGCCTCCTTTCAAGAGGCTCGGAAGCCTCCTTTCAAGAGGCCCGGAAGTTTCCTTTCAAGAGGCCCGGAAGCCTCCTTTCAAGAGGCCCGGAAGCCTCCTTTCAAAAGGCTCGGAAGGCTACCACGCCAAACCCGAT
This sequence comes from Armigeres subalbatus, assembly GCF_024139115.2. Classification (NCBI taxonomy): domain Eukaryota; kingdom Metazoa; phylum Arthropoda; class Insecta; order Diptera; family Culicidae; genus Armigeres; species Armigeres subalbatus. The sequence continues at coordinate 296,039,129 of NC_085140.1, read as the reverse complement.
GCCACCGAAACAGTTCATTTTCGCAATTAACTCTTTCTTTCATAAAATGCTGGTCCTGAGAAGAACCTATTTTCTTTTCTAAATGCGCCTTTCCAATAACTAAATGCATCCAAACGCTTCCACCATTTGGAATAAATTTCCAGCATTGCCACTGGTGCTACCCAGGCTTTCGTGCTGCAGTGTCCGATCCGCTGCATTAGATTTTGTCGAATGGCTCCTTGGGGAATCCCAAGTAAAATGGCTCGCGCGCGCCGGAAAGCAGCTTTCTTGTATTCAATAAATTAAGCCCGTTAGCCTCGCCCTTTTGTGACCTGATATGAGTGTAAATATAATTCGCACTCATAACGATTAATGAAGGGGCGGGGCTAATGGAATTACTTCATTAGATATAAGAAAGCTGCTTTTCGGCGCGAGAGCCATTTTGATCAGGATTCCGCAGACAACGAACCGTTCGGAGAATGACAAATTCTAAGAATTTTATGAAACTTTCTCGCAAGATTCTGAATTTGGTTATGAGATGTTGGTTATCTAAGATGCGTATTGTTGCAAGGAATAACAACAGAAATTTGACTCAAGACGAAGTTTCTTCATATTACAAAACATTATATCTTTGCATCTGTCTGTCCGAGCGACGTTCACCGATGGGTGGTTGCTGTAGATAGTTTTCATTGAGGTGGCATCTTTATTGATTTTATACAAAATCGGCCATTTTATACAAAAGAAGGTTGATCCGACTATCCGAAATAAACTTTCTTCAAAGTGCAAAACTCAATCGTAACTGATAGCGCTTCGGAGGGAGATGATGCAATAAATTTGAATGGATGGAATCACCAGCAACCAAGCTACCACGCCAAACCGAATGCTACCGAAACAGTCCATTTTCGCAATTAACTCTTTCTTTCCATAAAATATTGGTCCTGAGAAGAACCATATTTTTTCTCCCAATGCCCCTATTCCAACTAACTGACACCACAATTTGTTATAAATTTTCAGCATCGGCACTGGCGGTGTGGGATCGCCACAGTGCTATTTTTATGCTCAACCCTTTCTTCATAAGAAATGATGGTTCGTTGAGGTTGAATAATCTGCAGCAACACATCGAGCACCACCACCAATACGATGGATTTTCGTTGAAAATGTTATTAGCGCCTCCATGATGCTGTGTCCGCTTCGCTGCGATCGCTTTGATGCGTCAGCTCTGCGTGAAATCTTGTTCAAACTGAGGATTAGATCCAAACCCGCAAGTGATTGATTTTTGATGTCTGTGCTAGTGATGCATGTACGTGTTTGGTTAGTTTACCTATTTCTAAACTTTTTATCAATTATCGATAATAAAAATTAAAAAATATTATTTTCTTATGAAGAAGCGTTACAAAGAAGCGTTGACTCATCCGTGATCGAATGGTCCAAAAAAATTGAAAATCCTTCGAGAAACGGCTGAGATATTAAAGTTTAAAGTCTATCATATTTTCGTGACGGTCTCCGATTTTCGCAATCGTAAAGTGTACCCCAATATAGAAAAGACAGACGTAGTCCAACGTCATTTTTTTTTTTGTTCACAATCGAGGATTTGTTCGTACGTATCAAGGTATGCCTATATAGACCTGTGCGCCGCCGCACCACGCCGCCGCCGCCGACACTTATTGACGTACGCCGACGCCGGTCAAGGTGTCGGCGGCGCGCCATACGCCGGTTGGCTCCACGCCGCCGTATTTTCGTATTTCACGCCGATGACAAAATCATAAACACAAAAATCATAGTATGCAGTGCGTTTACATCTGCCGAACCCAGACAACCTATCAAGTATTAATTAAAATAATAACTACCTATTCCACTCATAGCAGATTTGTTTGCTTTTATCTCAGTCACTTTTACCTGCATTGGCGTTTTAAATGTTAGGTCATCCAAGAGCCTCTCGACTTCAGACCTACAATTCAGACCTATAATCTCATATGTAACTTCATGTGGAATAACCTCATTCTGGTCGCATCATCTTTTTAAAGGTTTCAATGTTACATATCTTAATTGGTCTAGTGCTTATGAACGCGGTTACAAGTCAACACTTTAATGAATGTTGGATTTAGATTCCCAATCTGGTTGGATTTTTTCTAACTTCCTTGGGCATGGAGTATCATTGTGTTAGACTCGTAATATGTGAATGATGGGACACGGGCCCACCAAATTAAACATTTCCATCATTCCTTCTTGTACCTAAATTACCAGAATCGTTCTGGAAAAAAAAATGTTTCGGTTCGATTTATTTTTATTAACAATTCCCAAAGAAATTTCTTGGTCTTCCTGGAATAATTTCTGTCTTGAGGATTTTCTGGATTTATCTTCCTTTGACTTCCTTTGAGAATGTCGATAATTTCTGATGAGTTCCTTTAGAAATTGCTCTAGGAATTCGTACGAAGATATCTGAAAATTCGTCCTAAAATTTTGGAAGGAAATGGCGGAGGCAATACTAGATGAATTTTCGAGGGAATGGAATGTATTATAAAATACCTGGAAAAATTCCAGTGGAATTGTTGAAATAATTTCCAAAGGAATTTTGTATAAATTTTCAACAGTTTGTAAGAAGGGCAAAAAACTGAGGTGGCGGACCCGTAAGTAGTGACATTTACGCGAAGTCCGCGGGATAGAGAGAATTACTTTTCAACCTTTCATCCTTGGGATGACTTCTTTGAGGAAGGGCGCGTCAAATCCATTACAACCGTGGGGAAGTGTACCCACCCAGTCAACACAAAATCGTATACGATGCAACATAAGATGCTAAAGTGGAGGCAATATACGTACATATTGTATGGGGATGTACCTATATGACCTCCACTTTAGCATCTTATGTGACATCATATACGATCTTGTGTTGACTGGGCATCTACATGGGTAAAAAATTCCAAAAGTATTCCAAAAAGAATTCCTGAAGGAATTCCTGATAGAATTGTCAGAATTATACTTAGAAGAATTTTTGAAGGAATTTCCAGAAGAATTCCTTAAGTAATTTCTTGAGGTCCTAAGAAGTTCCGAAGCAATTCCTGAGAGAAATTTCAAAGAAAAACGGTTTCATTCGTGGAGGTTTTTGAAAGAATTCCTGGAGAAATTCCCGATTGAATTTCTGACGGAAGGTATACTAGAATGAGTTTCTTGATGACTTACCGAATTAATTCCTGAATGTATTTCCTAGGGAATTATTTAAGGTATTTACAAATCTGTAGAAATTTTTGAAGGAACTTCTGCAGTAAATTCCCAAGGAATTCTAAAGAATATCCGAATATCCGCAATCTCGATATTTTGGAAGTTTTTTTGGCATGTAGTCTTGAATGTAGAGTCAAAAAATATTTGAAATAAGGAATAATTCCGGAAAGAATTCTAATTTGTAGGAATTTCTAAAGGAATTTTCGAAGAAATTTCCAAAGGTGTTTGAGTGTTAAACTTATTTACAATTAAAAAAAACACTCGAACCTCGAATTTTTAAAACTATTTAAAAAGAAATTTTCAAAGGTCTACAGGAATTTCTGTAAGAGTTGCTAAAGGAATTTCCGGAGGAATGTCCGAAGGAATTCCTGTAGGAAAGAGGGAAAGAATTCCTGGATAAAGTTCTAAATAATTTCCAGAGGGAAATATTGAAAGAATACTAAAAATATCTTCCTAGAGTTTCCTAAATAAAATTCCGAAGGTTTTCTCCTAAAAGGATTCCCGAATGTATTCCTAAAACAGTGTCCGTAGGCATTCCTATAGAAATTCTTGAAGGATTTTTCATGGGTGTTTTCTAAGAAACTCTTAAAACAATTTTCATAGGAACTCCTTAAAAAAATTTCGAATAAATTTCTAAGGAAATTCCCAATAGACTCCGTAACGGAATTTCATAAAGTAATTTCCAAGGAAATTCCTCAATAAACTTTTAGAGAAATTTCGGAATAAATTTTCAAGAGAATTCTTGGAGGAAGTTCTGAAGGTATTCATTAGCGAAATGCCAAATAAATTATTAGAATTTCTTTTCGGAATTTTCTGAGGAATATCTTGAGAAATTTCCAAACGAATTTCTGGATTTATATCCGAAGTACTTTCCAATGAACTTATGTGCTGTGATGCGGCAATATCCTAGTGGAGGATGTAATGTAAAAAATCCAAAAATTCATAAAAAGCATTATATGCCTCGCGGCGTGATTTTTTTTCACAGCTCAAAATTCTTCACGCCGATTCACGCCGCCGCCGCCGCCGAACATTACGGCGTGACTCGGTAAAAATGACCTTACGCCGCCGCCGATCACAAATACTTCGGCGCACATGTCTATGCCTATATATGATCAGCCAATCAGTGATCGATGCGCTGATCGGAAGAGAGAGTTAGCAAGTGCACTGACGTGCACGTGAGGGGAATAGCTTGACCAGGATACAACCATTAAGTGACACATAACTCTGCAAAATGATACTTTCAAGACAAAGTGCATATGCATTGCAAAAGCCATCGACAAGATGAGTCACTGAATTCTGGGATCTAGAATTATGAACAGCATGTCACAACAAATGCGATCTGATGAAATTGAGCATGAAATGTAATACACATGCTGCAATATAAAGCAGCTCAATAGAAGACAACGTAAGCCACACACCACGAGCTTGTGTCGGTGGTGACGAAATCGAGGTGGTTGAAGACTACTAACACTTGGGTACATAAAGAAGGCGACTGAACCACTAGTTGCATCAGCTATTTGGAGAACTATCTATCGTTTGCACTGCGATTATGGTGGACTAGACATGCAGCCAGAATGTTGGACAGTAACCCGAGGAAAATTGTTCTCGACAACGATCCGACGGGCACAAGAAGGCGAGGTGCGCATTGTGCAAGCTGGATCGATCATGCTGAGGACCATTTACGGACCCTCCGTAGACTGCGTGGCTAATGACGATAAGCCATGGAACAAGTTGAATGGAGACGACTGTTATGCAGTGTTACCACATTCACAGATTTATCTTAATTTTAAAGATTTTTCGACATATTTTATCAAAGATATCTTTGAAAAAAGATCAAAGATTTTTGGATTTTTCTAAAAATCTCGCTCTTGTTATTTAAAATTGTTCTAAATGTATACACACTCAGTTTTTATTTCTGCAGCTCGGCAAAAATCCACACAGCCGTGAGCCAGCAAAATAAATAACTGATATTTCGGCAAAAATAGCGTTTGTTAGCTGATTTTCAGGAAATTATTTGCTGATTTACAGCAATTTTGACAGAAATCTCAAAAAACATGTTTGCTGGGGCACGGCTGTGCGATTCTCGGTAAAAGTTCAACATTTTGCTGAGATCCCGGTAAAAAAATTAAGTGTGTATATATGATGAAGTTATTCTTTCAGTATACTTTGGATACAGTCTATGCAGTTCCGAAGCCAACATATTAACCTGTTGAACTATCAAACCATCAAATAAACATATTATTTATTTATTCAGACTAAGGCCGAAGTGGCCTGTGCGGTATATAAGAGTCTTCTCCATTCGGCTCGGTCCATGGCTACCCGTCGCCAGCCACGCAGTCTACGGAGGGTCCGCAAGTCATCTTCCACCTGATCGATCCACCTTGCCCGCTGCGCACCTCGCCTTCTTGTACCCGTCGGATCGTTGTCGAGAACCATTTTCACCGGGTTATTGTCCGACATTCTGGCTACGTGCCCGGCCCACCGCAGTCGTCCGATTTTCGCGGTGTGAACGATGGATGGTTCTCCCAACAGCTGATGCAACTCGTGGTTCATTCGCCTCCTCCACGTACCGTCCGCCATCTGCACCCCACCATAGATGGTACGCAGCACTTTCCTTTCGAAAACTCCGAGTGCGCGTTGGTCCTCCACGAGCATCGTCCAGGTCTCGTGTCCGTAGAGGACTACCGGTCTAATGAGCGTTTTGTAGATTGTCAGTTTGGTACGGCGGCGAACTCTATTCGATCGGAGCGTCTTGCGGAGTCCAAAGTATGTACGATTTCCAGCCACTATACGTCTCCGAATTTCTCTGCTGGTATCATTTTCGGCAGTCACCAGTGAGCCCAAGTACACAAATTCTTCCACCACCTCGATTTCGTCACCACCGATGCCAACTCGCGGTGGGTGGCTCACATTGTCTTCTCTTGAACCTCTTCCTATCATGTACTTCGTCTTCGACGTGTTGATGACTAGTCCGATCCGCTTGGCTTCCCTCTTCAGTCTGATGTAGGCTTCCTCCATCTTCTCAAAGTTTCGTGCCATAATATATATGTCGTCGGCGAAGCCAAATAGCTGGACGGACTTATTGAAAATTGTACCACTCGTGTTAATCCGTGCTCTTCGTATTACCCCTTCCAAAGCGATGTTGAATAGCAGACACGAAAGACCATCACCTTGCCGTAACTCTCTGCGGGTTTCGAAAGGACTCGAGAATGCCCTGAAACTCGAACTACGCACATCACCCGATCCATCGTCGCTTTGATCAACCGTGTCAGTTTATCCGGAAATCCGTTTTCGTGCATAAGTTGCCATAGCTGGTCCCGATCGATTGTATCATATGCGGCTTTGAAGTCGATGAATAGATGATGTGTGGGCACGTTGTATTCGCGGCACTTCTGCAGTACTTGGCGAATGGCGAACACCTGGTCCGTGGTGGAGCGTTCGCCCATAAAACCCGCCTGGTACTGCCCCACGAACTCCCTTGCAATTGGTGCTAGTCGACGGCATAAAATTTGGGAGAGTACCTTGTAGGCGGCGTTTAGCAATGTGATTGCGCGGTAGTTGCTGCAATCCAGCTTATCGCCCTTATCCAGCTTATCGTAGATGGGACACACGACACCTTCCATCCACTCCTGCGGCAAAACTTCTTCCTCCCAAATCTTGGTAATGACCCAGTGCAGCGCTCTAGCCAGTGCCTCACCACCGTGTTTAAATAGCTCTCCTGGTAGTTGGTCAACCCCAGGGGCTTTGTTGTTCTTCAGCCGGCCAATCTCCTCCTGGATTTCTTGGAGATCCGGAGCCGGTAGAATTATGTCCTGCGCGCGTTCCCCCAGGTCCATCACCATACCGCCATCTTCGTCTGCCACATCGCCATTCAGGTGCTCTTCGTAGTGCTGCCGCCACCTTTGGATCACCTCACGCTCGTTCGTAAGAAGGTTCCCGTTTATGTCCTTACACATATCGGGCTGTGGCACGTGGCCCTTACGTGAACGGTTCAACTTCTCATAGAACTTTCGTGTGTTATTAGCGCGGTACAGTTGCTCCGTCTCTTCACGGTCTCGATTTTCCTGCTGGCGCTTTTTCCTCCGGAAAATCGAGTTTTGTCTGTTCCGCGCCTGTTTATATCGTGCCTCGTTCGCCCTTCACGTGTGGTGATGCAGCAATCTCGCCTATGCTGCATACTTCTCTTCTACTAACTGCTCACATTTCATACCAGTCGTTTCTCTGATCCGGGGGCACCGTGCCAAGTGCAGCGGTTGTGGTGCTACCAATGGCGGATCGAATATCTCTCCAGCCATCTTCAAGAGACGCTGCGCCTAACTGCTCTTCCGTTGGGAGTGCCACTTCCAGCTGCTGCGCGTATTCTTGGGCTAGTCTACCGTCTTGTAGCCGCCCAATATTAAGCCGTGGCGTCCGACTCCGGCGCGTGTTGATCACCGTCGAGAGTTTTGAGCGCAGACATACTGCAACGAGGTAGTGGTCGGATCCAATATTCGCACTGCGGTAAGTGCGAACGTTCGTGATGTCGGAGAAGAATTTACCGTCGATTAGAACGTGGTCGATTTGGGTTTCCGTTTCGTGGTTAGGTGATCTCCATGTGGCCTTGGGGATATTTTTGCGGGGAAAGAAGGTGCTTCGGACTACCATTCCGCGGGAGGCTGCGAAGTTTATGCATCATTGGCCGTTGTTATTCGATACGGTGTGCAGACTATCCGGTCCGATGACCGGTCTATACATTTCCTCCCTTCCTACCTGCGCGTTCATGTCACCGATGACGATTTTGACGTCCCGCAGTGGGCATCCATCGTATGTCTGCTCCAGCTGTGCGTAGAACGCTTCTTTCTCGTCGTCGGGTCTCCCTTCGTGTGGGCAGTGCATAGTTGTTGATATAGTTAGTTGTTGATATAGTTGAAAAAACGGCCTTTAATCCTCAGCTTGCACATCCTTGCGTTGATTGGCTGCCACCCAATCACGCGTTGGCGCATCTTACCCAGCACTATGAAGCCGGTTCCCAGCTCGTTGGTGGTGCCACAGCTTTGGTAGAAGGTAGCCGCCCGATGCCCGCTTTTCCACACTTTCTGTCCTGTCCAGCAAATCTCCTGCAGCGCCACGACGTCGAAGTTGCGGGGATGTAATTCATCGTAGATCATCCTGTCGCAACCTGCGAAACCTAGCGACTTGCAGTTCCATGTTCCAAGCTTCCAATCGTGATCCTTTATTCGTCGCCTAGGTCTTTGCCGATTATATCGAGTCGCATTATCTCTTATATTGTTCGTAATTATTGGTTTTCTAGGCGGCTTATTGGGCCTGCGCAAACCTCCTGTCTCGCCGGAGGGCCATCGTGTCAGGGCTGTTTAGCGTCCCACCTAACACCAGGACTTGGGCTTGTGCGCTTTGAGCGGCACACGGTCGCTTTGGCGGAGCCTACTTGCGGATACATGCAGCTTTTTATAGAGGTTTAACAGGGCCCACTGTCAAACCCCACCACATCCTAGGCAGGCGCCACAACTCGCAAATGGCCTGGGGAGGGATCGTCAAGCCCTTGGACATAGTCCCTGCTGCCCCTTCAAATAAACATATGTTTGTTAGTATTGTGAAATTATTACAATGATATTTAATATGCCGAATTGAAATGTAACTTATGAGATTTGTTTTAGAAAACGATAACAAAAATACTTCCATGCACTTTTCAATAAAGTCACCCAACCAGCGGATGGCAGTATTTATACAGTTCTGCATAAGAACCTTACAGAAACTGTATAATAATTTGGCATACACAATTTCGGAAGATTTTAATAAAATTGTTGTATTGTTGTAATCCCGAGCAGGAGAAATTGGCTTAATAATACTTAATTCTGTTATTGATACCATACTCTGTTATGAACTAGCCCTGCATAAGAGGTAAAATACCAAAGGAATAATACCAAAAACTTGTAGGGTCTGCCTAGGATGTGGTGGGGTTCGACAGTGGGCTCTGTTGAACTTCTATAAAAAGCTGCATGTGTCCCCAAGCAGGCCCAATCAAAGCGACCGTGTGCCGTCCGTCGGGACAAGTTCTGCTATACTCTGGTTTACGAGGTGAACACGCTCCCCGGCATCGCGGAGTTGGCTTCCTACTAAGCGCTCAGGCACACTCTGCGCTTATGATGTGAGAACCTATAAGTGAAAGGATAATCGTTGCCAGATTTAGAACACGGGTCCGAAACCTTACTATAATCCAATGTTATGCGCCAACCGATGCTGCCGATCAGCAAGACAAAGAGAACTTCTACAGTCAACTCAATGCCGTCGTAGATAGAATTCCGAAGGGTGATATCAAGATCTGTTTGGGCGACTTCAATGCGAAGATCGGATCCGACAACTCGAACCATGAGCGCATTATGGGACGCCATGGTTTCGGAGAAATGAGCGAAAACGGAGAGCTGTTCGCAGAATTTTGTGGTAATAACGACATGGTGATCGGGGGATCGCCCTTCCCCTTCGACCGGTTCACAAGGTCACGTTGGTCTCCCGTGACGGCTTTACAGAAAATCAAATCGACCACATCTGCATCAGCCGAAAATGGAAACGGAGCCTTCTTGATGTACGGAATAATCGTAGTGCCGATATCGCGTCTGATCATCAAAAGTTGGACGACGATTCAACACACGCCGACTGGAAGATGCCACGGTGAAACGGTCATTCGTTGAAGAACTGGAGACGCGTGCTGCAGATATTCCGGAAGGTGGCAGCGTGGAAGACCAATGGACCGCCATTAAGAATGCCTTCATCACCACCAGCGAGAACAATCTGGGCGAACTACGCACCCAGAGAAAACAATGGATCACCGATGAGACCTGGAGAAAGATAGAGGAGCGAAGAGAAGCCAAAGCCGCGATAGAGCGATCGAAAACCAGAGGAGCCAAAGTCTTAGCCCGTCAACGATACGCGGCTCTTGAGAAGGAAGTAAAACGCTCATGTCGACGGGACAAGCGAGCGTGGGCAGACTCTCTGGCCGACGAAGGAGAGGGAGTCGCCGCAACCGGGGACATTCGCCTCCTCTACGATATCTCACGACGCTTAAGCGGGGCGAAGATGAATGCAACGATGCCTGTGAAAGACGCGAATGATCAGTTATTGACCGACCCAACTGACCAGCTGAAACGCTGGTTCGAGCACTTCGAACAACTTTTTCAAGTACCAGCCAGGCCATCACCACCTCGGCATGATCTGCCTAGGATCCGACGTATAACACGCGTCAATACCGAAGCTCCATCACTGCTAGAGATTCAAACAGCCACCCAAAGCATGAAATCGAATAAAGCCCCAGGGGTCGACCGCATATCAGTCGAGATGCTCAAAGCTGACCCCATGACATCCGCTCAACTACTGCATCGTTTATTTCGTAATATCTGGGACACCGTCGCGGTCCAGTCGCGGTCGACTGGATGCAAGGTATCTTAGTGAAGGTGCCCAAAAAGGGTGACCTGACTGTATGCGATAACTTGCGAGGCATTATGTTGCTGTGTACCGTTCTCAAAGTTCTGTGAAAAATTATCCTAGCCCGGATTCAGGAGAAGATCGATGCGACTCTCCGGCGGCAGCAAGCCGGATTCCGTGCCGGAAGATCCTGTGTGGACCATATTGTCACGCTCCGCATCATTCTGGAGCAGGTCAATGAATTTCAAGAGTCCCTTTACTTGGTATTCATTGACTATGAAAAAGCTTTCGACCGTCTCAATCACGAGAATATGTGGGCGGCATGAGTCGCAAGGGTGTTCCTAAGAAAATCATCGGCCTCATCGAGACACAGTACGAGGTCTTCTCGTGTAGAGTGCTGCACAATGGGGTCTTGTCCGACCATTTCCGGGTCGTAGCTGGTGTGAGGCAAGGATGTATTCTATCACCGTTACTGTTCCTCATCGTAATCGACGAGATTCTGGTAGATGCGATTGACCGTGAACCAAACCGCGGGCTGTTATGGCAGCCTATAACCATGGAGCACCTAAATGAATTCGAATTGGCGGATGATGTTGCACTCCTCGCGCAACGGCGCTCTGATATGCAGAGTAAGCTCAACGACCTTGCCGAGCGCTCCTCTTCGGCAGGTTTAGTCATCAACGTCAACAAAACCAAATCGTTGGATGTAAACACGGTGACTCCTTCCAGTTTCACAGTAGCCGGGCAACCAGTGAAGAATGTTGAAAGCTTCCAATATCTTGGTAGCTAAATGGCGTCAGACGGCGGTACCAAGATCGACATAGGCGCACGGATCAAGAAAGCAAGGGCTGCCTTTGCGAGTTTAAGAAATATTTGGAAAAACAGGCAGATAAGTGAACGCACCAAAATACGAATTTTCAACTCTAACATGAAATCTGTGCTGTTATATGCTGTGTATCAGTGGAGAACACTCAACGGCTGCAGGTGTTCATCAACAGATGCCTGCGGTATATAATTCGGGCCTGGTGGCCTCACATCTGGATCTCAAACAACGAGCTCTATCGTCGTTGTCACCAGAGGCCGATAGCAACAGAAATTCGGGATCGGAAGTGGGGCTGGGTTGGCCACACTCTACGTAGGGGCGGAAACGAAATCTGTAAACAAGCATTAGACTGGAACCCAGCGGGACATCGCAGCAGAGGCAGACCCAGAGGCTCATGGCGGCGAAGCCTCAATAAAGAAATAAAAGAAGTCGACCGAAATCTAACCTGACAACAGGTCAAGCGATAGCCGGGCAACGCTCAGGATGGAGATCTTTCAAGTCGGCCCTTTGCACCACCGGAGGTGTACAGGATCCATAAGTAAGTAAGTAAGTAAGTAATTTTACCTCTTATGCAAGGCTAAATCATACCAATTTCTGTTATCGAGGTCGTCGCTCCTGCTCGGAATAGCTTACAGAATTGTATATGCCAAGATTTTATACAATAATTATCAGATTCGTTTTTAAGAGTTTTTTTTATATAGAGGGATGAAGGCAATACAGACACATACAGACATACAGACACCTGAGATTATCACTCAGGGAGTGGGATTGGCGCGGAAGGCAGATGGCCAGCCCGCCGGACCCACTAAACCAACCCAAGCAACAGAAGGTTATTTGAGCTACCCTCTCTACTAATACCCTTGTTCCCCCAGGAACTGCCCCCAGCATTACTAGCGCAGTCTGTGATCATTTAAATAACAAATTTTCAAAACGACTGCTTTTGAAAACAAATATTTAAACGTCGATTATACGAATCTAATGGCACTCCCACGCCTGCGTATGGATGGTGATGGTTAGCGTGGGAGTGCCATCAAATTCGCCAAATTGACATTTGGATTCTCGCATAATTACAAACTGTACATACATGGATATTTTCCAGTGCGGTCGGCCACAGTATCCTTTACTGTTGACAACTGTAAATGAACAATCTTATATAAGGTTTTAACAGTTTGTGGTACGGTTATTTGGCAAATAACAATATGTTGAATGGGTTGCTAAGCTATGTCACCATTAAAAATCGGCCGTTTTTTTCGCTCGCTTGTATGTTGACATATATGCAGGAAATATAGAACATTTTAGGGACAGCATGTTATATATTGACATTTAGTGATGATTTCGAGTAGTTATGGTTGAATCGATTAAAAAATATTTGATAACTGCAACGTAAACTGTGAAGCTATATCTTACATCGTAATAATGATTCTGACCATATAACATGTTGTTTTTTATTATGCGGGTCTTTATTTGCAAAAGCAGATAAGTCGATTTGAAAATTTGGTATTGATTTGGAAATGAGATTTAAAAACTTTAGTAGGTTACACTGAATATTTACATGCATTCTTTAGATAAGTTGTTTAAAAATAAAAATTTCCAAAATACCAAATGAACTAATCTTCTTCTTCTTCTTCTTATTGGCATTACATCCCCACACTGGGACAGAGCCGCCTCGCAGCTTAGTGTTCATTAAGCACTTCCACAGTTATTAACTGCGAGGTTTCTAAGCCAGGTTACCATTTTTGCATTCGTATATCATGAGGTTAACACGATGATACTTTTATGCCCAGGGAAGTCGAGACAATTTCCAATCCGAAAATTGCCTAGACCGACACCGGGAATCGAACCCAGCCACCCTCAGCATGGTCTTGCTTTGTAGCCGCGCGTCTTACCGCACGGCTAAGGAGGGCCCCCACCAAATGAACTAATAATAAATTCGAAAAATTCGTTTGGTTAGGGGTATAGACTATTAGAGGTCTTTGTATATTGTAAACCTGCAGGAGACACTGATTTTAGTTATTTTTATTCATAACGAGAATGAAAATAAGGTCCATAGATGATTAACATCGTCATGATCCAGAGAACACATTTCATGGAATCAAAAATCTTTTTTTTTATCGATACGTATCTGCCAGGGTATGAACCAAAAATCTATGCATCGCAATAAAATGAATACACGTCAGTTGGTTTTATTTGCATTCTGAATGATATAGAGGGCCTTTCGTTCTTAAGCTATGGCATGCATGATCTTAAAGCAAATTAACTTGATTTGAAGCTCTGTCCAACTGCTCCTGGATTTCATCTCATGGCTCCGATATTTATTTCATCAAAAACAAAGCAATGGAAAGAAGCTTGATATGTTTCTTATTTTTGTGATTTTTTTCAGCAGTGAGCACGCATGTTTACAAAATGAAGCGACGATATTGGTGCCGTATTTCTTTGTTTCGCGATGAGACGAATATAGGTTCAGTGAGATGGAATTCGGAACATTTCCCCTAGTTGAGCACGTTAAATGTCCAATGAGGTAGGGACATTAAACAAAGTCATCAATACCGGATTAGTATAACAGCCTTTTCTTAACCAGGGTAAATTGCCACCCTTTTTTCCTAGTGCATCTGTCTCAACATTTTCACACTCTAATTTCACTTAATTAACGTCACACGGTTGCGGTGCTCCGTCCACCGAACTGCACTCCTATTAGCATATGGTTTAAATTCTAGTGTGACTTTTTTCCGTCCCAATTGGAACCGTCCTGTGCTCTATGACTGCCTGGTAAATCGATCCCTCTCCATATTGTGTATGACACTCGAAAGCCGCCGTTTTTCCTTTTCTTTGAAAATGGTTGGAAAACTGTTTCTGATGAAGGAGACAGATATCGCGTTTTGGTTTGATTCATTCATTCAATGCAACGCTTCACAGCATTGTCCGATTTTTCTGTTCGTTCTGTTTTCCCTCGAAGCTATTTATTTAACCCAGATGTAGGGCCTCTCGGTGAAGGTACACAACAGCGTGTGCAGCACGGATGCAGTTGCACCTAGCGAAGTGCATGTGCTCTTGGTACCACTACCTATTCGATTTACTCAATAACAAAAGAGGAGAAGTCCCGGTCCTTTGTGCAGTTTTTGTTTATCTTTTTTCCAATGCAAGAAAGGACACCGCTAAAACGGTCGTAGAATTGGGACCTGGAGTGAGAGGACTTCCGCGTTCGGTCCTACCCGAAGCCAGCATGGCATGGCGTTCTAGTACATAAGTATTCCAAAAATGGAACACTCTCCGACGGAATTCGGTGCCAATCGGAATTCGAGCATAGTCGAATTCTTGGATGGACCGTGGTGAAACATCCTTGAGGAGCGTATGCGACCGTTCTGTGCCGTATAAAAGGAACATCTTGGTCTTGGGCTTTGCGGCGAAAGGAATTCCAAAACCTCCGGCTGCAATGCAGCGCACCAAGCGAGCATGTCGCGTTCCTGCCGGAAGTGTTTCCGAGGAATCTATAATATTTGCATATTGATATCATTTTGTTTCCGCTAAAAATTTGCAGAACAAGGACATGCGTGGACTTGGCCCTTTAAATGTTACCAATTGGAATGGCATTGCGCGCATTTTTTTTCACACCGCTAAACGACATTCAATCATGAATTCCCGGACAAAACTATGAATCAAACGCATGCGCCATTTTCAATGTGAAATTTTCGTCCTTGCTAGGGCAGTTTCATTAATATTCATTTAATTTTTTAACAGTGTTGCAACAAGCTTCTGACTTGGAAGTGTACTTATGAACTAATCAACAAATTTTAAATTTTTGATCGATCAAATATCGGTTGAACCTGGTTCAGTGTGGATAATATGAATCAAGAAAAATCAAAAATAAATGATTTAAATTGTAAAACCAAGCTACATATATAGCATTTAATTAATTTCACCCTAAACTGATATTAAACACGTTTTGATTATCTTTTCAATCTAACAAGTAGTATTTTACGTCAACAATCGACTAAATATTAGAATCACAGAGCATTATTTATCTGAAATGGACAAGCATTGTTAATAGCATATTGTTTAATTTTATAATTTTCACTGGATGCAAGTAATCTCATTGCGCGCATTTTCGACAGCATCGGCTGAAGTGCGTCTAATCATGGATTCCCAGACAAGATTATGAACAAAAAGCATGCGCCATTATCAGTGATTGTTTTTCGCTTATAAAACAAAGTTATATGCTACCGCTGCATACTGCCTAGGATCGAATACCTGTAACATATTTGCTGGATTTCCTATCCATATGGGGCAAATATGCGATTGTGAGAAGAATAGACTGCCGTAATCTGAAAAAGTGACGTATCCGCTATTTTCCAAAAATGATGCTAATGAGTAGTACTCATCGAGCTCTTTATCAGAAAAATGGAAAACATGCATGTTGTAATTTGGTGATTACGTCACTTTCAGGCAGTAGAGGGGCAGGGGACAAGAATGGCTACGTATACAAGACAACACAGATCTCATGAAAGACGCATGAATATTAAAATTTATTAAAATTTAGAAGCATAAATTATTTAAAAAAAATTATCTTCTATCTTTTCTATATTGGGGTGCACTTTACGATTTAGAAAAATCAAAACACGTCACAAAAATATGATAGGTAGACTTTGAATGTTTTTTTTTTTAAATTTATTCCTTTACTTTATTTGGTAGGCACTTTGTGTTTCTTTACTGCTACTGTGCCGCGATCTTCTGTTGTACTCTGCAGTACAAAATCCACACAGAATCTATTTTTAGACATTTATTATTGTTCTCATTTCCGGGTCTATCTCATCGGGAGTCTATTGTGCACATTTGTCCATATCGTGTATCCAATTGGTCGGTTCAGCCCAACCCGTGAGCAACTTGACATCTCCAGTACATTGTCAGTGTACCCCGAAAAATTGGTTCAGGTGCAGGGATGCCAGATGATATTTTCAAATGTCTTCACAGTCGTTTAAAAATGTCTTCAAATGTCTTCAATATTGAAATTATCAGTGAGAAATTTCAAAATCCAATAGGTATGTAAATACAAAACAATTTCCTTGTTTTACTGATGTGGAATAATGTTTATTTTTTAACATTTAAATAGTTAGAATTCAAGATATTTTTTAAATTTTCACAAGATAGAGTTTAACGAGTTTCTATTGAGTCTTTGGTCTAAAATCACCGGATTTTTTAACTGAATTTCCACGTGGAATTCTTCCAAATTTTTGTTTGAAGAATACCTTGTAGGGATTCAAAATTTACCGTGAAATAGTTGAAGAAACATCCAGAGAATTTTCTAAATGAACTTCCGGATAAATTCCTGATGGAGCGTTTTATGACTTATGTTACGTTTACACAAAGTAAGTGAATTGAGTAAGTCGCTTGAATCGAACGCGAACTGAGTTGTTCAATTCACTTGCCCTGTCAAAAAGTAGCATTATAATAATTTCTTTTAAATGGAGCTTCTAATTACTTCTGGAAGACTCCTGAAGAAATTTCCTGAGGAATTTCTATTGGAACATCCAAAGGATTTACTGAAGGAACTTCCGAAGATATTTCTGAAGAAATTTCCGGAGGAATTTCTGCATAAATCTAAACCGTAACAGGACTTCATGAAATATGGTTTATGTTCCTTTCAAAACCATAATAAGAATGGTGGTTAGTACCTTAAGCTAACTATTGTGGGATAAAGTTTCGACCGTAATGATAACCGTTTTGTAAGACTCGACCATACAAACAATGGGTTGTTAAGAATGTTAACCGTAGCAAAATTCAACTTTTCACGAACAAATTTCACACACGAACAGCAATAAAACCGTATCTTGTGAGGTTTATTGAGCATGATTTGAATTTGAAAGAAATATATATTCTATATATTACATATACATCTGATTTTGATATCCAAATGTATGGGGTTTTGCAGCTTCTATCTATTCAATCATTACTTCATGGAAGAAGCTTCTTATGTTCTAACCTTCATGAATTACTTCAAAAGTTCCATTATCACTTTTCCCCGTACTGTGTTGCTACGTTTCTTTATGATCTATTTAAATAATATCGGAGCAGTCACTCTATAGTTTTGTTGACACTGAAACAACGAGAAAACATCGGTTGTTGATTAATCAATGCTAAGTAGAAATATAAGGAACTCACCTGTCAGCTAACTAATTCAGAAAAGACAGACGCGACATGGAGCTATCCCTGAACAATTCCTGCAGCGTCTTGATCAGACAGAAGTGCATATTTTCTTGATATTTTCCAGGTTTGTGGTTGATGCTCCCTGCAGCAATTGCTGGAGGATTTTCAGGAGGAATTCTTGGAGAAACTCAAGAAGCAAATCCTGTAGAAACTTCAGTATGAATTCCGGAGGAATTTTCTGGAGAAATTCCTGAAGGATTTCCCTGATGAATTTCTGAAGCATATTCCTGAGGAGTTACTGAAGAAATTTTCGGTGGAATTCCTGAAGATATTTCTTAAGAAACTTCCGGAGGAATTCTTGGAGGTAGTTCTGGATGAATTTTTGAAGAAGCTTCTTGAGGTATTGCTGCAGAAATTTCCGAAGGAATTCATGGAACCCCTGGAGGAGCTTCGGCAGAAATTACTGGGGGAACTTTCGGTAGAATTTCTGGAAGAACTTCCGGAGGAATTCCTGGAAGAACTGCTGAAGGAATTTGTGAAGGAACTACCAGAAGAGTTCTGGAGGAACTTCTTGAAGATCTTCAGAAGGAATTCTTGGATGTACTTTCGCAGGAATACCTGGACAATCTTACGGAGGAGTTTCTAGATGAAATTGCAAAGAAATTTTTGGAGGATTTTTCGGAGAAATCCCTGAAACTTCCGGACAAATTCGTGGAGGAACTTCAGAAGAATACTGTGAAAACACTGGAGTAATGTCAAAAGATATTGCTAGAAGAATTACCAAAGGAATTCAAGGAAGAATTTAACGAAAGTGTGCAACAAGTTTCCTCTGAATTTTATACTGATTATTTGATAAAAATTCCACCGATTTTTTGTGGAATTTCTTTGGATTTCTTTTAAGAAGATTTTCCCGTAGAAATTTACTATGCAAATTCTGAGGAATATCCCATTTAACACCAAAACAATTTCAATTTCTTGTTGATGAATTAATTGACAAATTTCTTGTGAAAATTACAAGGGATTGATTGTGGGAGTTTAGAAGAACTTGTGCAAATTAATTTCTTCTTTATGGAAATTATTATAAATTTCCACGTTAATTTGTACTGAATTTTCCATTTCAATTCTCTTGAATTTAGACAAGAAATTCCTCAAAATTTTCATTGGAAATTCTCCTTATTTTACATTAAAAAATCTTTTAAATTTTTACTGAAAATTCTTTTAAAAATCCTCGGGAGTTTGCCAATGGATATTTAGAGGAATGTTACATGGAAATGCTGAAATTGAATTGAATTGAATTATCTTTATTTACGAGATTTTCGGCCTTAGGCAAATGCCGAAAAGATAAGATGAATTCGGAAGGAATTTAGAAAAAAAAATCTGGTTCTAGCTCAACGGTTGAAATAATTAAATCAAGTCATAGAATTCAGTCTATTTTTGCCGCAAACTAGATCGATCAGCCGCCGCCAAGTAAAATTCAAACGAATGCTGCCATGGTGAATTTTTTAAACTAGTGTACAACTCAAAGTTAAGTGCGTATGAGGTCTAAAATGCGTAGCAGTTATCAACCGGTAGTGTGAATGTATGTTTGTGTTTGAGATTCTAAGCCCGAGACAAAGACTATTATAACTTTTGTAATATTTATATAATTTACATATAGAAGTCGCAAAACTTATAAATAACTAATAAAATTGTATTTTCTCTCGCTGGCTTATTGATTGTCTTCAAGTATCTTCAAATAAGTAGATAAGTCTTCAAATATTTTGAAAAGTCTTCAAATATTTTGAAAAGTCTTCAAATATTTTGAAAAGTCTTCAAAATGTCTTCACGAAATAAATGTCTTCACAGAGATTCAAATGTCTTCAAATTCAAGACATGTCTATAAATCTGGCATCTCTGTTCAGGTGGTTCTCTCAAACTTACTTATATCGGAAGCATTTCTCGATTATGGCGTAAAAGGATAAAGAAAAACCTAATTTTATTATTTTCTTACTGTTAATAACACAATTGCCTTACTTATTAGTTATTTTGGTATAGGCTCGAATATACTCAAGCACTACGGGGCTGGGTGTTTAAAATATAGATATAACAACAACGTGGTTTGTTGCAGGATTATTCGAAACAATTATTAAAAAGGGTACCAACCCGGGAACAACTTGACATCTGTAGTACGATATCACTGTACCCCGAAATTTTGGTTCAATAAGTTTAATTGGTTTTGTCAAACTTGTGATTTTTATTATTTAAATGAGTTTTTGTACTTTTTATTCTAGAAAAATCTGAATTAGCCGGACTAACGAGGGGCTTTCTTTGAGGTAAAAGTAACCTTACACCTTAGGAAAACTTTCCGCCGGATTTTGGTCCCCGCTTCCCGTGTATTTTCAACGGGGCCGAGATTATGATTATCCGTGCCCATTTTGAAATAATTCGTGCCCAACATCACATAATATGTAAAACACGTGGGAAAAAATTCCCGAGGTGTGAGGATACCTTAACATGAAATTTTGAGTTTGGGAATTTTCTCGATTTCTCTCACGCAAAAATATGTTGCAGCCGATATTATCGTACCGAGCGTTAATTTAAGAATATGCACCGACGATTTGCTACAATTAACAAACCCGTTAAACCCTTACATCATTACGCGCAGTGAAAATAAACTATGGTGGTTATTTATTTAATTAAAATGGCACATCGATTTGAATACTCTACAAAACTATCGAAAATCTATAGAAAAAATATTCATGATGATAGTATCAAATCAACCGCTAGTTCCTTTGTTCTCACATCTTATCATTTTATGATAATCAAGTTATGAAGCTGTATGATAAAGAATAATCATTCATACAGCTATTAAATTTAACTTCTTAGATTCAACTATTAAAACTGCATAGATCAGTGGGAACTCGTTGTCTAAAATTAAATGGGCGATACATAAAACAAATCTCGTTTTCCAAAGCAACAAGTTTCAACATTTAAAATATTAGAAGTTTTGTTCAGAATATTTTCATTAATTGCAATTACCAATTCACCCTACCCATATGACGCTCCGTTGTTTGTTGACAACAAAATGACGAAACAAAAAACATGGTTTCTACGGAGGAAAAGTGTGGCGGCAGTGTAGGATAACCCATTGTTTATGTTTCGAAGCGCCCTCTGCGATTTGCAAGTGGGTACGCGAAACTAAGGCCAAGTGTCAAGTTGTGGGGGGTTGTATTTTTTAGACGAGTACTCCCTCTAAGAAATCTGAGTCCGACAGGAGCTTGATATCAAAGCCCCGATCAGTGCGACAGAGCCTGATCTGAGAGTGAGCAGAGCAAGAGGATCCGCCTTACATCTCGCGATTCTGCACCGTTTGCGTCGAGCCCGTCTGACTTCGAACATGCGAAATGGGTTTGACGTTTCAGCCTGATATGGGTCCGATGTCCTGCTATGGAACGTCAAGCCACATCGAGCTCCTGATTTGGGGTTCTTCTTCTTGTTTTTGTTTTCTTTCATGAAATAGAGCTTGCTGATGTCTAATCATCTTTCTCTTTCAAGCGCATAGAAAGGATAGGGTTTTCTATGCGCCTGAAAGAGAAAGATTATTAGACGTCGCCAAGCTCTCATAAGAGCTGTTGTTTACATTTTTTTTATCATTGTTTATTGAATATAATTTTCATCTCAAAATTCTAAACTTCCAGTAGCGACGTTTTACAATTTATTATAATTATTTATGTCGGAATCATCGTTGTCTGGCTTTTCCGGGATCAGTATCAAGCAAACGGAATACACGAATCGTTGCGCCAAAATGCCCGAGAGAGGAAGTTTGTTTCGCGATTCGTTCATTACGCTCGGTGCTGTAAATAATGGAAGAAATTAAAATAAAATTTGCAAAATATGATGAAGGATACTAACCATCAGCTAAGCAGTCGAATCCGGATGCAATTGCCTTAGTAAAGATTGGTGCAGGTTCGTTGCTGAGTCGAAGAAAACTCGGAGAAGGATGTTGCAACGGTTTTGATTCAAAACCCACGAAGATAACGAAGCATAAAATTGTTCCTCCACGGTTGCTGGGAAAATTTTAAATTAAAGGGATTAATTATGAGTAAATATAGCTGAATTCTTGAGAAATATGAAATTTTATGTGAAGATGTAAACATTCATGAAAAATCATAACATTTTTGAACAAAAGGAGTAGAAATTCTACGAAAATTCTTCCGGGAAATCCTCCGAAAATTCCATTGGGAATACCTCAGGAAATTTTGAATTGGGACTGGGAATTTCTTCGGAAATTCCTTCGGTAGTTCCTCTGAGAACTCTCTCGGAAGTTCCATTGGGAATTACTTCGGAAGTTCCTCTGCGAATTCCTTCGAAAGTTCTTCTGGGAAATGGAATTCTTTTGGAAGCTCCTCTGGGAATTCCTTCGCGAGTTTCTCTGAAAATTCCTTCGGAAGTTCTTCTGGAATTCCTTTGGAAGTTCCTATGGGATTTCCTTCGGAAGTTCCTCTGGGAATTCCTTGGAAAGCTCTTCTGGAAATTACTTCGGAAGTTCTTCTGGGAATTCTTTCGGAAGCTCCTTTGGGAATCACTTCGGAAGTTCCACTGGGAAAACTTTAGGAAGTTCCTTTGAAAATTCCTTCGGAAGTTCCTCGGGAAATTATTTCGGTAGTTCCTCTGGGAATTCCTTCGGAAGTTGCTCTGGGAATTCCTTAGGAAGTTGCTCTAAGAATTCCTCCGGAAAATCGTCTGAGAATTCCTTCGAGAAGTCATCTGGAAATGCCTTCGAAAATTCCTCTGGTAATTCGCTCGGAAGTTCCTCTGGTAATTCACTCGGAAGTTCCTCTGGGAATTCCTATGGAATTTGCTCTGGGAATTCTTTCGGAAGCTCCTTCGGGAATTACTTTGGAAGTTCCTAAGGGAGTTCTTCAGGAAACTCCTTTGGGAGTTCCTTCGGACGTTTCTCTGGGAATTCTTTCGGAAGTTCCTCTGGGCATTCCTTTGGAAGTTCCTCTGGGAATTCCTTCGGAAGTTTCTCTGGGAATTCATTCGGAAATTGCTCTAGGAATTCCTTCGCAAGTTTCTCTGAAAATTCCTTCGGAAGTTCCTCTGGCAATTCCTTCGGAAGTTCCTCTGGGAATTCCTTCGGAAGTTCCTCTGGGAACTCTCTCGGATGTTCCATTGGGAATTACTTCGGAAGTTCTTCTGGGAATTCTTTCGGAATTTCCTCTGCGAATTCCTTCGAAAGTTCCTCTGGGAATTGGAATTCTTTTGGAAGCTCCTCTGGGAATTCCTTCGCGAGTTCCTCTGAAAATTCCTTCGGAAGTTCTTCTGAGAATTCCTTCGGAAATTCCTATGGGATTTCCTTCGGAAGTTCCTCTGGGAATTCCTTGGGATGTTCCTCTGGAAATTCCTTCGGAAGTTCTTCTGGGAATTCTTTCGGAAGTTTCTTTGGGAATCACTTCGGAAGTTCCACTGAGAATTCTTTCGGAAGTTCCTCTGGAAATTATTTCGGAAGTTCCTCCGGAAATTGCTCTGGGAATTCCTTCGGAAGTTGCTCGGGGAATGCTTTCGGAAGTTGCTCTGGGAATTCCTTCTGAAAATCTTCTGAGAATTCCTTCGGGAAGTCAACTGGACATACCTTCGGAAATTCCTCTGGTAATTCGCTCGAAAGTTCCTCTGGGAATTCCTTCGGAAGTTCCTTTGGGCACTCTCTCGGAAGTTCCATTGGGAATTATTTTGGAAGTTCTTCTGGAAATTCTTTCGGAATTTCCTCTGCGAATTCCTTCGAAAGTTCCTCTGGGAATTGGAATTCTTTTGGAAGCTCCTCTGGGAATTCCTTCGCGAGATCCTTCCTTCGGAAGTTCTTCTGAGAATTCCTTCGGAAGTTCCTATGGGATTTCCTTCGGAAGTTCCTCTGGGAATTCCTTGGGATGTTCCTCTGGAAATTCCTTGGGAAGTTCTTCTGGGAATTCTTTCGGAAGTTCCTTTGGGAATCACTTCGAAAGTTCCACTGAGAATTCTTTCGGAAGTTCCTCTGGGGATTCCTTCGGAAGTTCCTGTGAATTTTTTTTCGGGAATTCCTTCAGAAGTTCCTCTGGAAATTATTTCGGAAGTTCCTCCGGAAGTTGCTCTGGGAATTCCTTCGGAAAATCTTCTGGGAATTCCTTCGGGAAGTCATCTGGACATACCTTCGGAAATTCCTCTGGTAATTCGCTCGAAAGTTCCTCTGGGAATTTCTTCGAAAGTTCCTCTGGGAATTCCTTCGGAAGTTCTTCAGGGAATTCTTTCGGAAGTTCCTCTTAGAATTCTTCCGGAAGCTCCGCTGGGAATTCCTTCGCAAGTTCCTTTGGGATTTCCTACGGAAGTTCCTCTGGGAACTCCTTGGGAAGTTCCTCTGCAAATTCCTTCGGAAGTTCTTCTGGTAATTCTTTCGGAAGTTCCTTTGGGAACCACTTCGAAGTTCCACTGGGAATTCTTTCGGAAGTTCCTCTGGGAATTCCTTGGGAAGTTTCTCTGGGAATTCCTTGGGAAGTTCATCTGCAAATTCCTTCGGATGTTCTTCTGGGAATTCTTTCGGAAGTTCTTTTGGGAACCACTTCGGAAGTTCCACTGGGAATTTGAAATTTCATTCGGGAATTCCTTCGGAAGTTCCTCTGGAAATTATTTCGGAAGTTCCTCTGGAAATTATTTCGGAAGTTCCTCTGGGAATTCCTTCGGAAGTTCCTCTGGGAACTCTCTCGGAAGTTCCATTGGGAATTCCTTCGAAAGTTCCTCTGGGAATTGGAATTCTTTTGGAAGCTCCTCTGGGAATTCCTTCGCGAGTTCCTCTGAAAATTCCTTCGGAAGTTCTTCTGAGAATTCTTTCGGAAGTTCCTATGGGATTTCCTTCGGAAGTTCCTCTGGGAATTCCTTGGGATGTTCCTCTGGAAATTCCTTCGGAAGTTCTTCTGGGAATTCTTTCGGAAGTTCCTTTGGGAATCACTTCGGAAGTTCCACTGAGAATTCTTTCGGAAGTTGCTCTGGGGATTCCTTCGGAAGTTCCTTTGAATATTTTTTCGGGAATTCCTTCGGAAGTTCCTCTGGAAATTATTTTGGAAGTTCCTCCGGAAGTTGCTCTGGGAATTCCTTCGGAAGTTGCTCTGGGAATTCCTTCGGAAGTTGCTCTAAGAATTCCTTCGGAAAATCTTCTGAGAATTCCTTCGGGAAGTCATCTGGACATACCTTCGGAAATTCCTCTGGTAATTCGCTCGAAAGTTCCTCTGGGAATTCCTTCGGAAGTTTTTCAGAGAATTCTTTCGGAAGTTCCTCTTGGAATTCTTCCGGAAGCTCCGCTGGGAATTCCTTCGCAAGTTCCTTTGAAAATTCCTTCGGAAGTTCTACTGGACTTCCTTCGGAAGATCCTTTGGAATTTCCTACGGAAGTTCCTCTGGGAATTTGAAAATTCATTCGGGAATTCCTTCGGAAGTTCCTCTGGAAATTAGTTTGGAAGTTCCTCTGGGAATTCCTTCGGAAGTTCCTCTGGGAATTCCTTCGGAAGTTCCTCTGGGATTTCCTTCGGAAGTTCCTCTGGGAATTCCTTGGGAAGTTCCTCTGCAAATTCCTTCGGAAGTTTTTCTGGTAATTCTTTCGGAAGTTCCTTTGGGAACCACTTCGGAAGTTCCATTGGGAATTCTTTCGGAAGTTCCTCTGGGGATTCCTTCGGAAGTTCCTTTGAAAATTCTTTCGGGAATTCCTTCGGAAGTTCCTTTGAAAATTCTTTCGGGAATTCCTTCGGAAGTTGCTCTGGGAATTCTTTCGGAAGTTCTTCTGGGAATTCCTTCGGAAGTTCTTCTGGGAATTTCTTCGGAAGTTCTTCTGGGAATTCTTTCAGAAGTTCCTCTGGAAATTTCCGGAAGAATTCCCAGAGCAATTCCCGGAAGAATTCCCAGAGGAATTCCCGTTGGAATTACCAGAGGAATTCCCAGAGGAATTTCTGGAGGCATTCCCAGAAGAAATCCCGGAGGAATTCCTCCGGGAATTCCTCTGGGAATTCCTCTGGTAATTCCAACGGGAATTCCTCTGGGAATTCTTCCGGGAATTCCTCTGGGAATTCTTCCGGAAATTTCCAGAGGAACTTCCGAAAGAATTCCCAGAGGAACATCCGAAGAAATTCCCAGAGCAACTTCCGAAAGAATTCCCAATGGAGCTTCCGAAGTGGTTCCCAAAGGAACTTCCGAAAGAATTCCCAGAAGAACTTCCGAAGGAATTTGCAGAGGAACTTCCCAAGGAATTCCCAGAGGAACTTCCGAAGGAAATCCCAGAGGAACTTCCGAAGGAATTCCCAGAGGAACTTCCGAAATAATTTCTAGAGGAACTTCCGAAGGAATTCCCGAATGAATATTCAAATTCCCAGAGGAACTTCCGTAGAAAATCCCAAAGGAACTTCCGAAGGAAGTCCAGTAGAACTTCCGAAGGAATTTTCAAAGGAACTTGCGAAGGAATTCCCAGCGGAGCTTCCGGAAGAATTCCAAGAGGAACTTCCGAAAGAATTCTCTGGAAAACTTCCGAAGGAATTCCCAGAGGAACTTTCGAAGGAATTCCCAGAGGAACTTTCGAGCGAATTACCAGAGGAATTTCCGAAGGTATGTCCAGATGACTTCCCGAAGGAATTCTCAGAAGATTTTCCGAAGGAATTCCCAGAGCAACTTCCGAAGGAATTCCCAGAGCAACTTCCGAAGGAATTCCCAGAGCAACTTCTGGAGGAACTTCCGAAATAATTTTCAGAGGAACTTCCGAAGGAATTCCCCAGAAAAAATTCAAAGGAACTTCCGTAGGAATCCCCAGAGGAACTTCCGAACGAATTCTCAGTGGAACTTCCGAAGTGATTCCCAAAGGAACTTCCGAAAGAATTTCCAGAAGAACTTCCGAAGGAATTTCCAGAGGAACATCCCAAGGAATTCCCAGAGGAACTTCCAAAGGAAATCCCATAGGAACTTCCGAAGGAATTCTCAGAAGAACTTCCGAAGGAATTTTCAGAGGAACTCGCGAAGGAATTCCCAGAGGAGCTTCTAAACGAATTCCAATTCCAAAGGGAACTTTTGAAGGAATTCGCAGAGGAAATTCCGAAAGAATTCCCAGAAGAACTTCCGAAGTAATTCCCAATGGAACTTCCGAGAGAGTTGCCAGAGGAACTTCCGAAGGAATTCCCAGAGGAACTTCCGAAGGAATTCCCAGAGGAACTTCCGAAGGAATTCCCAGAGGAACTTCCGAAGGAATTTCCAGAGGAACTTCCGAAGGAATTCCCGAATGAAATTTCAAATTCCCAGTGGAACTTCCGAAGTGGTTCCCAAAGGAACTTCCGAAAGAATTCCCAGAAGAACTTCCGAAGGAATTTGCAGAGGAACTTCCCAAGGAATTCCCAGAGAAACTTCCGTAGGAAATCCTAAAGGAACTTCCGAAGGAAGTCCAGTAGAACTTCCGAAGGAATTTTCAAAGGAACTTACGAAGGAATTCCCAGCGGAGCTTCCGGAAGAATTCCAAGAGGAACTTCCGAAAGAATTCCCTGAAAAACTTCCGAAGGAATTCCCAGAGGAACTTTCGAAGGAATTCCCAGAGGAACTTTCGAGCGAATCACCAGAGGAATTTCCGAAGGTATGTCCAGATGACTTCCCGAAGGAATTCCCAGAGCAACTTTCTCAGAAGATTTTCCGAAGGAATTCCCAGAGCAACTTCCGAAGGCATTCCCCGAGCAACTTCCGAAGGAATTCCCAGAGCAACTTCCGGAGGAACTTCTGAAATAATTTCCAGAGGAACTTCCGAAGGAATTCCCGAAAAAAATTCAAAGGAACTTCCGAAGGAATCCCCAGAGGAACTTCCGAAAGAATTCTCAGTGGAACTTCCGAAGTGATTCCCAAAGGAACTTCCGAAAGAATTCCCAGAAGAACTTCCGAAGGAATTTCCAGAGGAACATCCCAAGGAATTCCCAGAGGAACTTCCGAAGGAAATCCCATAGGAACTTCCGAAGGAATTCTCAGAAGAACTTCCGAAGGAATTTTCAGAGGAACTCGCGAAGGAATTCCCAGAGGAGCTTCCAAACGAATTCCAATTCCCAGAGTTTCGAAGGAATTCGCAGAGGAAATTTTGAAAGAATTCCCAGAAGAACTTCCAAAGTAATATCAAATGGAACTTCCGAGAGAGTTCCCAGAGGAACTTCCGAAGGAATTCCCAGAGGAACTTCCGAAGGAATTCCCAGAGGAACTTCCGAAGGAATTCCCAGAGGAACTTCCGAAGGAATTCCAGAGGAACTTCCGAAGGAATTTTCAGAGAAACTTGCGAAGGAATTCCTAGAGCAACTTCCGAATGAATTCCCAGAGAAACTTCCGAAGGAATTCCCAAAGGAGTTTCCGGAAGAACTCCCTAAGGAACTTCCAAAGTAATTCCCGAAGGAACTTTAGAAAGAATTCCCAGAGCAAATTCCATAGGAATTCCCAGAGGAACTTCTGAGTGAATTACCAGAGGAACTTCCGAGCGAATTACCAGAGAAACTTTCGAAGGCATTTCCAGATGACTTCTCGAAGGAATTCTCAGACGATTTTCCGGAGGAATTCTTAGAGCAACTTCCGAAGGAATTCCCAGAGCAACTTCCGAAGGAATTTCCAGAGGAACTTCCGAAATAATTTCCAGAGGAACTTCCGAAGGAATTTTTTAAGGGACTTCCGAAGGAATTTCCTAAAGATTTCCCAGTGGAACTTCCGAAGTGATTCCCAAAGGAGCTTCCGAAAGAATTCCCCGAAGAACTTCGGAAGTAATTTCCAGAGGAGCTTTCCAAGGAATTCCCAGAGGAACTTCCGAAGGAAATCCCATAAGAACTTCCAAAGGAATTCCAGAAGAACTTCCGAAGGAATTTTCAGAGAAACTCGCGAAGGAATTCCCAGAGGAGCTTCCAAAAGAATTCCAATTCCCAGAAGAACTTTCGAAGGAATTCGCAGAGGAACTTCCGAAAGAATTCCTAGAGGAACTTCCTAGAGAAATTCCCGGAGGAATTCCCAGAAAAATTCCCGGAGGAATTCCCAGAAGAATTCCCGGAGGAATCCTCAGAAGAATTCCCGGGGGAATCCTTAGGGGAATTCCAGGATGAATTCTCAGAGTAATTCCAGGAGGAATTCCCAGAGGAATTCTAGGAGGAATTCCCAGAGGAATTCCCGGAGGAATTCCCAGAAGAATTCCCGGAGGAATTCCCGGAGGAATTCCCAGAGGAATTCCCAGAGGAATTCCCGGAGGAATTCCCAGAGGAATTCCCGGAGGAATTCCCAGAGGAATTCCCGGAGGAATTCCCAGAGGAATTCCCGGAGGAATTCGGTGGAATTCGGAGGAATTCCCAGAGGAATTTCCAGAGGAATTCCGGAGGAATTCCCAGAGGAATTCTGGAGGAATTCCCAGAGGAATTCGGAGGAATTCCAGAGGAATTCGGAGGAATTCCTGGAGGAATTCCCGGAGGAATTTAGAGGAATTCGGAGGAATTCTCAGAGGAATTCCTGAGGAATTTCCAGAGGAATTCGGAGGAATTTCCAGAGGAATTCCTGGAGGAATTCCCAGAGAAATTCCTGAGGAATTCCAGAGAAATTCCCGGAGGAATTCCCAGAGAAATTCCCGGAGGAATTTCCAGAGGAATTCCCGGAGGAATTTCCAGAGGAATTCCCGGAGGAATTTCCAGAGGAATTCCCGGAGGAATTTCCAGAGGAATTCCCGGAGGAATTTCCAGAGGAATTCCCGGAGGAATTCCCGGAGGAATTCCCAGAGGAATTCCCGGAGGAATTCCCGGAGGAATTCCCGGAGGAATTCCCAGAGGAATTCGCGGAGGGATTCCCAGAGGAATTCCCGGAGGAATTTCCAGAAGAATTCCCTGAGGAATTCCCAGAGGAATTCCCCGAGGAATTCCCAGAGGAATTCCCCGAGGAATTCCCAGAGGAATTCCCCGAGGAATTCCCGGATGAATTCCCGGAGGAATTTCCAGAGGAATTCCCGGAGTAATTCCCAGAGGAATTCCCGGAGGAATTCCCTGAAGAATTCCCAGAGGAATTCCCAGATGAATTCCCGGGGGAATTCTTAGAGGAATTCCAGGAGGAATTCTCAGAGTATGTCCAGGAGGAATTCCCAGAGGAATTCCCGGAGGAATTCCCGGAGGAATTCCTAGAGGAATTCTCAGAGTAATTCCTAGAGGAATTCTCAGAGTAATTCCAGGAGGAATTCCAGGAAAAATTCCCGAATAGATGGGTTATTAGAAATTTGTAAAGGAATTCTCCGACATATTTCTGGATTATTATCTTACAGAGTTATTGAGGAAGTTTGTCCTGAAATCCGGAAATTCCTCCCTGAGGAAATTCCAAAGGAAATCCCGGAGGAAGTTCCACAGGATATCCCGAAGGAATTCCTGGAGCAAATCCAGAAGGAATTCATGGAAGAAATCCTAAAGTAGTTCTCGAAGAAAAACCCGGAGCAATTTTCGAAAGAAATCCCGATGAAATTACCGAAGGAATTATCAAAGAAATTCCCGGAACAATTCCAGAAAGAATTACCGGATGAATTCCCGAAGAATATCCCGGGGGAATTTCCAGAGGGATTTCCGAAGAAATTACCGGAGGAATTCTCTAAGAAATTTCGGGTCTTTTAGATGGAATGCTTGGAACTTTCAAAAATTTCCCGAAGAAACTTCCGTAAAAATTCTCTAGGAATTTCCTGCACAAATTCACGAAGAAATTCTCGAATGATATTTTGAAGAAATTCTTGAAAGAATTTGGGAAGTAGTTCTCGGAGGTATTCTCGAAGGAATTCCCAGAGATGATTTCGAAGGAATTCTCAAAGGTATTCATGAAGGAACTCTTGATGCAATTACCGAAGGAATTTGTAAAGGAATTCCCGAAAGAATTTTTTGGAATTTCCAAATACATTCCTAACAATAAAAAAAAATATTCCCAAAGGATGCCAAAGTAAATTCCGTAGGTATTCTCAAAGGAATTCTCGTAGGAGCTCCCGCAAAAATTCCCGTAGATATTCCCAAAAGTATTCCCGAAAGAATTTCCGAAGAAAAACCCGAAAGAATTTCCAAAGAAAATCCTGAAAGACTTCCCGATGTATTCTCGACGGTTTTCCTAAACAAGTTATCAAAGGAACTGTTTTGTTAATTTAAAAAATATTATTACTGACCTATTCAGGCTTTGGAGCAGCTCTAAAAAATCCGGGATGAATCGAAAATACAGAAATTCTTCTCGTAGCTTCATGTTGTAAATTATTTCCGTCGTATTCGTCAGACCCCTCTGAAATCAAGATGACCTACGGCAGCTTGCCTTCCGGTAGAATAATCCATCCGACAAACTGTGGTTTTGTCTCAAGCATCAAGGCCTTCCTAGCTTAGAGACGACCTATGTGTATGAAATAGATATATGTATATTTTCTAGAAATAGAATTACAGAACTAAACATTTACCTCTTGTATGGTTGCCTGAAGAAAACGACTCCTTTCCTACCAGACTGTCACCGTCATGGTATTTGACGAATAAAACTTTTCGTATACGTCGAGGCCACTTGGAAGGCGATTGCATCCTGGTTCCTCCGAGTCCTGGAACTCCTCCGTGCTCAATCAGGATTTTACTGCCAGCAATTTCGCGACTAGCGCTTAGAATTCCTGCCTCACACTTTTTTCCACTTCCGGCTCTTGTACGGTTTCGATGCGACCATCGTACGCTTCAGCTACACTTTCAGCCGCTTGGTGCCGATCTGGAAACCGTGCATCGCCTGGATGGCGGCCTGTGCCGAGGCCACATTGTCGAACAACTCAAAGCCTTGGACAGGTTGAATTGCTTGTCGACACCAAAGCTTGGCGACACCACGTTGCCGAACGGGATCCCAGCGGCCGAGGCCACTGCATCGTATGATTAGGTAAAGGCGTTGTGATTAATGCTGCTGCTGCCGCCGAGCCAAACTGGAACAGGGCGGCGTATGGCGTCAGAGTGGTGGCATCGGTTCCTGCGGTCTACAGTGAGGTCGCTGCGTTGGGCGTTTGGGAGGGACGAATGCGTTATTGCCGCCAGCGTAACATAAGATTCTTCATCGGACTCAACAGTCTGCAGAAACTGCTGGCCACCGCAGGTGTTAGTGACGCCGGCGAGAGAGCATCCGCCGCCAGGAACGGTATCTGCTGCTGCGGTGGGTTCGGATGGTGAACGATGGCCGGCACGGTTAGAGCATCCTGGACCCTGAGGACCGCTTTTCTGCAAACAGTTGGCACTGCTATACTGTTATAAATAAATAACACTATTTAAATCGCGACCGAATCGGAGGCCAAATTTTCGCGAAGTTGAAGTTGACCGTTTCATCTCACCGCACAGCACAAAACAATTTTTTTGTAAGAGTGAGAAGGAGAAGTTCGAAAACCCGTTTTCAAATAATATTGTTTTTATTCTTTTTACTCTCATAGCAAAAATGAAACGTCAAACCACGGCGAAACGATTTTCGACAAAAAAGAAGAAGTAGACTTCGCCGAGAGCTTGACTTGTCGAGGGCGACGTTGAGAGGGATGTAGAACATAATATAAAGCTATTGTTTTTGATTATTTGATAATTTAAAACTTTTTTTAAAAATGTTTATTGTCGAGTTTTTTTATTTTTCAATTTGGGATAACTTTGATCAATCATTTATCTAGAAAGCGTAAGAAAACGGTAGGCAATTATAGTTGAAATCTCTTACGCTGAAGCGATATGCATCGATTCTTTCGAGAAAGACATCATCATCGCTAGTTCCCCACTACATTGCGGTGTAAATCTATTATCAGGAGCACTTCAGAGCAGCTAATAATATGACGTCCCCTAACCCCTAATCCTACGGTATCAAGCGACCCGTGCCAAGGGAATGCATGGTCTGAGGGGTGAAATAAATAGCAGGCTGCTAACGGAGCATGTGGGGTACATGTGGACCCCTCACAGTATAGCGTTCCCTTACCACGTTATTGCGGAGCTCTGGCGTGGCGGACCTATTTTCTCGCGTGACTCGTGGGACCAAAATGTCGACCAAACCAAAAAAAACAAATTTGAGTGGAGAGGGAGAAGCGTCTGACGAAAGGGTGGATCCCTTCGCCAGACGAAGTGGCCTTAACAGGTCGCCCCACCGATCGCCAGATACAGGCGAGATAGAAGAGCGTGACAGGTCGGAGGAGCTGCCAATCAAGATCAAGATGGACGGAGCTACCAGAGTCATCACGGAAGTGATGACCAGTCACAAGAAGAGCAGAGGCCAGAAAATGGAGGTGATTACAGACCTAACGGACGTAATCATGTCCTTTCTGGACAGCCGCGGGAAGTACAGCAATGACCTTAGGAAGTCCGTGCTGACCCTCTGCAACATGGTTGTAAAGGCAAAGCAGGAGTGGAAGTCCTTGATGCAGGCAAGTAAGTAGGCGAAACGAAAGATCCGCCAACTGACCGAGGAGAAAGAGTTGGCACTTGGCAGTGAGCCAAGTGGAGTCCAGGGAGGAAGCCGATTTGAAGATTCGAGTCCTTACTATAGAAAAGCAGCTGGCAGAAAACCATACTGC
This sequence comes from Armigeres subalbatus, assembly GCF_024139115.2. Classification (NCBI taxonomy): domain Eukaryota; kingdom Metazoa; phylum Arthropoda; class Insecta; order Diptera; family Culicidae; genus Armigeres; species Armigeres subalbatus. The sequence continues at coordinate 296,006,017 of NC_085140.1, read as the reverse complement.
AGAACTTCGTAGACGCATGGCTGTCACTGGAGCAACTCCAAAGCTAAGTAAGGTCAGTATGGCAACCGACCTGAAGAGAGCTAGCGCCAAGCCGGTATTGCACGAGAAGAAGGCTACTAAGATCCGTCGGGAGAAGGTTGGACAGGTTTCCGACCCCAAGGAACGACGGAAACCAGTTCCTCCTTCTACGAGGACTACCGAAGTTCGCCGGAACCTAGGCGAAGTCGTTGAAAAGCGGTAAAAGAGGTGAAGGCGCCATTGGCCAAGAAGGAGATTGCCCGTAGAGCATGGTTTCCCAAACTGTGGGTCCCGACCCCCAGGGGGGTCGTGAGCGAATTGTTGGTGGGTCGGGTAGAATAAATATTAATTGCAGCTCGAATGCCGAACCATTTGATCATTTTTTTCAGGAACATATTTCCAAGTTCAAACCGCATTTTATGTACATTTATTGTACATGAAGGTAACGTGAATATTTTTGTAAAACTTGCCGAAACAGATGACATTCTGATTCAATTAATGCTTAATACTACTTGGTAAAATGCTTTTTTTTTCATAGGTGGGTCGCGAGACATATAGAATTTTGCTAGGTGGGTCGCATACCCAAAAGTTTGGAAAGCTCTGCCGTAGAGGAAAGGGCACATTTTCCAATGGTCATGGCAGGAAAAACAGAGGCGAAGCAATTATCGTCAAGACTAATGATAAGAGCTATGCTGACGTTCTGAAGGCTTTGCGGGGCGATAGAAAGCTCACTGGCCTAGGGGATGATGTCAACTGCATCCGCAGAACGCAGAAGGGCGAAATGATCCTCGTCCTGAAGCGAGATGCTGCGCGGAAGAGTTCCGCGTATAAAAAGTTGGCAGAAGAGGTGCTGGGTGATGCGGTTCAGGTGAGGTGAGAGCTTCATGCCCAGTAGAGGTAATCTAATGCCAAGGCCTAGACGAAAATACCGATGCCGGTGATCTAGTAGCTGCACTGAGAGATCAGTGTGGCGTTGAAATCCAGGATACCGCAATTCGATTGCAGAAAGGTTATGCTGGAACGCAAGTTGCCTCATTCTAGGTACCTGTGGCTGACGCCAAGAAGATATTGGATAAGGCCAAGCTGAAGGTGGGTTGGTCGGTATGCTCGGTGAGCGGAAACCACAACCTCCAGCCTGCTTTAAGTGCTTCGATTACGGACATAAGTCATATAACTGCAAAGGTCCTGATTGGAGTCGGCTTTGCCGAAGGTGTGGAACTGAAGGACACAAGGCTCACACCTGCCAGGCCGTGCCGAGGTGTTTGATCTGTGGTCCTGGTATAGACAACAAACCCCCTTCCGGTGGGCAGGCTTGTCCGGCCTCCAGACGGGCTCGGTCATGCAAGTAGCTCAGCTAAATCTCAACCCCTGTGAGGCAGCGCAAGCGCTGCTACGACAGCCGATACACGAGAATAAGACTGATGTTGGCTTGCTGTCCGACCCGTCCTGATGATGAGGGTTTTGTTATAGCAAAGGTAAACGAAGCTTACTTTTGAAGCTGCTACTGTCCTCCTAAATGGAGCAAAGGGCAGTATACTAGTGTTACACAGATAGAAAAATCCACTGAAATTTACGCTTAAAATCATGCACATAAATGGAACGCCATTATTAGCGTAATTTCATACGGGATATAGCCTAAATGTATACAATATTCGACGTGAATCGTCAATATTGCATACAAGTTGTAAGCAATCTTGCTAGCAAGAGAAGCATTTCAGCGTAGAATGGCGTAAGTTTTCGCATGTCAAGTTTTAAGCGCTGTTTATTTTTCATATTTTTTTTTCTGTGTAGATAATCTTGTAGCGAGTCTAACTGTGGGCTTATCAAGCAACCAGTATGAGTTCCGTAAAGGCCGTTCTACCATCGAAGCAATTCGGTCGGTAACGGAAACGGCTAAGATAGCGCGTAGTTTGAATAGGAGAGATATAAGTTACTGTGCATTGATTACACTAGATGTAAAGAATGCATTTAATACGACTAGCTGGGCAGCTATAGCTCACTCCCTGCATCGCTTGAGTGTCCCGGATTATCTGTGCAGAATTCTAAAAAGCTATTTTCAGATCAGGATATTGTTAGTCGACACCAACGCTGGTCAGCAGTACGTAGGGACCTGCACAGTTAGCTCCGTGCGGTCATTAAAGCATCTGGGCGTGATGATCGGCGATAAGCTCAATTTTACGAACCACGTCGATTATGTATACCAAAAAGCATTATTGGCAATAAAATCTTTATCGCGAATGATGTCCAACGGATCGGCAGTGCAAAGTCAGGTGCGTAGGCTTATAGCGGGTGTAGCATTGTCTATTATCGGTACGGCGTACCAGCATGGTCCAAAGCACTAGCGGCCGGTTGCAATGTTAAGAAATTAATCAGAGTACACTGGCTGATGTGTCTGCGGGTTGCAAGCACAATATCTTATGAGGCGGTGTGCGTCATTGTTGGGACGATGCCAACAATGACTTGCGACACACTTCTGGAGGAAGATGTAGAGTGCTTCAACGACAGGGACTCGGTGCATGTGCGACGTGTCAAGAGAGCAGCTTCGTAGTTCGTTGCTCAAATGGCAAAGAGCATGGGACTGGGACACTGCAGTCAAAGGTCGTTGGACCCACAGACTGATTCCGGAGGTATCAAATTGGATTAGTAGCAGGCATGGTCAGGTCAACTTCCACCTATCACAGGTGTTTTCTGAACATGGCTGCTTTAAAAAGTTCCTGCATAGGTACGGGTTCGTAGGTGAGGTAGAATCGGCAGAGCATGTGATGTTTGCATGTCCACGAATCGATGTTGAACGCAATGCCATGCTGCTTGTCGGCGGCATGGATACAACCCTGGACAACTTCGTTGAGAGGATATGTCGGGAAAAAGTTATATGAAATGCGGTAAACACAGCGTCTCAACAGATTATGTCGAAACTACAGCGCTGATGGCGTCTTGAACAAAACCAGCAGCTGCAGTAGAGACTATTGTGATGCAGTGAACACCATGCTCCTAGATTCATGTTTTCAAAAACTATAGAAAATTCAACCGGTCAGCCCAGAATCACAATTTTTATGCTAAAATAAGCCTTCTGTCAAATTTTCAGCCTATTCTGATAAAATTTCGAGGTGGCTCAAGTCGATTTAGTGATTTTGGGCTATTTTCAATTTTGAAAAAATCTAACAAGAAATATAAACGCCGGAAATCATCGCAACAACCTCTAAACGGAAGCTTTTGATGTGCTTGTCTTGTGAAAACTGCGATTCGTTTCGTTCACGTTTTGACCATGTTAAAGTGATTTTCAAGCTTTTAAGGTCATAAAAACACTGTTTCCCCGAAATGTCAATTTTCTACAAAATTCTTGAATGCATTATAAACTAGTGCTTATTTATTATATTATTATTCCTCTTTTTTTCTGGACATTTGAGTAATATAATTGTTATTGTGCGACTAAGTTCTTAAAAATCAGAAGCTAAACCTTTGTCATAAATTTGCACGTTAGGATTTCTTCTTAGGAGAAACAGTGTTTTTATGCACTTAAAAGCTCGAAAATCTAACACGGAACGAATGGCAATGTTTACAAGACTTGTAGAGCACACCAAAACTGCCGTAATCTGGAAAAGTGACGTAACAGCCATTTCACAACATGCATGTTTTCCATTTTTCTGTTAAAGAGCTCGATGAGTAGTACTCGTTAACACCATTTTTGGAAAATGACGTATACGTCACTTTTCCAGATTACGGCAGACAAGCTTCCGTATAGAGGTGGTTGCTATAGTTTTCGGCGTTTATATCTCTTATTAGATTTTGTTCAAAATTGTAAATGATGATGATGATGATGATGATACTACCATCTATTGTAGCAAGGCACCTGCCGATAGCACTGGCCATATTTGACAAACGATTTGATCATGCTTATATTACTGTTTGTATTTCATCAAACTCCTGTATGAAGGGCCAAAAATGGGTGGGGTGGTTCCATAAGCAAAGACACTTATGCGAATCCACGGGATAAATAGAGAATCTCCTTCCAGAAGAAAGTTCGTACATACAATATTATAATCTAGCCCTCGTTTCCCAAATTGACCCAATAGATGGGGAGAAGAGCCCGCCCTTTATCCACGAAATGTTAACAATAGGAAGTTGGCGATTCCACTCTTCCTATCCAAATCGCTTCAATCGGGTGCCCTGATGGTTCTTTTTTATACATACATATATGGATTTAATATAATTTTCAATATATAAGGTACCCCGGGGCAAGTGAAAATACGGGGTAAGTGGGTACTATGGCTGGCGATTAATTGGTGAACGTTTTTAATGGTAACAATGTTCTAGAAAGATGAAGCAGAATTATCAACGAATTCGCCTGACACAAAAAAAATGGAATCAAAACCATTTGCGGCACCATACTAATGGTATTGTTTAATCATGACTTTAAACTACCGGCAAAATCTATTACTTTTATTTTAATTCAATGGATTTCCAGCAAAATAGTCGTTTCCAAATTCATCATTGATGTGGAAAGTGAATATTTTGAGCAATTAAATAATTGTGTGACATCGAAAACGATTCAAAAGTTTTGATTAAAGCCAAAATCTGCAATTTTCACTTGCCCTTAAGTTTTAACATACATGGGGCAAGTGGGACATATTTGAAAAACATTTTCGATAGTGCCATTTTACCTGTTTTTAGATTGTTTTCAAGTGAAAAATAACGTCGACACTCATATATCATATGGATCTGAATCAAATGCAGTTGATATCGTTGGTTTCGCTGTTAACCGTTGTGTGGCCGGCAAAAAACACCCTTAACAGGCCGGCAGGGTACCCGGGTACCCACGAAACTAAAATGCTTATATCTCTGGAAATTTACAACCGATTTCAACAATTTTGGGCTTATTCGATTCAGAATTTTTTCTTCTATAAAGATGTTATCAGGATGAACCGATCCGGTCAATTCGATTCCTGTAAAATCCGGATTTCCAGGAACATGTACTGCATAAATGAAACTGATCGTGGATTTCGGTAGCTAATCAGCTATATGGGTATCAAACTTCTTGAAATTTCATCACTAGATTGATTTTTATCGATTTGGGTCCATCAGAAGTGCAGACTTTTGATTGGCCATTCCAGAACAGGTTCCTCGAGGGGTCATAGGTGGCCATGAATATTGTTCAAGGGAACATCAACAATATGGGTATCAAACTTCATGAAATTAACTCTTGCGTATGTCCTTCATGATCCTAGGCTCACCAGACAAGTTGACTCCGGAGTGGCCATTCTGGAACAGGTTCCCCGGGAGCCGGAGTTGACCAAAAACATTTCTCATTGGAGCCCCAACAATATGGGTGTCAAACTTCTCGAAATTGTCTCAAGCGTTTATGTCTGATCTATTTGGGTTCATCAAACAAGTTCACTCCGGATTGCCAATTCCGGAATAGGTTCCCTGAGGAGTCAGGAATGTTCATAAGCATTCTCAGAGCCGCATTTTGTTTTAAAACCACTTATCTAGCAATGTGAGTGCAAAATCAATGCAAGGACCACTCATTGACGCCGGGTGACCAGCAGGAGACCCACCATAAGATTCCGGACACTCGGAGATGTGATCGATTCCAGAAATTCTTCTAGACAGATGTGACATTTCATAAACCGTTTGTTTTAACATTGTTACATCAAAACCAATACATGCACTACTCTTCGATTCTAGGTGGCCTCTATCTGATACTACGAAAGTTTGTTCTAGAAATTTGCACGTTTTTTATAAACAATCCGTTGTAAAGTAATATCCAGGCCCATCAATTGATTCCAGGTGGACACTAAGTTTTCCGAATCATCCGAAGCAGTGGTTAATTCTTGAAATTCGTCATTTATTGTGAGAGCAAAATTAATGCAAGGGCTACCTGGTGGTCCCCAAATGGTGCTCCAGAAGTGCAGGGACATCCAGAGCAGTGGTCAATTATTGCAGTTCGTTTTAGAAACTTTCGAAAATTGTTTGTAATAGCAGTATAGAAGCAGAGTCGTTGCTCGCGCTTAGAGTCATAGGGGCATAACTGTATTGATCGATTTCTCTTCATCGATTTTATATTTACTTCAGGTAGACGATGCAATCATCCTTCATTAGAACCATGAACTCGTCGAAGATAAATTGATCAAAACAGTTACGCCCTTATGATTCTAAGCGCGAGATTGCGAATATCATTCATTGATCCCGAGTGGCCACCAAGAGGTCCTCCTGAAATACCGGAAATACCGAAGCAATCGTCATTTCTTACATTTTGTTTTCAACAGTTGCGTAATCGTGAACAATTTTTTTGTAACAAAGTAAAAAGAGAAGCAGAAGAAAGCGGGCTTGGTAGTCATAAGGCTACTGCTTCTACCTTATACGCGGGAGGTCGTGGGTGCAATCCAAGGTCCGTTCCATTCTCCTACTTTGTATCTTTCTTTATATTTATCTCTAGCAATCGCTAGAACTGGAAATGGACTTCCATACCATTTCCATTTCTATTCTCATACCTTCAATTTGACTATTCTACTAATTAACTAAAGAGCTCGTTTCCTACATCCAATTAGAAATTCCATCAGTTGCTCTCTATCTATAACATTGGCAGTTCGTTAACCAAAACGGACCTCCGCCTCTCGAACCTTGACCCACAAATTCCAATAAATTCCGTACGAACTCGTGGCAAGTGCAGAGGTATATTCGGCTTGCAGTGGGCGAGTGATTGCATCATCATTTCACCCCCTTCTCTGCATTGACTTGCATTCTGAATCCACTGATAATCTGTGTGACAAAAAAAAATCTGTAACTAGATGCGCTCCCTCAATAGATGAAGAAACTGGCTATCAGTTTCTTCGTTCTAGTTTCAAAATCTACCTGTCTGGCCGTGAAGACCGATCAACGACTGATGAGATGTTTAGCCTGAAGATGATCCTTTATGAATTTCGGGGTGCAACTTGCAGACTCACCATCTGTCTATTGATCTCAAAGCGGCGTACGATTTAATGAAAATAAATTAGCTGTGGCAGATAATGTCAGAACATGGTTCTCCGGCGAAGCTGATTACGATGATACGTGCAACGCTTGATGACTCAAAATAAAGTATTCGGGTTCCAGACGACGTATCAACTGCGTTTGTGACCGTGGAGAAATTGAAGCATAGTGATGCGCTTTCAAATTTATTGTTAACTAGCAGACCCAATGAACTTCGTTTCGTCTAAAATTAATTTATTCTCTGCTTAAATCTCGAGTTATGCACCTTCCCGGCCCCAAAAACCTCTGCAAACAAATTTTCTCGCCGATCGGTTTAGTAGTTTCGGAGTCTATAAGGTTCAGACAGACAGAAATTCATTTCTATGTATATAGATATTGCACTCGAGGGGGTGATTAGGAGATCTGGTGTGCAGAAGAATGACACTATCATCACATGGTCGCATATGCTCCTGATCTTTGCGGAGGACATTGACTACATTCGATCGCAGGGCAGTAGTGGAGGCTTAGGAGATAGATTGGAGGCTGGAGGCTTAGGAGATAGGCTAAATCATCGACTCTACTAATACGGAGTACATGGTTGCGGGTAAAGATAAAGGTAGACCTATTGGTGTTAGTGCTGAAGTAGTGCTTGATGGGGAAGTTGTTGAAGAATTTGTTTATCTTTGAACACATGACATGTGACAATAACGTTTCCTGTGAAGTGAAAAGACGTATTGCTGCTGCGAATAGGGGCTTCCTCGAATATTGGAAACGAAATTTGCTCTGATTCGTAAGGATGTAAAAAGAGGCGGACAGGAAAGCTTTTGACGTTTTCGAGCGAAAAGTGCTACGTACAATTCTTGATGGGAAACTAGAAAAAGATGTGTGGCGCAGACGCATGAATCACGAGCTGTATCAAGTGTATAGAGAAGAAAATATTGTGAATCGTATAAAATACGGCAAACTCCAGTGGGCCGGTCACTTAGTGTGCATGTCGGAAGAAAGAATAGCAAAAACAATATTCACCAGAGATTCGGATAGAGGCCAGTGACTTCGCTGAAGGCCACGAACACGCTAGCTGCTGCACGCGGTGGAATCGGACTTGGGAACTCTAAACGTTTATGAAAACTGGAGGAACATCTGCTCTACAATACGTCAGTCAAAGGTTGTTTAGAGCTTCTAGTGAAGTGTCTTCACTTGTCATAAGACGATTTCACACTATCCCATTTTATTCCATCACTTGAAGTGAACGAACGATTTATTGAAAGTCGCAGCATTATTGGATGCATTGTGGCTATCCGTTTAGATTGCATCAATTATGCTCTCACATTTCGCAACAAGCGATTTCTATAAACTCACAACTTTCTAGGACGACTTAAAAATTGGCACATCTTCGAAAGTTCCGAAGCATCCAGGTGCTCACCTAACGGCCACACGGTGTCAATAAATGATACTCGAATTGATTTTGATCGCAAACAGCTACTAGGGCAAGTTTCTAGAATTGATTACCTTTTCGGCTATTCCGGAGCTTCTGGAGCACCACTTAGTGGCCTCCCGGGGTCAACGTTCGGTTCTTGAAATGATATTGGTCTCATTTTGATGCATAAATCGTTTTGTGAAACAGTACGGTTTACGAGGATGAATTAAAAAATTGGCCCTTTTCTCAGAATGTTCCGGAGTTCCCGGAGGATCATTTAGCGGAGTTTTGCTCCCACATTCATAACAAACCACTGTATTCTAGGACGGTTTCAATAATTTGTCTTTACTATGGGTGTTCCGGACCTTCAGTGCTAGATGACCAATGGTGGTCAATGCGTTGTTCATGCAATGATTTTACTCTCACAATGCTACAACAAGTAATAGTTTCTAGGACGGATTTCTAGAATTGGCATTACGCCAACAATAGATTTATAAAAAAAATTGCTACTTCAAAATATAATCTTCTACACCTGGTCTTTTCTCCTGATGTTCCAGCACTTTCTAAAAACCACTTAGTGGCCATCCGGGATGAATGAGTAGTCCTTGTATTGATTTTGCTCGCTCATTGCTGCAACACCAAAATTCTAAAAAGTCACAGTTTTCTAAGATAAACTTTCAGAATCGGCAATTTCTCCGGATGTTTTGGTGCTTTCGGTGGTCCACTTAGTTGCCTTCTAGTGGCAAAGGGTGGTCCTTGTAATGATTTTGCTCTCAACACACGGATTACAAAATACTGCAGCTTTCTATTTTTTTATTTATATTTATTTTTATTGACAAGTATTTATGGCCACTTAAGACCCTATGGGGAACCTGTCCTGAAATGAAAACTATAAAGTCAGCACGTCTGGTGGCTCTAAAACAATCAGAAACAAACTGCTGAGGCAATTTCAAGAAGTTTGATGCCCATATTGTTGAGGTTCTATTGAAAAATGTTCATGATCATTCTTGGCCCCACTGGGAACCTGTTCCGAAATGGCCACTCAAATTTTCACACATCTGTTGGATTGGAACCAAGATAATAAACAACAGTCTGCTGTGGAAGTTTCAAGAATTTTGACATCCATATTGTTGGGGATCCAGTGAGAAATGTTTTTGGCCAACCTTGACCAAACACCCCCCACCTTCCCCACCCGGGAAACTTGTTCCAAAATGGTCACTCCGGAGTCAACTTGTCAAGAACACACGCTGGAAATAATTTCAAGAAGTTTGATACCCATATTGTTGATGTTCCCTTGAAAATTGTTCATGGCCACCTATGACCCCTCGAGGAACCGGTTCTGGAACCGGACCCAAATCAATAAAAATCGACCTGCTGATGAAATATCAAAAAGTTTGATACCCATATTGCTGATTACTTACCGATATCCACGATCAGTATAATCTATGCAGGACATGCCCTAGAAATTCGGATTTCCCGGTGATCCGAGGGACCGGACCGGTCCAATCCTAAAACAGCATGATAAAGGACAAAATTCTGAATCGAATGAGCCCAAAACGGTTGAAAACGGTTAACAATTGCTAAAGATATAAGCATTTTAGTTTCGTGGGTACCCGGGTACCCTGCCGGCCATTTAGAGGGTAAAAAAATGTCGGAACCCCTCCCTCCACCCCTCCTTAATCAAAATTTCAGTTAACCCGTACAATCGATTTTGGCCGTCATTATTGTGGATATGACAGAGTTTCAACCTCCTACTATGAAAATTCATTTAGATATCGCGAATTGAATTCCAAAAAGGTACCCGGGTACCCAGCCGGCCACACAAGGGTTAAGAAGTAGTGTACAGTTGATTTACCAAATGTGTATTTTACTTTCTGGAAATTATCTTCCTCATGGAAAAGACCAATGGTTATAACTATGCGATATTTTCCATTTACAGTGCAAACAATCTATTTATTCTACAATAGATCAACAGGTTTTTTCTTGTGTTTTGTTATTTTTAAACATCGCATCAGATTAACAGATTTGCAGATAAATAAAGCGCTTAAGACATAAATTGGCCATTTCGTTCTATTACAAATTTACAACACTGCGCATCGCCTGAATAAAAACGTTTCTTTCGAAGTTCTAATTTATGTTATAATTTGTGTTCTAAACAGAGAAACATTCATTCGCAAAGTGAACAAAGATTTGCTCATCTCTACCATCTAACACATTTGGAAAGAAAGTAAGCTAATGGAAAACCAGACAAAAGCCAATTCAACAGTAAACCGGCTGTTGTCTTGTTTTTATATCTGATAACATTGTAATCCCTTTCTTTTGCAAAACAAAAGTCTGACAAGCAATAATCCTCCATCCATGATCTGAAATACTACGACTCAGAAATAACATGACCATTTTATCTACATTCTTCAAATTAGTTTCGCCCGGCAGTTTAAAGCCAAATAGGTCCCACTTGCCCCGTTTCAAGGGATAAGTGGGTCCTACAAGTAAAGTATTTATATCACTACCATTATTTTTGTAACTGAATAAATGGCTTACAACACGTCTACACTTCAACAACGGAAGCATATAATGATGTATCCGTGGTTAATGCCCTGAAATACCCTGTTTTGTAAGTATGCGTTAATGATTTTGCTGAACTAGCGTTTTTTAGGTCCCACTTGCCCCGGGGTACCTTACAATGGAATTTTCTCACCAAATTTTCATCCGAGAAAACTGCAGCTCCCAGCTTTGACCTGAATGGACGAGATCTTTTCTTGAATATCAGTATATTTTGAAATGAAATTACATCCAACGATATTATTCTTGAATCCTTAAAAGAGGTGATGAAAAAGAAGAAAGGCAGTATCAAACATTATAATAAATATGGTGTTATTTTTAAAATAAACCATCATTTCGCATATAGTACTATGTTTTAAATTCACAAATATATATATTAAAAAACAAACCATTTTAATTGAATCATATTAAAATTTTATCATAAGAGACTATTTCAATGACTCATAAAGTGCACCTAGAAAAAATAAGATAAATCCGATAGCAGGGCGATGACACCAAATACAAATAATTGAATGGATTTTACAGTCTGTTTAGAAATAGAGCTTTATGGCATATGGTATGTTGAGAAGTGAAGCATATTTCAACAAGTAGCAGATTCGATATCTGTAATTCATGTCAAACGAAGCAAAGATTGCAATACGAATAGGTTCTCAACCACAGCAATAGATAAATTATTAGAAGCTGGGAAAAAAGAATGTTGTGAATTCGCACTATCGTTGACTTAACTTATTTACTTCAGCTGTGAGACAATATACAACAATTGTTGGGCGAAACTTATGTTTTTTCCAAACGGGAAGTTTTACAGGTTGTTATGAATCACTTCGATCCGCTGAGTCTCATCTCAATTTTTCTAAACTATGGGAGAATATCATAATTTAGAGCTTTGCTTGGTATGATCCTGTCAGATATAAACTGCGCGACAAGGAATACTTTAATTTGTAAACATGGTTATTAAACAGTGTCATTGACATGCATGAGTTAAGCGTAAACACTAAACATACATATTCACAAATTGTATTGGCATGTCTATATTCCTGGTATATGCGTTAGTCTTGCAAGCGAAGGCGATGGTCAATACAACGACTATTCTCGTTAATGGTCTGATAAAATTAGAGGAGAAAGTAAAATAACACACCCACGAAAACGAATAAAATAGAGAATATAAGAAAAAATAAAGTGATACGTGATTGTTTGCAAGTGCTGCCATGTTCCGTGTTCAGCCGTTGAACCTGGAGAGGGTAAAGGTTGGTTTGGAACTGCTACTGGATACGGTACCACTGTTGCTAACCAAGTCCTCCTTAACTCTGCATTTCTGCTACCTTCCCCATTGCCTCTGGTGCTATAGATAGAGCTGGTTATATCCGCAGCTACTGTGTCTGACGTTTGATCTGCAAAGAAGCTCTTGATTTCTTAAAGTGATTTCTCTGCCATATTGCCACAGCATGTAGTCATCGTGGCCATCTCATGATGATTGTTGTAAATCTTAATTTCGCGAGAACTTTTATAAACTTTACTTGAAAAGTATAAAACAATGAAAAATTAAGTTATTTGACGGAACGAGGAATTTTTACCAGATTTTGTTCAAAATTGTAAACAGCCCAAAACCACTAAATAGACTTGAACCACCTCAAAATTTTATCCGAATCAGCTGAAAATTTGACAGGAGGCTTATTTTAGAAGAATTGTGATTCTGGGCTGACCGGTTGAATTTTTGATACTTTTTGAATATATGAAGAGGTCTAGTGTGTATGCACTGTAATAAAATCTTAAACCTCCTTCACCCTCAAACGGTGGACGCCATTTTCGAATTTCTTCTTTGATGCATCCAACAATAAAACCATTTGAATTAAAGAAGTATTTTAAAAACATATTAAGCTGTTTGTAATCTTTACATATACGTATTTTAACCTCAACTGTAAGGCCGTCTTCAGTGCCTCGTACTTGGCTCGACAAGTCGATAAGTAAAGTTATTATTCAATTATGTAATTAATGAGTCCAATCGACACCATAAACTTGTGCAAATCGTCCACCCAGGGGTCACTTTTTGTGGGATTTGCTTCAAGATCAAAATGTCCTTCAGATTGAGTAACAAAATAAGTTGGCAAAAAATCCACAAAATCTTAGAAACATCAGGTGCTAGTTTGAAAATCGTGAAAATGACGACATTAATGTTACAGATGTTCCTATATCATAATGCAGAAAAGAAGAACGAGGAAAATCTTCTACTCTTACACTTGACACAACTGTTTGTCAGCTTGACTGTGAAAACATATTTCCTTTCCCAAACGTGTTGTGCTGTGTTTTCCTCGGAAAACTGCCCATAGACTGCTGAACGAGAAAGAAAGTCCCTTCCTCCTGTGCCCAACATCTGACACCAGGCGTAGCGTGAAGCGAGCGGAGAAAAAACGTTCGTGGAAAGCGCTTTTCTTGCTCGGCTCTTCGAAAAGGAAAAACCTTTCGCTTCCCTTCGACTGTCAGCGTTGTTTGCGGTGCGGGCACGTGCGGCGTTGAGGTCATTTCGGGAAAATCCGCCGATTGGACGGCTGGCCGGTTCGATTCGGTTGTACCTTTCGCCGGCCATGCGATCCTAATTGATACAACTAAAATTTTCGCAGCGGACACTTTTTTCCGTTCATTTTAATTGTTGCGATAAAAATAGAGCGCCGGATGGGTTGAAATAGCGCGAATGTTTTTAAAATGTCGCGGATGTGGGTGAAAAATTGTGCGAAAGGCGAAAATTTTCGAACCACCTACGTTGAGGTCCGGCCGTAAAACGCGCATGTAGTAATAAAAATTAAGGCAAGATGGGTCCCAAAAGCGGTTATTTGAGATTTTTTATTCGGTCGTTAAATAAGTTTTATGGTTTTAAATAATGTTTTATGCCTCGGTACTTGCCGCTAGTGAAACGCAGTCGTTGTTTGACTAAATGGAAAAAGGATATCAAGTAAGCAGCACATAGCATTGCCAGCGCGGTACGCAGTATCTCCCCCTTGCCGATATAGGGCTTCAAAAATAGAACCGTCGTCGTTGAATGGTTGATATTCGGTCCGATGGTTGACTTTCGTTTCAAGAGCAGCGCTTGCGCATATGACACCCCCCATGCTGCGCCGCCATATGGCACGGATTGTGCCGAGTGGAATGCAATCGTCTGCTATCTATGCGGAGCAGTGTATCTCAATATTGTTGAAAAAGTATCACATTTTCCATGGAAGGAGAATATTACCTTCTTCTGTTAACAAAAATCTGAGCAATGTAATTTCAAATTGACGAGAATATTTTATCGCAATTAGGAATCATTTTTCAAATAAACTCAACATTTTTGCCAAAGTGCATTAGGTTACAACATTAAAGAAGTTGGACATAGAAGTGTATCCGTTGAAACTGATATCATAAATGTTTCCCATCTCAAACAGTATTTGTGAGACACAGAAAAACTGAAAACACTGTAGAACATGCAGCATTTACCAGAAAATTAAATTTCATAGAATTAAACGTTTCATTTGAATGTGTTTTTATTACAAACGTCACAGTACTAAATCAACAGTTTTCATAAAACTGTGACAAAAGTCGAAAACATGAAAATAATTATTCGTAGTTGACTTGGACAATAACTTTTTCAAATAATTTGCGACGAACTAGCCCTTCCATAAAATAAATCTTTGGAATTATCAATCGGAAGTAAAAAAGCAACACGCCAACAGAAAATGGCGAACCCCTGTTCTAAATATAAACTACCCCTAAATTGACACTTGTTGATCTATTTTTTACCATATTGCTCACCCTCGTGAGCACGATTGTCGGAAAAGTGTCCTGGTTCGTGAGGGCTGCCTCCTAACAATTCTGCCCGGTTGGTGCTTTTTAACGGAAAACCACTGACGTCGCGATGCCGGGAAATCGTGGAAAATCTCCCGCGGTCGTGGAAAATTCGTGAAAGCCGTTCACGACCGGGCACTGGACCTTGTCACTCGTGGTCCTTTGGAAGGGGATCCGAATTTTCCACGATTCCTTCTTGGCCAAGGAGACATGCCCCGGAAGAGCACTTCGTTGCCAATCGTGGAAAACTCGGAGGAAAATTTTCCACCTTGCTCTAAGGACTACTCCTACGCAGGCGCGACGATTTTTCCTACACAAAAATAAAAACCGCGCGCAATGAGCAGGTACCGTTAGTATTCACATTCATGGAAATTAGCTCCTGGTTGCGTTCAACATAGAAGAATATCTGAACAGAAAAAATCCCACAAATCGGAGTTTTCTTCTGTTTCTAATGTGCCGAAAATAGAATACCTTTCACAGGCATCGGCTTCGCATACAAATTTCTCACCATTCTAGTTCTTTTTATGTGTAGGATAATGTACGCGTCGCCGAGAGACAACGTTCTCTGACTAATGTTTTGGGCAATGGAAACGCACATTCGGGACACGTGCGGCGATTATCGAGCATATGGTAGCTTTACTATTCGAGTGTGCCTCTAGCATAAACAAAGTGGTGCTTCCCCTAGCTGTCGTTACCCTCCATGCTGGAAATGACTGTCGTTGTCCCAATTACCACCCTAACTTACGCAGCACATTAAATCGATGATCCTTGATAATGCAGGATCTGTATAATAAGATACAGTTTCTGATTCAAATTTATGTCAACGTTCTTGTGATGAACGATATTGCCCTTCGCCATCCCATCAAAGTAGGCTAACCAGATCATTTCGTTGAAAAAACGGGACAAACGCACTTGCAAAACGGGACATGTAAAAAACCCTTGTGACAATATTCAAGAGCTTCGGAAATTTCAAATTTTTTGGGATTAATTTTCATTTTCCGTGTAAGAAGTTAGAGAGAAAAATTAGAGTGAATCATTCATCACCATAACCTTCTAAGTATTATATTAAGTTAGTTGTGGAAAAATACTAAACTATAAAATATTTCACTCTTCAAAAACACGAAGGAAAAAACTACACAGAAAGAAAAATCATTAATAAAATTAAAAAAACCGTTGGTTAACCCTTAAAGGCGCAAGGCGATTTTTTTAGAAATCGTCGGAAATATTTTTAACGTATCAGGTATCAGAACGTCGGCTCAGGAGGCACGTTCCCCTCAATTTGGGAGATTTGTGCCATCGCCTTCACTGGCCTTTCTCATCATTTACCTGACGGAAAAGGAATTGAAAAGGGGAAAGGAAGAGGAAGTTAAGTTGGAAAGGAGAATGGAACCATTTATAGGAAATCCAATTATGTAGACTCACACGCATTCAGCTAGGGACTAAAGAGAGGTGTCACAAAAACACAGAGGACGTAACAATGGACGAACGACAAAGACGAAACACAGAGTGCACTGTGAAAAACGCATAATGCGAATCCATATAGGTAACATACACAAAGTACATTGTAAAAAAACGCATAATGCGAATCCATATAGGTGACAATTTGTTGAAAACTAAGTAAAACACATATTCATAGCCCCACTCTTATTTAACCTCACGTTGAGATTGAATAAGAGTAGCCGATTATCTCGGAGAAGTAAAAAGTCAACTACGCCATAGCTCCGGTTAGTGCAGCGAGGGCTAAAATACTGTGAAGGGAGCCCTGGTGCTTCACAGGCTCCGTTTGCGGTTAGGTTCTTATTAGACCCCCCTAACCATTCATTCGTAGGCACGGTAAGCATAAAGCCGCATCACACCGAGAATTAGGGGTCACCTGTATGGTGGACTTTTACCACTGGAACAGGCAATCCGTAATGTTATTCTTAGCCAGATAACCAGCTGCCGACACCACACGGCTATCTAGGCTGTTCGTTGAGAGAAGTTGACATTGACTTTACGTCAACTCTCAATGTGGCCGAACAGCCTTCAAAGGCGATTTTTTATAAATCGTCGGAAATATTTTTAACGTAAATAACCATCGAAATCAATAACATTAAACGTATTTTCGGTTTGTTGTTTTAAAACAACATTGCGCATTTAAGGGTTAAAATAAAAAGTTACGTTGGTTCTTTTCCGTAGAGAGTTGTGTATGATTAAAATAAAAGTATGCCAACTTTTACAACAACCATCTTTTGAAAGCTACGTTCTACGTATTGCTTTGAAATTGAAAGCAACCCCCCCCCACAACTTGACATTTGGCCTTAGTTTCGCGTATAGATAGTGGAATATATAGATGAGCGAAGATAAATCCTCTGTCTCCAAACGAACTGTCAAACGTGTCTCCAAACGAGCATGACGTCACGATTTCAATGGAAACGTTAAGGGCTGTGACGTCAAAAAATCGACTCAGCCATGCTTTCGCTCATCTATAGATTCTACTATCTATAGTTTCGCGTACCCACTTGCAAATCGCAGATGGCGCTTCGAAACATAAACAATGGGTAATCCTGCACTGCCGCCACACTTTTCCTCCGTAGAAACCATGTTTTTTGGTTTGTCATTTGTTGTCAACAAATAACGGACAGGAGCGTCATATGGATGGGGTGAATTGGTAATTGCAATTTTAGAAAATATTCTGAACAAAACTTCCAATGCTTACAATGTTGAAATTTGTCGCTTTGTTTTATATATCACCCATTTAACAACGAGTTCCCACTGATCTATGCAGTTGCAATAGTTGAATCTAAGAATTCAGATCGATGTGCCGTTTCAATTAAATAAACAACCTCCACAGTTTATTTTCGCTGCGCGTAATGATTTACGGATTTAACGGGTTTGTTTACTGCAGAAAATCATCGGTGAATATTCTTAAATTCACCCTCGGTACGATAATTTCAACTGCAACATCTTTTTGCGTGAAGGAAGTCGAGAAACTTTCCAACCCAAAATTCCATATTATGGAACGTACACACGGTCAAGCCGTTTGACCAACATTGACTCCACCTCTCGTTTATTCAAACATCCATAAAGTTTTACCAACAGCGACACGAACAATCAATTTATTCGACCAACAATATCACACACGAACGACCGAAGCACCAACTCGAGCACCAACCATCAAAAAATATATGGGGGTTTGTGCAACTTCACTACAAATGCTCAAACATGTTCGGCGAACCTTGACTCCACCCCCGACAACTCAAACCAAAATCAAACCGTTTTAATTTTTTCCAACCGAGCCGCCAACTGTCAAATGGTTGTTCAAACAACTTCACACACGCTCAACTAAAGCAGCAACCGAAGCGTTTTCTTGGGGGCGGAGTCAATGTTCGTCAAACTGCTTGACTGGTGTGTACGTTGCATTACGGTAGCCTCACACCTCGGGAATTTGGTTCGCGATTTTATACGATATTATACGATGTTGGGCACAAATCATTCTAAATTGAGCGCACAAACCCGGCCCTGTTTAAAAATACACGGGACGCGGGGACCAAAATCCGACGGAAAGTTTTCCCAAGGTGTAAGCACAGGTGTAAGGTTACTTTTACCTCAAAGAAAGCCTCTCGTTAGTCCGGCTAGTTGATTCAAAAGTATTAGATTGCTATTGTCGCTCCTGTTCACGTGACTAACATCTAGTGTCGAATTCGTTTTTAAAAAGTTCCAACCTAGGTTGGAACCAGTTCCAACCTAAGTGCTGTCAAAGTGTTTTTTTATTCGCTCAGGTTGGAACTAGGTTTGCACTAGTTCCAACCAGAGATGCCAGATTTGAAGACATGTCTTCAATTTGAAGACATTTGAATCTCTGTGAAGACATTTATTTCGTGAAGACATTTTGAAGACTTTTCAAAATATTTGAAGACTTATCTACTTATTAGAAGATATTTAAAGACAATCAATAAGCCAGCGAGAGAAAATATAATTTTATTTCTTAGTTATAAATTCTTCGACTTCTATATGGTCGGGGTTCAGCCAAATCATACCAAGCGCAAATGAAAAATTTCCTATTTTGCTTTTTTAATTTTCATGTAATAGATTCACTTGGTCAAAAATTGCATCGGACATCGTTCAACGCCATAGCTGAGGATCCCTTACAGCAAATGTACGCATGACTTAACATGAAATACTTCCCGTTTGTCTTTTGCGAACAAAATATTGTGGATTTACTTGACCAATGGATTCGAAGGTCGGTTCACTTGCCTATTTCAAACGTTCCCTTTTGCAGCAAGGTTTGTCAAACTCAATAATGTTTGGTAGATTACCTTGTTTTTTGCTCCTTGTCTATCAAAACAGATGTCAAAACATCGGAAAAAGAAAGAGAAGTCCGAGAGAAACAGCAAAAGGCACGTGGCAGACTTGATAGTTTTGACAGATTTTACTATGAAAACCGGTGTGAAGGTGAAAACGGCGATTCCAACGACCATTCAAGGAGCGACTATTTCGAACGGTCGGGTCCAATAGGGAAATCCACGTACAACATCACAAGTTAGTCAAAAAGCCGCTTGCCGGTGCGGTTTGGCTGAATACCAACCATATTTAAATTATGCAAAAAAAATACAATAATTATAATAGTCTTTGTCTGGGGCTTAGAATCTCAAACATTAAAATACATTCACACTAGCTGGCTGATAATTGCAACGCATTTTAGACTTCATACGAACTTAACTTGGAGTTAGGCGCTGGTTAAAAAATTCCCGATGGCGTGTATGTAAAAAGGTATTTCGATCATTACATTGGAACGCAATGGCCGATATAATTTACTGCAAAAATATATTGAACTCTTCTATGACTTGATTTAATCTATTCAATCGTTGAGCTAGAACTTGACCTTTTTCTAAATTCCTTACGAATTCATTTGATCTTTTCGGTATGTCCATGTGACTTTCATCTAAATATTCGAAGGGAAACTCTGAATTTTCTGTGAATTTAAAAAAGAATTTCCGATGAAAATTATGAGGAATTTCTTGTCTATATTCAAGAGAATTGAAATTGGAAATTCAGTACAAAATTTATATTTAATAATTTCCGTAAAAAAACATAAAGAAAATCCTCCAAAATTTAAACGAGAAATTCATCTTGATTGCCCCAATTCCCACAATAAATCCCTTTTAATTTCCACAAGAAAATTGTCTCAATTTATTTTCATAAAAAAATCTTACGAACGTCAATAAGAAATTATGCTGGTGTTAAATGGATATTTCTCATAATTTTCAAGTTAAATTTCTACAGGAAAATCTTCCTAAAAGAAATTCAGAGTTAACTTGCTACAGACTTTTGTTAAATTTTTCCATGAATTCCTTTGATTATTCTTCTAGAGATATCTTTGGACATTCTTCCAGTATTTACTCTGCGAATTCCTCTATGAATTTCTTTAAAAAACCGTCCTGGTATTCTTTCTGTAATCCCTCCAGGAAATTGTCCGGAAGTTTCAGCGATTTTTCCGAAAAATCCTCCAGGAATTCATTTGGAAGATCCTCCAGAAGTTTCTCCAGAACTCCTTCGGTAGTTCCTTTACGAATTCCTCCAGTAGTTCTTCCAGGATTTTTTCCGAAAGTTTTCCCGGGATTGCGGCGGAAGCTCCACAAGGGATCCCTCCGGAAGTTCTGTCTCTGGAAGATCCTTTAAGAAAGTTGCCGAATGACTCTCCAAGAATGCCTCCGGAAGTATACTATGAAATTTATCTGGTATTTCCTCCAGGATTGCTTTCGGAAATTTCTGCAGCAATACATCAGGAAGCTACTCCAAGAATTCATCCAGAACTACCTCCAAGAATTTCTCCAGAAGTTTCTTCAGGAATTACAGCGGAAATTGCTTCAGTAATTCCTCAGGAATATCCTTCAAAAATTCATCAAGAAAATCCTTCAGGTATTCCTCCAGAAAAAAACATCCGGAATTCATCCTGAAGTTTCTACAGGAATTCCTTCTTAACTTCCTCCAAGAATTCCTCCGGAAGTTCCTTTTGAACTTTTTCCGAAAGTTTCTTCAGTAAATCCTTTGGATGTTCCAACAGGAATTCCTCGGGAAATTTCTTCAGGAGACTTCCAGAAGTAATTAGAAGCTCCATCCAAAAAAAGTTATAAGAAGCATGAATTTATCCGGAAGTTGATCTAGAAATTTTACCGGAAGTTCCTTCAGAAAATTCTCTGGATGTTTCTTCAAGTATTTCACAGTATATTTTGAATCCCAAAAGGGTATTCTTTAAAAAGAAATTTGGAAGAATTCCACGTGAAAATTCAGTTAAATATCCGACTCAGTACAAAATCCAGGGGAAACTCGTTATAAAAATATTCTATTGAATTCTAACAATTTGTATGTTAAAGTAAAACAAGAAGATTATTAAATTCATAAACCTATTGGATTTTGAAATTTCTCGCTAATAATCGTAATTTTAATATTGAAGACATTTGAAGACATTTTTAAACGACTGTGAAGACATATGAAAATATCTTCTGGCATCCCTGGTTCCAACCCCAAAGCTGTCGGGTTCGCACTGTGTTGTTTCACGGTTTCGCACTGGGTTCACCAATACAACTGTATTTCAACTGTCAAAACCACGTGGGTGGGTGGGACTGGGCGGAATAAACAAGCAGAAGGGAGAAACGAAACTGTCTGTTTATTAAAATAAAATGCGCGTTGAAAATCTTTTTTTCCGATAATTTTGTGATATTTGTTATTGTAGTTTCAAATGAAATTAAACCGGTACTGTTGTCTAGATTCAGTTTTAAAAATAATTGTTAGGGAAGTTATGTATTCATAAGTTCATTCAGGTTTTCCTTACTGATTGTGTCCTAAATTAGGTCGGTGGATGCAATTATGTAGTTTGGGAATTCCCCTTGAAACCCGTTCAATACCGAATAGAATTATTTCTTATGTAGAATTTCTTTTGAAATTCTTTCAAAAAAACTCTTTCGTGCGTTTCAGAATTGTCTTCTGGAATTCTGCCAAAAATTCCTTCAGCAATTCTTTCTTGAATTTTTGGCGATATTTTTCAGGCATTCCTCCATATTTTTTCCAAGGGATCCTTTCGAGATGAATTACTTAGACATTCTTCTAGGAATATCTTTGAATACTGTTCCAGGATTTTCTCTGAAAGTTGCTCCAGGAATTAATTTGGAAATTACTAACAATAATTCCTTCAGGAAATATTTCTGGAATACAGGAACTCACTCGAAGTTTCCTTCAGGAATTGCTCCGCAAGTTTCGTACATGAGTTTCCCGGAAGTACCTTGAGCAATTTCTCCGGGAGATTCTTGAAAATTGATAATGCACGGGGTCCAAAATCCGGCGGAAAATTTTCCTGAAGTGTGATGCTACCTTATCAGGAGAGGTAGCGAGGAAAAAATAGCGAATCCTGGATAATTTTTATTACATGCTTCTGAGTGTTCTCCGAAAGAAAAACTTTGCAGGAATAGATGAATTTTTGTAGAATAGAAAATCTCTACATGATTTACATTACATGATTTCTATACGGAATTCTTGGTATAAAAATGTGCACGGGGTTATTTTTTTTTTTTTTATGTTTATTAAAGACTCTTTAAATATTATTCGAACGGGGTTATTGAATATAATTGAATATAATATGAACTGTTCCGCTTTCTATCTCACTGTACTGGACATATATTCATCTCATAATGAAACAAAGAAATACGACACCAATTTCTTCGTTTTTTTTTTGTCGACATGCGTGCTCAGTGCTGAAAAAATTACAAAATAATAAACAATCCAAATTTCTTTCCATTGCTTATACGAGGTGAACCGGCCCAGGGCCGAAAACCTCTTTAATGAAGATAATAATAAATAAATATCCATTGCTTTGTTTTTGATGGGGTGAATATCTGAGCCATGAGATAAATTCCAGGAGCAGTTCTATTATTTATATCCACCCAAAAGTAAATTCCACTATCCGCAAAAATCAGTTCACGCACTTAAACATATTCATTTATCATGATCTGATTAGTCAAGGCCAACGCACTGCCAGTGCACTGAATGTCCTGGATCATATGTTTCGAATCAAAACAAACACGATGCTACGCACACCAACATATCCAATGACAGATGGAACTGAAAATGTTTTTTTATTCAGGGTTCGGGTTGGCACTGACCCAGGTTTAAAAACGAATTCGACATAGGTTACTTCGACCTGGCAGCCAAAGTACCGGTACTATAAGTGTCTAACCGGTACTATAAGTGGAAACCAGCAAAATTTTGCTGGATTTAGCCGAGCTGTAAAACCAGCAATTCATCCAGCAAAATTTATTTTGCTGTTCTTTCAGCAAACATGAGAATCATAAAAATGACAGTTATTGAACTGTATTTTCAGCAATGTTGATAATGGTTTGCTGGACGGTCAGCAAAATCATAATCAAAATAATTTGCTGTATTTCCAGCATTGCTGAAACCGATTCGTTTAACTTTAAGCTCAAATTGACACTTCGATGGTTATTTTCCCATCGTGGTTAAAATTTTACTCCGGAGCCGATCCATTTGAGTTTTGACAGATTGATAGTTATTCGGAACGAAATGGATTTGGCGCCAATTTTCTCGCGAACAAAGTTTAACTATTGCACTGTAAAATCTAACCATGCTCCGGAGCAGGGTTATTTTTAACCACGGAGAAATAACCATCGAACTGTCAAATGTTAACTAAAAGTTAAATGAATCGGTGGAATGGTTCACAGCCTTAATAAGGAATATACCAATTAAAGGAGATAAATCAACTTGACATGTATCATAGCATGAAATGAAGAGATAAAACATGTTATAGATTTTTACATGACTGCTGGTACATGTCATGGAAACGCAACTCATATACCGATTAGTATATATCATTCATAGGCATCAATTTTGGGAATGTACAAATAAGAGAAGTATTTTGTTTAGTACTAGTATCTGTTGGGGAACTGTCGTTTTTCATGCGGCATACGAAAGTAGCAACAAACTGGCTACGACTCCAAACGAGTGATTGCCGGTTCGTGTTCTTTAAGACCTGTACAGAAGAAGGGTTAGCTCTTTCATCGTGGTATTTTTCTTGTGCTGCCGCATTTTCTTGGGCGACTAGCTTTGAGAAGCTTGAATCTGATGCCGCAAACCTTCAACATATATTTTCCCAAGCCGTTTGCAAAATGCACTTGAAGGTGTCGCCTTGCTGTCCAATGCCTGTTAATTAAAAATAATAACCACTTAATTCACCGAATAATTCTCAATTCATTGTCGCCTGGATAATAAATGACTGTTCTGAATTTATATTTTGAGAAATTCAGCTTACAAAAAACACGCGGAAATGCAGGAAATACGGCGTCTGTATGATTTACGCATATTTTTATCTCTAACCGATCATGACTTCAGTTTGACACATAAACACGATTGCTGGATTTCCAGCAGTAACATGACTTTTGCTGATTTTCAGTAAATCATTTAAGCGTTTGCTGGATTTCAGCAAACAAATCTATTGCTGGTTTACAACCAGCAAACTGTTTTGCTGGAACGAAATATGAAATTTTGGTGTGTGGTGATGAAACCAAACATGCACTACAAAATGATTCATAAATTATGGCCAATTGAAACTTGTTGAAGCATAATTTGACAAAATAAATTAAATGACAACAGCACCACTAAGGTTCTAATACTTATGCTTCTACTGTCCGGCTAATTCAGATTTTTCCAGAATAAAAAGTACAAACACTCATTTAAATATATTATCTTGTCTATTGTGGGTTTATTTTGGTTCATTTGTATGGATTTGGCAATCGGATTAACTAGATAAATATTTCGCGGGGTTTACTATACATTAAAAATGAGAAGGATGAATCACCCATTTTGCGTTAGATTGTTATAAGCTATTTTAAAAAGCAACATCTCCCGTGCCCATTTATCCAATAAGTTGCTTTCCTCCTCAGTATTTCCAGCCCAGTTCACCCAACTTCACATAACATATTCTATCTGCGAAATCCTTATCCAGCTTTCCACGCTCGGTAATGGCGGCTTGTCGCTGTGTAAAAATCACACTGCGACAAGCCGCCATTACCGAGCGTGGAAAGCTGGATAAATACTTGTTTCGAATAATCCAGCAACAAACCACGTTGTAGTTTTATCTATATTTTAAGCACCCAGCCCCGTAGTGCTTGAATATATACGAGCCTATACCAAAATAACTAATGAGTAATACAATTGTGTTATAATAAATAATAATAAAAAAAATTGGTTTATCTTTAACCTTTTACGCCATAATCGAGAAATGCTCCCGATATAAGTAAGTTTGACAGAACCACCTAAACCAATTTTTCGGGGTACACTGACAATGTACTGGAGACGTCAAGTTGGTCACGCAGAGGGGCGACAACGGATTTTTTTCATATGGAGTTGGGCAAGTATGACAGTACCCTCTTATTTGGCGCATAAATTTATACTTCAATGTCAAAATGCTCATATACTATCATAAATTGTGGTGGCATTTGTAAAAAATTAAATTGTTTACCGTTTTTTCAAGAGAGAGTGGTATCGAAAGCACATATTAAATTAAAGATAGCAACGAACAAAAATACACCAAATCCGTAAAAATGTAGTGTTTTCACTTTATTCCTTACGCTAAATATGCAGATAAATAATTATGTTGGTAGAAGAAACTCTGTGCTGAGCAGAAACAGTTGTTTCTTGCATTTTCCAAATTTTGGTGCGTTTCAGAACATTCTCACTCACTGCAGTGTTTATTTTTCATAGACTACGGCATCCACTCGATTGGAGGCAACAAATATTTGACAGCTTACATTCAAAATAATTGTCACTTAAGTTCTACTATAAAAATCAGGTAGGCTTTAAAAATCTACATTTATGACTACCTTACTTGTGTCTAATAAAACTTACTCACATGTCATATGCCTATCAAAAAGAAATGTAGTGAAATTTAAATGAAAACTTAGAAAACAATATCTATATTCTTTTCTAGTGAATACTACTTGTCACGAATGTATGAAAAATATATGGAAAAATATAAAATAGTGGGGTACTCAGACCGAAGTCCATGTTTTGCATCAATCGCTAATGAAAAATTGTGCAGAAACATCTTGAGAGCAATTTACAAAAATTAGTTTTGAGTATGAAATAAATATTTCATAACCCTATTTTTGGTCCCGACCGACTCTAGTGGACGGGAATTATTATCACTCACACGGGTATTGCGCAGACTATTATTCCAATTCACTTAAAATCTATGTGTTTGTTGAAATTTCAATTCACTTAAATTTAATTACATTTTTTAGTGAATTGAGAGCAGTGAGTACCATCACTAACAAATCATTTAACTTCTACAAACGAAACTAGATGGAAAATATCCGCATATGTTTTCATGTAACTCTTAAGTGAAAATTATTTGTCAAATCCAAATAATCACACTGTGGAAAATGAGAGTGGTTTATTTTTATTCCAAAACGAAATATTTAGCCTAAGACATTTCTTCAATTCACCTTCAAAATTAAATTGAATCCTAAAGCTTAGTTACGCTTGCCTTTTTATTCCATTGTTATATTCAATTATTTAAATAATTTGTATTTTTGTTGTGGCAGAACGTTGTTTTGGAGACTTTTTCAACGCTGCTGCGGGAAATCCGGTAGGGATCGAGAGGCCACTATCAGCAGCAAAACATCACCCATGCGCTTTTCCGATGACTACGCCCAACAGCAGCACGTGACGATCGTATGCATGTTCTTCACAGGCGTTCCGACGATGTCTTGATTTGTTTTTCCAGGTCGAATCATATGCCCGCAGCTATCGAAATGGATGGTAAACAAGTCATTAATATTCGATTATTCAGATCTTCTCGACGAAGGTACTTACCATGTGCAGGTAAAAACACGAACTGGGAACAAATTCTGGTTTTTAAATAGATATTATTTTTTATGTCGTCAGAATATGGCGTAAAACGCGTAAAACTGAAGAAAAATTAAGTGTTCCTTTTTGGAACTTTGAAAAGGTAAACTTGCGCGGTAACTATCGTAGCTGGCAAAAATTAAGGACAACAGAAGAAATAAAAAGAATCAGTTGACAGTCCAAATGATTTTCTAAAGCTCGTGATGTCAAAGTTTATGAAAACAGTTAACAAATTCGAATAAAAAAACCCTGATTAATCCACCTAGCGGTGTTGGTGCCTTTCTCGTACAAAAAAATACTAAAAAATATAAGTGAGTGCTTTTTAGCGTGTTTTGCGCATAGAAAACAGTATTTTGACCATAACTTCTGATCCCATAGTCCAATATGGCCAATTTTCAATAGCAAACAATGGGACAGGATTCTCAGTCGTATGGAACTTGTTGCGAGTAATTTGAGCAATGCTAAGTTCCAAAAAGTTTGTCTACAAAATTTTGTACACATACACACATACACACACACACACATACACACAATCTTCAATTAGTGGTAGTAGTGTAGGCGACAACCCCTTCGCAAGAGGTGGGTTGTTCAGGTCTCCGCCTAGGAGGCCAGAGGCAATAGTCGGCAGCTCAGCGCGCAGCGCCAGCGTGGGTCACTCAACCTTCCTCTCGGCTAGAAAAACGCCGGTAGGGGTTATTGACGGCCCATGGCTTGTGGAGGCGATGAACCGCAAACGCGATGGGCTTTCGGCCTTCGAGGTGGCGACGGAACAGCTGGACGCCATCATCGACTTTGCGTCATCGAAGCATAATATCAGCAAGGACCTCAAGAGGAGCTTGCAGAAACTTCGAAAGTCGATGCTGGACGCCAAGCTGGAGAGGGCGGTCGGGACGGCCAAGTGTAAACCCGTGAAATCGGCGGAGTCGAGGTCTACCCAGACTGAGGCCCAAGGATTCGTGGACTCGGACAATGTCGAATCGACCGAAGGCGTGCCAGCGAAGACGGTGGTGCCAAAGTCTACCCAGACTGAGGCTCAAGTATTTGCGGGTACGTCGGGGGTGACTGCTCCAACGGAGCAGACACAAAAACGGGGGAGACAGTCTCCAGGGGATGAGCTCCCTGGGGGCCGCTCCAAAACGCGGAGGGTCACTACCCCGAACAAGGGTAGTGGGGCTGGGAAGCTGAACCCCGGTCAGGTACCTCCAAAACCGGGAGAGGAAGGACCTGGAAAGGTCCGCCCACTCAGGAAAGACGGTGGTAAGGGGTTACGGCAGGCTGAAAATTCTCAGCCACACCAGACCAGGGAAATAGAGGGGGATGACGCCTCCTGGACCCTGGTCAAGAACAAGAGGAAACCGAAGACGTCAAGGGCCGAAAAGAAGGCCCAGGCGAATGAGGGTAGCAAGAAGTCTAGGGTAGGCGCCAATCGCTCCAGGGGCGATGCCCTAGTCATCACGGCGGACGAGGCTAAGTACTCGGATGTTTTGAAGGCGATGAGGAGTGACGTCAAGCTCGGTGAACTCGGCGCCGACGTACGTCGAATAAGACGTACCCGGATGGGCGAGATGATACTCGAGCTGAAGCGGGGCGTCTCGCAAAAGGGCGCCGCCTACAAGAAGTTGGCGGAGGAGGTCCTAGGCGAGACGGTCAAGGTGAGGGCACTCACGACGGAGGTGAATCTAAGGGTTAAAGACCTGGACGAGATCACTGAAGTCGAAGAGCTTGTCACGGCACTGCGGCGACAGTGTGAAGTGGAGACGCCCACCGCAGCCGTTCGGCTACGGAAAGGTCCGGCAGGGACGCAGGTAGCATTGGTTCGGCTATCTGCAGCGGACGCCTCCAAGGTAGTCAAGTTAGGGAGTGTCAAGGTGGGATGGTCGGTATGCCCTGTGCGCATATACGAGCAACCCGAAGTTTGCTTCAAGTGCCTGGAACCGGGGCACAAGCAATGGGACTGCAAAGGCCCTGCCAGACGCCATCTCTGCCGACGCTGCGGATTGAGGGACATGAGGCACGATGCTGCACGATCCCTCTCAATTGGTTGATTTGTTCCAGCAAAGCTGTGAACAGCAAGCACCCCTTGGGGGGTTCGATGTGCGCGGCGTTTAAGTGTGCTGCAAAGTCAAAGTGCAGGTAACGCAGCTGGCTTGCTCGGCCTCGCCCGAGTGTTTGGTGTGCGCAGGTTTAGAGGAAACGGCGGAACACGTGTTGTTCGTGTGCTCACGTTTTCGCGCAATGCGTGACCACATGCTTGCCACATGTGGTCTGGACACTACCCCGGACAACCTAGTTCGGAGGATGTGTAAAGATGAAGTTGGCTGGAACGCCGTTTTATCGGCTATCGCCCAAATCGTCTCGGAGCTACATAGAAGGTGACGCGTGGACTCAAGGATGGCTAGTTCAGGCGCAAATAAGAGGTGGTCCAAGCGATCGGAGTCGGCTTCATGGGTCATACCTGGGTACTGCGGATAGAGCCGCTTTTCTGCGCTCAAGCGAGCAGAGGGATATTTTGAAATCACTCCCATAAACAAAATTATTTTGCAGTTACTTGGCTGTCAAACATTTCCCGCTCTTCGAATTTCTCTTTCCACGCTGCATGAGAGAGCACAAATGCGCTAGACTCTACATGACTTTACGATTGTTTACATACATTCATGCTCCGATCAGCTGCTGAATCTCGTGAAATTTCGTAACAAATGCTTTTTAGTTGCATTCCCACTAATTTTCCACTCGAAATATAATGTGATAATATTTGTTACAAAGAATACAAAACTAAAACAAAGTTTGTTTTTATTTTTTCCCAAAATAATAACAATACTTCTCAATATTAGATCAGAAACGAGCATAACCACAATCTTCAATGTTTGGCTCCGGCACAATAGAAAATTTTGGCTTCAGTTTGACAACCAAATCGATTCTATCCGCACCACCCAGGGTCATACCGGTGGTCATGCTCTGTGGTCGAACTCGATCCTTTTACCGAACAAGTGGCCGCGCGAAGAACAACATGGTATCGTCGCTTTCGCGGCGTCGGAAAGGGGTCCTTGTCAAGGCTGGGGCAGGCGTAGGCACCGCGTCGGCAAGTCCCTCTGTGTGCTGGCGAATAGGCCCTATCGCAGAAATGTCAATTTGGGGTGCACGCGGCATCATCATTCTTGATACCAGTCGTGCAGAGGGAAGCAGGCGCGAAGTCGACCCTTCCCACCTTCCGAGGACATAGGGCGTGGTAAGGCCACCTGGAAAGCCGGCAACGCGCTGGCACGATACCATGGTGTTCTTCTAAAAAAGTGAGTCACGATGTTCGGTGCTGCAAGGACACGCAGCTAACTTCGAGGGTGCGTTGTGCACTGGCCCCCCTTTGAAGCATTACATTCTGGTTGTACCGAAGGGACGATGGGCTTGGCGGCAATGGAAACGGTTTAGCGGGTCGGGGATGTAGTCCTGCCTCCCTCGGTGATCCCTAACCCCGCACTTCCTGGTCAACCCAGCATGTCTGTTGAGCAGGTTCCCCCTCCATTGTTTAGGAAGAAAAAAAAACACACACACACACGCATTATGGAATGTGATGTACAACGGGGTGCTGATGCTGAAATTGCCCAAAGGTGTAAAGATTTACGGATTCACGGATGATGTCGTCCTAACGATAACCGGTGAGTCACTGGTGGAGGTGGAAATGCTGGTGGCGGAAGCGACCGACGCAGTAGAAACCTGGATGAATGGAGTCAAGCTGCAGCTGGCTCATCACAAAACGGAAGTGAATGCCTGGAATGCCTGCCATAAGGGCGGACAACATCGCAGAGCGAATGTGTCGCGATGAAGGTACGTGGCATGCGGTAACCAGAGTCGTGACACAAATAATGTCAGAGCTACAGCGTCGATGGAGAAGGGACCAGCAAGTAATCGTCGGTATGGAGCAAAATCCAGCACAGTGAGCAGTGTTTGGTCTCGAGTCGTCGGGGCGGCAGCGAAACGGAAGTCTTCTGCCAACCGGAATCATAGGACCGACCTCGGCACTCGAACCGTCAACCTGCTGAAGAAAGAAGAAAGAAGAAGGAAGTGCTTCGGGTATGTAGGGCACCGCCAGTGCGGACGTTATCCACCACCGGAACTGTCGGACCACCTCTGCAATCCGAAGACGAAGGCGGCGCAATGCGCGAAAGCGTCCCCTGCGATAGCCGCCGGTAGTCGGGGCACCATCAGTGCGGAAGTTTCCTTCACCGGAACTGGTGGACCACCCTCGACGCCGGGGGAAGTCAGGAGGATTCGAGTGAGGAAGTTTGCGGCACGACCGCCGAGGGATCGAGACAACGTAGCAGTGGATCTCAGCAAGCCAGTCGGCGAACTAGCCTAAGCTAGGGGCCGGAATTTTAGAAGAAGTGCATGAGCACAGCCCCCCCCCCCGAAGTAGTCGCAGCATCCCGTGGTCCGGGGGGGATCGAGGCAAGGAGGATAAGGGGCCCATCCCTGTTCGCCTTCGAGCATAGTGTGGATGCTCGGGATGTCTCTCGCGCAGATTTTTGATGGCCTTTAACCCTTGTAAAAAAACACACACACACACATACACAGACATCACCTCAATTCGTCGAGCTGAGTCGATCGGTATATACCACTATGGGTCTCCGGGCCTTCTATAAAAAGTTTGTTTTTGGAGAGATCATATAGCCTTTACGTATACCTAGGCAAAACGTTTCGCTATTCTGAGAAATACCAACTTTGAGAATAATGTCTCGAAGTTGGATCCCAGTTCCAAACCCTTTTGGAAATTAACGAAAATTCTTAAAAAACCTCAAAAGCCAACTCCAGCGCTTAAAGAGGGAAATAAAATTTTATTAACAAATGGCGAAAAGGCTCAAAAACTTGCTTAGCAGTTCGAGGGTGGCCATAATTTTAGTCTCACTAGTCCAATTGAGGATCAGCTACACGGAGCTTCGAAGACATTCTCAACCATGACAATTCTATTTTTGCTGATGAGCAATTCGGCTTTCGTCATGGGCATTCAACCACTCATCAGTTATTAAGAGCTACGAACTTAATTCGGCTCAACAAATCTGAAGGATATTCGACTGGAGTTGCTCTTCTTGATATAGAGGAAGCATTTGACAGTGTTTGGCATGAAGGTTTGATTGTAAAATTGATGAATTTTAATTTTCCTCTGTACATTATTAAACTGATCCAAAATTATTTATCAGATCGCTCACTGCGATCAGAATTCTAAATCTGATAAATTACCTGTAAGAGCTGGTGTTCCCCAAGGCAGCATACTGGGGCCCATATTGAATAACATTTTTACTTCTGACTTACCTGATTTACCACCAGGGTGTCAAAAATCTTTGTTTGCAGATGACACGGGCCTCTCAGCCAAAAGGCGAAGCCTTCGTGTCATTTGTAGTAGATTCAAAAAAAGTTTGGATATTTTCTCCACTTACTTGCAAGAATGGAAAATTTCCCCAAATGCTTCCAAAACTCAGCTTATAATTTTCCCACATAAGCTGAGAGCTTCTTATTTGAAACCTTCTAGCAGACATATTGTCACTATGAATGGGGTTCCAATTAATTGGTCTAGCGAAGCTAAATATTTAGGACTTCTGCTAAATCAAAAATTAACTTTTAAAAGTCACATTGAAGGCATTAAAGCCAAATGTAATAAATATATTAAGTGTCTATATCCACTTTTAAACAGAAAATAAAAACTTTGTCTTAAGAACAAACTTTTGTTTTACAAACAGATTTTTAGACCTGCCATGTTGTATGCTGTGCCAATATGGACTAGTTGCTGCAATACCACAAAGAAGGCACTTCAGAGGATTCAAAATAAAATTTTGAAAATGATTCTGAAGTTGCCTCCGTGGTATAGTACCAAGAATTTCTAATATTGAGACATTGCAATAAATGTCCAACAAAATAATTTCCAATTTTAGACAAAAATCAAAAATCTATTGCAACGATTAGCTCTTTGTTCCCTTTTATAATTCAGGTTACGTTTAGTTTAAGTTGAAAACATTGTAATTCAGCCATAGTTCAATTCAACCAGAGGAAATATCATAACTGCCAGAGGCAATTGAAATGTATTAACAATAACTAAAAATGTAACATAGCAAATAAGGATTATAGTGTTTAGAAAACACGGAACACCTAGTCTAAGAGATGAATGCATGTATTAGATAATTAGCAAATAAAATCAGCTAAAAAAATGGAAGTTGAACAAACTTTCTATGTAGGCTCAGGTTCAGCCCTGGTAAATATTACAACCAGACGATGGTCTGAAAACAAAATATTATAGCCAGGAAAAACAAAAATCACCATATTACATCTCAGGTATTTTTCACATAAACATCTGCAAACCATTTGGGAATAATAAATAAACAGCCAGGATGATAATCTTGACAACAGTAGAAAATAAGATCAAATCAAATTTCTGTTAAAGCGTTGCCTTGTTTTACTTTGTATCGAAATCTTAGTTCATGGAACCAAAAAATGAGTACTAATTTGCTCTGACCCTAACATCTTGATTATTATATTTATGATAAGACACCCAGAAATCACCCTCCCCCCAGTTTTCGTTCACCAGTCTTAAAATCCTCATTCCTCGTAAACTAGTTGTTGGAAACAGTTGAAGTTCTAATTTTTCCATACAATTATCAAACAATTATTAAAAAAAATGTACTGAAACCAACAACTAGTTTTCAAGAAATGAAGTTAAGAAAATCATTTTGAGCTTTTTAGTAGAATGTCTTCACTTGTCATTAATTCCACCACTTGATTGTACCTTGACAGATACGTATTTCGAACTCAAGAGTAAGGTCGTCATCAGTGTCGCGTACTTGAGCAACTTCTACTGGCAATATTATAATTATAATTAGAGTATTATAATATTATTTCTTATTACTACCTTTACCCACATCAGCCATATCACGTTGGTACAGTTGAGTTGCAGAAAATTGATAATTTGAACTTTATTTTCGAAGTTTTTGTGGTAAAATTGTAAAATTTACTCAATGTGACATGTACCACTTCCGCTGGCACCGGTTCATTTATTTTACACAACTTTAGAATAAAATTGTTTTCTTGCAGTATTGTTGGTTTTACATATGTTTTAGACTGATTGAATTATTGGAATCTCAATTTCAGTATAGTAGCACTGAGTGTCCATCAATGCAATGGTGAAAATATTCAGAGCTTACCTCATCTTCTACCAGAGTTACGACAACCAGCTAAAAGTATTCATCAGGGATAGGCAGTGGCATACCCAGAGAGGCTGCCTAATCAGCAATGTTTATACATATGTATATGGCGTGCATGACGGCTAGAGCTCTATAAGGCATCAGCGCACATGCTGGGAGCAATAATAAAACAAACTTACTGAAATGTAAAATGCAACAACAACAACGCGCCATATCCATTCGCTCGTGCCACACGCTACTCGAACGGAAACCGAGTAGGTAAACACAACCCCTCTTTGACGAGCTGCGCTCCTGTTCCTATCAGAAGTCAGGTGGGACTGCCTCAATTCAATCATTTCCGATTCCTCTTCCAATACACACGCCCACATATTTTAAACACACTCACTGCAAGCAATCGAGTCCGAGTGAACGGAACGGATCGGAACGAACGAGCGCCGGCATCCCAGCTCGAGGTGTCGTCCCTACAGTTAAGTAGAGAGAGTCGCAGACCGAAGAGGAATGCCACCGCCTGCCGTTGCCAGTCATCATCGTCAAGTTGCAGTCGGTGTCGTGTAACAAAGTGTGGAAACCCCTCCCCGGTCCGCCCCGTGGTTTTCCAAACCCACAACATTCAGAGGCAGTGCACGATTGATTGCACGCAGTGAGGGCAAATTGCGGAAAATTAGTCATAATGTGATGAACATAAATAATTTATTATTGTATGATACGAGTTACAAAATATTAAGCACGAATACCTATCGTTACTTACTTGGTAAAAATTATGCTCCAGTGCTAGTGTTTTCGAGTTTCTAAGAGGGTGGAAATCATCGTGTTTGTTGAAAAATGTTTCGAAAACTCATACATCTTTTGAAATATTATTTACTTTCTCTCAAGTTTTTAGTGTTTTATCATTTTTAATTTCATTGGGAAAAATATTCGCGCCAAAGCTACTGATAGTGAAGTAGCGCAAAGAGGATCTGCTG
Organism: Armigeres subalbatus; assembly: GCF_024139115.2. Lineage (NCBI taxonomy): Eukaryota > Metazoa > Arthropoda > Insecta > Diptera > Culicidae > Armigeres > Armigeres subalbatus. The sequence continues at coordinate 295,971,218 of NC_085140.1, read as the reverse complement.
AACTTGATTCTGAATGATGCTAATGTTAATATGTTGACTACTTGAATTTTTATTCTACCCCTCAAATGACTTCACGGGAGTTTTCAATTCTAAAGCTTTTAAATTCGATATCCAAATTACCCACCGAGTGCAAACATGTAAGTTTCTTGTTGCACGACAGAAATATGTACGTCCATGCAAACTGTTGTGCATTTGAATTCGACGTGCACAATATTTTGAAAATGAAACTTAAAAAGTGACATTCGAAAGAAAAAGAAAATGAAACTTAAAAAGTGACATTCGAAAATTAAAAAATCAACCGGTCATAAAGCTATCAGTACACTATTTGTCATAATGACAAATATTTGTTAAGTCAGCCTGATATCCATGTCGATGTCAGTCTGATAGATATCTAATCTAATCTAATCTAATCTCATACTTGCGTAGCCAATACTTGAAAGCATCCTGGAAAATGACGGTTTCTGAATTCCGTCATTTTTCTTTTCATATGGCCAGGCCAACTACGCAGTATGTACCGCAGAGATGACTCCTAGATATTGAGCGACTTCAGGAATACCTAAAGTCACTTAATAGCCTGGAATCGAGGGGAAAGGAAGAAAGCGTGGACCTCCCGTACCAAACGCTTCCAATAATTTATGTACCTAATATATAATAAAAATCGTGTACGTGTTTATGTATGATGTATATCTGTATGTGTGTATATGAGTGTGTATGTGTGTTTATATCTGTACACTGATAGACAAAAGTATTCGTCATGTTTTAATAGAGTTTACTATGAAAACATGACGAATACTCATGTCCATCATTGTATGTGTGTATTTGTGTATATATGTGAATATGTGTGTGTTTTTGTGTGGGTGCATGCGTGTTTAAATAAACTTACAGGTTTTCAAAATCTTACCTCTCCTCAATAATTCTGACGCTGAACATGTTTGAGCATTTACATAGGCTTGATCGCAATATTAGGAAGGGCATTGCCCTTGATAACAATAGATCAGCCCTAGCAAGCACGAACATGCGCACGTCTTCAGGATCTGCAGCACTTTTTTATACACTCATGTCGATTTCTGGTCAGTCTGATAGATATCCGGATAAACTCGACAAATATTTGTCATCATGACAAACAGTGTACTGAGGGCTTAATGGAACGTACACACGGTCAAGCAGTTCAACCAACATTGACTCCACCTCCCGTTTATTCAAACATTCATCAAGTTTTATCAACAGCGACACGAACAATCAATTTATTCGACCAACAATATCACACCCGAACGACCGAAGCACCAACTCGAGCACCAACCATCAAAAAATATATGGGGGTTTGTGCAACTTCACTACAAATGCTCAAACATGTTCGGCGAACCTTGACTCCACCCCCGATAACTCAAACCAAAATCAAACCGTTTTAATTTTTTCCAACCGAGCCGCCAACTGTCAAATGGTTGTTCGAACAACTTCACACACGTTCAAACAAAGCAGCAACCGAAGCGTTTTCTTGGGGGCGGAGTCAATGTTCGTCAAACTGCTTGACTGGTGTGTACGTTGCATAAGAATGGCTGGTGCTGCCCAGCAATTCCAATAAGACATCGATGAAAAATTATTCGATCTCTGCCAAAAGTAATCTTGCTCTGCGAGCAGGGTTATTCGCTACCCGGATAAAAAATATGATTAAAATATTATAAATTTTACTGTTACATCACCAATTAAAACATAGTAACTACCATTAAATGTAATGGAATTTTAACAACTAAATCACATCAGAGGCAATGGTTTTCCACGATAAAATGAATGGTAAATGGGACTTTTACAATAAAAAAGGGGGGTTGTTATGTATCTTTACAATAAAAAAATCGAAAAATTTTCATACAAAATTCAGAGCAAAACAATTGATTTAACGGTTCTTCAATGGGATAATTTCGAAGGCCAGAACAATAGAAAACAATGTGTTTCAAATGTTTTTTCTCACATTTTTTAAATTGTTTTACAGTAGAAATACAATGAGATTTTAAATACATTTTACTTGGATCTCGACTTCAATATTACAATAAAAATACAAGTCAATTTAATGTTGACAATTGATTTTATTGGTACTATTTCAATTTAGTTTTAAACTTTGTTTGAAAGTCAATTCAAATTTTGTTCCATTTTCAATATATTTTTAAGATAATTCTACTTCAATTTCAATTAAATTCAATTTAGCTTTAATTTTAAATCTAATTTGAAATTTAGTTTCAATTTAATTTTAATACAATTTTATTTTTGTTTCAAAATTATTTCAATTTGATTTTAGTTCAATTTTTGCAAAATGTTTGTTCTAATTCAAATTAGATTCCATTTGATTTAAATTTAAATTATAAGTGGTATTGTTGAGTGCGTTACTGCTATTCAGACCGGGATGCATAAACGTAGATTTCAGTCGCCGATGATGCAACCGGCTATATTCACTGAAGACGCTGTAACTGATGCTGCTCGCATTTTTTCCTGTGAAAAACGTAAATTTTAAATTCATGTAAGTTTTCTTACAAAAAGTATAAGTCGAGAAAAAAAAGAAAAGTTACCTGTTTAATTTTTTATTGTATCTCGTTGGTTTATCCGAGGTTTTATCATTAACTCAATTTCTGAAAAGGAACAAGGATACATGTTAACAAAAATTTTGCGAACTGCTTCGGCGGTGTAAATCAAGGGACCCCTTCCTAAAGGTCTTTCACGTAAAAAAAAATGTTGTTAATATTTCTAATACTTTTTTGCTTAATTATGTGTAATAACTTGGCACATTCATCCCAAAACTCATACTTTTCATTAACTTATGATTGCTATTAGCTTTTTGGTATGGGAAGGCATAATGAAGTTTATTGATATTTTCGAATAGGTTGTTGCTTATTTGATTTATAAGGTTTCTTATACGTGTTGAAATATTTCTTCCTCATCATAATGATGATGATCCGGTATCATGATGACAACACTATAGATACTCACCATGGTACAGCGGCCAATGATCAGCCGTCGCTTGCTCGCAGAATCAGTATTGTCGGCGTAGCACCAAGTTTTATCTGTCAAACTAATTGATGCGTTGTTTAGCGCATCTTTAGGCGAGCCCAGCGCACTACTTTCGAAGTTGGCTAAGCTGCCTGTATCTCGAGAAAAATCCAACTTCTGTATAAAAAGCGTACTAACTTTGTTCCGGATACACAATAATAAAAAGAACACTTCGTTTACTTCGTCTTTCCACTAATCACGAACAAAATTGTACACGCTCATCTAAATCCAGTCATTCTCCAAGTAAAATAATAAGTGAAAGATTTTGTTCCTTTGAATTTTCTAAATTCAAATTGATCAGAACAAGAATATTTCAAGACCTGCAATTAAATAGAACGTTTTTTCATGTAATAATGAAAGTTATTGTTATTTTATTGTTTTCAATTGTTATTTCATCAACATAATAAATCAATGGATCATTCTAAAATTATATTTCTATTTGCTTTAAAACGGATTATCTGATCACCGAGATGGAATACCTTTGGAATACCTTAATTTTGGGATGAGCAATATAAAACATAAGCGAACAACTAAAATATTATAGGATGTATCGGTCACATTAATATGTATTGTACTTTTAAAGTAAGTACAATAAAGGATTTTCACAACCGTTGAAAATCTACAATAAAAGTACAATAAATTGTATTATTTACCATACAATCAATTGTATTTCAATGAACCATACCATACAAGGTACTGTAAATTTTTATCCGGGTAGTTATTAAAATGTCACCTTTAAGTTTAATTTCAATTTGATTCTCCAAATGAGACAGACTCTTATGTCGTTTTCGGTTTTAGACCTGGGTCAGGTCCGACCCCGACTCTGAATAACCGAACGAAAAACGAATCGGGATCGAGTCAGTATGATGGTGTTAGTGAGAACGCAAGCCCTATCATCTGTTTTGTTTTTAGTTCGCACTTTTATCAGCTGGCAGAAATATAAATATTTTATCAGATTTTATACAGATTTTATCTTTTGAATTTTGTTATTAGTGTTATTTTGTTTCTTATTATTATCAATTTCCCACCTTATCGGTCGCGACGATTTGAAATCGTCGCAAAACAAATTGACGCCAAAATCGTCGCCAGCAGAAATGGCCATAAGATCTGTCAAATCAACTGTGAACAAAATGTTATATACTCAACAATCACATTATTTCCCAAAATTGAGCCCTGTTTTTAATGCAGATTGACATTATTTTCTAATAAAACTAACATAATTTAAGAATAAAGATGTTGGCGACGATTTTGATAGTGCCTAAAAAATGGTCGGCGCGTTTTGTTACCAAGGAAACAGACAATATATAAATTGAATGGGGAAGTCAGATTTTTCTTCTGTTAATTGTTTATTTTAAAAATGACAGTTAATCCATCAATAAATTTATGTGATTAGAAGCTGTGATGAATGGCGACGGCAATGTGGATTTCCGTGAAGCAATTTTGGCGCTCTGGAACATTTCCGTTAATTATGCCAATCCGTGTTTCCCGATAAACTGTTATACTGGTTCTATGTGGCGTTCTGGATAACAGTGATTCTGTTACATTTGAATTATCAATTATGCCATTCAAATGTAATAGAACAAGAAAATATGGAAACACTTTGTAAAAAATCCAATAGAAAATTTATTGAGATTTGGGGCCTTTTATTTTAAAACAAAGAATCAAATCGCACAAGAGTTGACTAACATTTTTGTATTTTCCTCCCAAGAGGGGAACCTTTGGGATAAACCGCGATTTCGCCAAAACTGCAAAAACCAAATATACAAGAAAGGCAAATAATTTTTCTCTACATAATTTTCCACTAAATAACAGGAGATTCAACATAATAAATATCAACGAGGTAAAATATGTCTTTGTCGTTTTTTTAACGAATTTCAACTAAAAATCTTTCTTCCACTCTAAAATTATGCTCAATTCGTATAAAACTGTTTCTAAATTTACATTTGAATTTATTTTCTGGCCAAGTATCATCTGGAGTGTTACTAAGTAGAAAATATTACCTCTACAAGGTGAATAATTAATAAAACTATTGTAAATAATCAGAAAAACGTATCATTTGTTGATGGCAATATAGTTATCACTGCCTTATAAAGGGTTAATACATTATGTTTATATTCTTTAAATCCGTAACCTTAAACAAATTATTCACAGAGCTGCAATAACGAATAAAATAATAGTATGAACATTTTGGTATAAATAATAATCCGATACTCCGGTACGCTATTTTCCCATTGAGAGAGCAATTATACTTAAAGCATATCAACGTAACGTAATAGTGAATAAATAGCAGCTACAGCTAACTTCTCGTCACTGCATTTATCAATCACATTTTCATCAAAATTTTTAACCATCATTTTGTTTATAACGGAGCTACCGTCTGAAGTAATCAGCAAAAAATATGTCGGTATCTGAATCCATTTCACCATCAGAGAAACTTGAAGGCAACACACAATTAAAATAATCCATTTTTCGTGGAAGACAGCAACAAAATTGATAAATTCAACAAATGAAATAAAACGATTAAAAGTCAAATACCCATCCGCACCCTTCCGTGTCTTTCATGTTTTCATTTTCCTTTAGCGTAAACATAAACACCTGTTTGACAGTTTGTGTTCGAATGTATTGGTGAACCTAGGTTCGATCTCGATAAATCGGCAGAGCGAACCTCATTCGTTTTGGGTCGGATCTGGTGCGGATCGCGATCCAACCTGAACGAATAACCGAACGTTTTGACAGCTGTTAGAGCGGATCCGGGGCAGAACTAGGTTCGACCCAGCAATAACCGAAAACGACATTAGAACTACATCAATGTTACTCTTCTTTAAAATCAAAAACCTATATGCTATGGAATTTACATTTGCAAAAATTCAATAGCATATAGCTTCCAAATCTAGTGGAGACTTCATTGGTGCGGATCCAAGAGTTAATAATTTTATCTTCCACTGAGGAGCACTCTGATCGACAATGTTGAAGTTATAGAATTGTCTGTATTGAACGCAATTGTGAAAGGTGTGACAGCACTCAAGTGAAACAAATCTAATACATTTTACAGTTGCCTCTCCACATCTCGGTATTGAAAGGCAAGATTTTTTTATGTACAGGTTATCCGACTTCGTCAGTAGATGGGAATAACCAGCGCGGGGGGGAAACATACATTTTCAGTGCAAAACGTAAACAAACGAGCATAAATTCCATACATAAATCCAAGATGGCTGAGTTGGGGATATTGACAAATCAGAACATCCACCAATAAATGCATCCTGATTGAAAGGGATCATAGAGATAAGGAGATATAGGAATGAGAGGGAAACTGAAATTGGTACTACACAGCAAATAATTTTGAAAGTTCAACGACGTGTAAATTTGCAGCCAATCCCAACAAATGAATAAACACTAGATATTCAATTAAATTTGATTGAATTTTACAAACAAGCGCGGTTTAAATATATTTAGATTTAAAAGAAATGTAAAATCGATTGAATGTAACGTTTATTTGCATGCTCCAAATATGTGCATGAAAATACATTTAAAATCACAACATATTTTTATCTGTGTAGATCGAAAAAAAGCTCGTTGCAACGAAAAACGACAACATAACAAATGTGTTTGTTATTTTGTTGATGATTAGCTGTGGTACAATGAAGTGGTAGTGGATTTAGTGTGCTGCATATCAGTTAATAATTAACGCTTGATTTTTACGCCCAATAATCGTCCACTTATTGTGAATCAATAAAACAGTCGCTGCAATCCGCTCTAGTGAAAATAATCATCAAATATTGTTTGGCATCTCCTAAAGTACTCGGATATCGTGATATTGTGATTGACAGCTCCAATCGTTTGAAGAAGCAAAACTAACGCGATGCCTCATTCCAACAATACTAACGAGCCTAGATTAAAAACAAAGAGCAAATGCGCTGTTCCAATTTGATACTTCATCTCTTTGTTATGAGTGCAGCCTCTTTAAACAATACGAAGCGAGCAAAGCCAGATGAGATGTCCAACTCACCATCATCTGAGGTAACGAACTATGAGATGGCTCGCATGATCACAAGCCAAAACAAAACCATGCAGGATCGAATGGATAAACTTGAGCTTCATGATCAACTGTCGAAGGGACTTGAGGACATCAAACCGAACTATCCGATGTTAACCGTAGACTTCGAAAAGTGGAATCTAAACTGGGAGGAAACGCCGAGACCATTACTCGATCGCAGTTACTAGATGATCTCATAATCAGCGGGGTGCCGTATACCACAGGAGAAGATCTGATCAATTATTTTCGCTGTTGGTGTTTGGCTATGGGATATGCTGACAACACAATACCTCTGGTCGACATTCGACGATTGACTAGGATACCACTCAAGGCCGGTAGCAATTGCCTCATTCTGGTGCAATTTGCTATAACGAATCAGCGCAATGATTTCTTCTCTAAATACCTAGCGGTGCGATCCCTGAGTTTAGCACAAATCGGGTTCCAGTCTAACAAGCGAGTGTACATCAATGAGAATTTGACTCCAATCGCAAGGAAAATCAAATCGAAGGCCATCGAGTTGAAGAAGAATTGCAAATTGGCTTACGTGTTTTCACGTTTAGGCATGATTTTCGTCCGGGAGCCTAGCAGTGAAGAAAACATCGTCATGAAATCCATGAAAGAGCTGCTGCGGTTCGAATGACTGCTTCAACTTTTAACCTTTCCTATTATCGCTATCTTCGTCCTTCCATTCCATTCCCTTTAGATATTCATGATTCCACTACTGAAAGTTTTGGGGCTGTTGCTGTGTGGGTATTGGACTGTTGCTGTTGGTACTGCTCTGTTGCTGTGCTGCTGATGGAACTAGCTTTGAGTATCGCAATCGGATAATTGTTTTTTTTTTTCGCTGAGTAACATTTTGTTAATTATTGCTATATGGGTCATAGAGATAAGTTTTTCTTTTGTTAGTAGGTCTTGTATTTGAATATTATTTTGTCGTAAAGCACTAAGTTTTTACTTTCTTTTAAACTGCTTTCTTGGATTTGTTTTAATCTTTGCAAGTTGTAATTGTCATAATGGCAAATAGTGCGAATGTAAATACTTCTGAAAATTGGAGTACACAGGGTATCGACATGAGATCTGCCTTTGTTAAAAATAAGCTCTCTGTTTGTTGTATGAACAGCCAAAGTATCTGCGCTAGGAGGATGTCGAAACTTGATGAGCTACGAAAAATAACTGCTGTATCTAACGTCAATGTGATATGTATTTCAGATCATGGCTGAACGATAAGATTTCAGACGATATTTTAAATATTGATAACTATAATAAATGATCGAATTGGACGACTAGGTGGGGGTATAATTGTTTACATGAAAAAACATTTCCATTTTAGGGTAATCGAAAAATCTACCTACGTTCAAAGTGAGACCGAATATATTTTTCTAGAACTTAAAATTAATAGTCAAAAAATACTACTATGCTGTTTTTATAATCCACCAGAGCTTGATTGTTCACAGCTACTGGTGGAGAAGTTTTCTAACTTTGAGTTACAATTTGACCACATTTTACTGATGGGCGATTTTAATACTAATGTCTTAAGCTCGTCGAGTGAAAAAACAAAGCAATTTAATTCGTTTATGGAAAATTTTTCATTTTCGTCTTTAGGAAATGTTCCAACATATTTCCACCGAACTTAGACCTTATGCTAACTAATAAAAACCCAGATTAATCCACCTAGCAGTGATGATGCCTTTCTCGTGCATTATAAAATATATTGAAAAAATCACATTAGAAAGGTCAAAAAAGCTCTTTGGGGGAATAGATCACATTTTTTCGATCATTTTTAATATTTTTTCCTTGCCACCATTCAAAAAATGTTCTTTGAATTTTCAAGGGGACCTTTGGGGAAAAACAATGTTTTTCAATAATTCCGAAAAGCAATGATCGGGCCCATTTTCAATAGCAAACAATTCCCCGTCTAATGCAACTTGTTACGAGTAAATCGGATAATTCTAAGTTCTAAAAAGTGTGCCTACCAAATTTGTACACATACACACACACACATACACAAAAAACAGACGTCACCTTAGTTTGTCGAGCTGAGTCGATCGGTATATAACACTATGGGTCTCCGGGCCTTCTATAAGTTTTTTAGCAATCATTTAGCCTTTTGGTACAACTTTGTTGTACGAGAAAGGAAAAAATGCATATGTTACAAATATGCGATCGTGCGGTAGTACAATGATTAGCGATAGTAAATACAATGATTAGCGCAACGGCGCGTTTTGAAAAATACATATGGATTAAAATTCGATATGTTTCCAACTTTCCTGATTCCCACGTAGTGTTTTTTCACCAATGTAATATTAAATCATTAAATCATTAAATCATTCATTCCCCCCAAACCAACAAACCACCCAAACCAAAAAGCAGTTAGCCTTAATGACACGCCTCTTCTTTCCTTCCAAAGCATGAAACAAAATGGCATCAAACGTAACGAGCGCACGAGAAAGCATGTACGTAGGTATGCGATTTTTATTTCCAACGACGAAACTTTTACAGCTGTGTTGAGGCGGATGAAGTCATCGGCTTCGGGTCTCTAGCGCGTGTGTGTTCGTCCATTAGTTTTCGTGTTCCACATTTGAAGCTTTGGAAAACTTTGCTTGAGAGGTTAGCATCATCAATAAAGCACGAAAGAAGCAACACAAACATTCATGCTGTCAGTTATATACACGGTGCGAAATTTATTCACCGCATGCAGAAATGCTACACCCTTAATTTGTTTTACTCAATATTGTGCGGTTACTTGCTAAGTTTTTTTAAAACTTTATTAAGTGTTATTTTAATCTCCAGAATATGTTCAACACCGTACTTGCTAAATGGATACGGTCGGTTAAAGTAGCTGTTCCTTAAATAGTTCGTTAAAGAAGTCGCTAGATTATTCGCTGTTGGTTTGAGCGAGACAGAGTATATGTCAAAAAAATTAACCAGCAATCTGCGGTGTATTGTTCGAAATGAACGTTTATCAGCAATGGACTTTCTGCTGTACTATAGATCTCGCATAATTTATCAAAAGGACCTAAGTAACATTTTTTTCATGAATTAATTTGAGTACTGCAATCAACAGAACAACATGAAAGCTATTGCGATTCTTTTCTAAAATTAGCATACTGGCTCACCAGTTACGCGCCGGGTCCCATGCGCCGAGTTGTGCGCCATGCAAAAAGTAAATAAACCAATGTCAAATAGATGTGAGCTTTCGGTAAGCTTTTCCACATTCGCTTGTAAGGTATGTAGCATATTGTCGTCCCTTTACGAAAAGATATTTTTAAGTGAAATTGTTCGAGGTTTAGTAGTTTTTGCTTTTCTTTCCTTACTGTGTTGCGTTCAGGATATTGTTTAAGTGGATATTAGTAGTGCAATTATGTTTAATTTGTGATGTAATATTCTACACTTAAATTGAGTAAAGTACCATAATATGACACAATACCTTAGCGGCGCACAACTAAGCGAGGCAGAGGTGAATGAGCAAAATGCTATAATATCTCGAGAATCACAATATTGATTGCAGTATTTAAATTAATTCATGAAAAAAAATGTTACTTACGTCCTTTTGAAAAAATAAGCGAGAATTCATGAAAAAAAATTACTTAGGTCCTTTTGAAAAGTTATGCGAAATGTAATAAAATGCGTAAGGCCAAAATAGAACTTTTTGGGAACTTGCAAGTGTTCTGATTGTTTTTGTTGACTTTTTGTAAATTTATTGGTCAATATTTAAGAAGTGCAGTTAAAAGAAAAGTGCATACTTAGTTTATTCAAATTTGATTCAGACTATCTTTTGAAAAGGGTCAAACTTGTTTTTACTGATTTTTTCAAATGGATATAATCGAAAAACGACCCTTCCTACAAAAAAGTGTTGTGACCAGTCTTCAAGGTGCAGCCCCGCGCAAATGTTTATCCGTGCTGCCGCACTCGAATGAACATTCGCTTCGGGCTCGAACGTGCACTCGTAAAAATGAGCATGAACCCGAGCGTAGGCTGGATGCTCATGTTTTGCACCGCGCTTACAGCGGCGCTCGAACATTGATGTTTTCAGCGCGGCTGTGAGCGCCGCTTTGAGCACGGTACAAAACATCGGTTACAATCAACAGACATTGCTTGGTTGGCTTGGCTTAGCATTTTGGTGTTGATTTGCGTAGATATTTGAAATATCCTCAATGACAGAGTATAAGGACATTCTACGAAAAACATAAGCATAAGAAAAGTCCAACTCCGTACTTCTAACCATTTGTAATTGAATAGCCTTTAGACTTGTTGAGAAGAGTTTCAAAAATTCTTTCGGTTGCTTTCCTGTGCAATTTTTTTTCGACTTCGAAAAAGGTGGGAACTTTAAGTTTTATGTAATTTCCTTTAAAAGTCGCACTACTTGCACTGACTTATCTTTACACAAGTGAAGGATTGTGTTATGAATGTGTATACTTGGATTGCTTTTTAAGCGGATTGCATAAATCACTTGATTTTTTAAACGAATTTCGACATTTACGCCGTTTTTCTACGCGATTGTTTTCACAACGTTGTTCTACGCGGATGTACGTGGAACGTATTCCCCTCGCAAAGACCGACCTCCTTGTATTAGATTTAAGCGAGTAGGAACGCGGTTATATTTTAAAATGCCGCTAAAGTTTACGATATTGGAGGACGGTTTTGTAATCCGTGATTTTTTTATCTTCAGTCATTATCAAGGTACATCATCGTAATGTGACTAAGTTGTCCGGCACTGAGGGATTTCTCTCTATTTGAGATGGAAATGTGTGTACATATTTTGGCAATTTGACAATGCAATAATCAACAATCAGGAGTACTCATTATAGAAGCCTCCATGTGAAATCGGAATTATTGAACAACTAATGCATAAATTTTAACTCACGTGCTTTACTATGTATCTACCTACTGTTAAATGTGTTGAATTTTACTAAAAGGAAGAATGGTAGAGGAAGGAATCAACTCAAGGGAATTCAAGAGAAGATTAGAAGGGATTTCTTTAGTAGGCGAATGAAGTGATTCAAGCTAGGTTTCAGAGTAGACTAACTACATTTATTTTAGCTTTTGGATAGAAGCCCATTGGCGGTAATGAACACGCTATGTATGCGTGAGTTTGTACAATGATCACAGTGGTTCAAATTCACAGGTACATCACAATTCTTCCCCTTTTAATAGTTAATAACATGTTCAGAGTCGCTAATACAGGCAAATTGTCAAACTTATGGAGGTCATATACAAATAAGTATGGTTGCAAATTCATTTGAATTTCAATATAATCTACAGCAATTCGAAACCGCAAAAATAAAATCAACGGAATTTCCCGAAATACTTTCTCTACTTGAGTGTTTAACCACATACCGTCTCAAAACTCCAAAATGACCAAATTCGATCTCAGCTATTCTGCTGACGGGCTCATTGTTCATTTTCGTCGCGACTTTATTCCTCTTGTTATCCAGTTGATCGCGTGGCTCGTTCGTGAACGACATGCATGGCCCTTGCCGTCTTGATACACCTTCTATTGAACTAGTTCGCATTCGTTGAAGAGAAGCTGGACACCTTCGTCCACTCGTATTCCCAAAATATGCCTGTAAAATAAAGTAAGAATACAGTTCCATGTTAACGTTCTTAATTCGTATAGCCAAATTCCAGCTATCTTTTTTTTTATACCAATTTTCTGGAGGAATTTTCCTCTTTAATTGCTTAATTTCAACAACATATGGTTGTGGTACTATCACAATACTAATTGTGCCCGAAATATTGCTTAACATTATACAATAAAAAAAATCAAAGGATTTCCTTTGAAAAAATAACCTTAAACATGTCACACATACTAAATGCTTTTTATAAAATAGATCTAAAAAGATCTCATGAAACTCATCTTGATCTGATTTAAATGGCCATTGGCTATTGCCTAAAACATAACAAAGTAAACTTTCAACAGATTGCCTTCGCATTTTTATAATCAGTAATATAACATGCAATTTAGTATCTTGGCATAATAACAATAAAAGCAATAAAAGCTCACCGAAAAATAAATGCACATGAATTTCTTTGCGTTTTAAATCAACCGTCTCTTTGGACGATCCCGTTGTTACATAAGCCACTTCTGGACATTGGTAGTAATAACTTACATTTATTTCATAATTTAAATGGTCTAAAGATAACTTTTCATTTATACCATAACGTTTCCTAAAAACCATTATTGTCTGTTTTGGTATTTTATTTCTTAAATTTAAACGTTTACTTATCATCATCCTCTCTGGGCAAGAATTGTCAATACCATAAATTATGTTTGCTACCATATAATTTAAATCACGCTTTTCTATGCCTGCCATTGTATACATGTGTATCTTATGTAGCAAACACAATGAATATACTGGCAATCAATTAACTAATCCGTTTATTGTTCACTTTTTATGTTTTTGTTTTTTAGGAAGATTTTATATTTCATTTGTTTCCCCAATTGAGTTTCATTCTTTGAATGAAGCTGGATAGAAACAATAATGTTATGTAACCATCTTTGCTTACAAACTAAATTTTCATTTTAAAGTTAGTTTGCTTCACGTTTTGGTCTATTTTCAACTATAAAACATAACACGCTTGCTTTTCACATACTAAAGGGCCACGCAGAATGGGTACTTTTGCGAACGTTTTGATTCTTTTCCCGTTTTAACGCACGCAAATGCAAATGCTGAAACCATAACTTGTTTTCATCTACGAGCTCCGATTCGTATTTTTTTGCTATGCCGCTCAACTATGGCGAATACGAAACGTGCCGCATAATAGTAAAGCATCGCGCTCGGCCCAAAACTTATTCTCACAGCCTCAGTTCTCAGCCTAAGCACACAGTCTGAGCACACAGCATGCTGGATGAGCACACAGCCTGAACACTCAGCCCAAGTTTTGAACTTGAGCTCGAGCCTGAGCTGAGCCGCACCGCGTTCATTTTTCGCACCCATGTTCGATGCTGATGGTGAACACGAGCTTGAAGGAGAACGCGCGCTCGGGATGAACATGAACTTGCAAAAACTGCACTCAAGCTCAGCGCCGCTCATGTTTTCGTGAAGACTGGTTGTGACTATCGCAAAATCAGTCAAACTTTCTAATAAAACTTTTTGAAAAACTCAAAATTGAACCCTACACTAAAAAAATCGATTTAAAAAATTAAAAGTCGATTTGCAAAAAAACGCCCTTTTCGATTTGGACGAAATTTTGTCTCAAGATAGGTGATTATGTTCCCTACCAACCGTCCATACATCGCAAGCTGGGCACTTTGAAGGGAAAAAAATTTTCTAACAAAAACTTTTTCTTGACGAAATTGATTTTTTCAATGTCTTTAAGGGGTGGATTTAACATATGTATACATAATATACTCATATTAAGTATTCCTGTACAGTCAGGCAGAGTACAATGTTTTGGTCGTAACTGGTCGCAACTAAAGAAGCTAATAATGGAATATAATATTTTTTGAAGATATAAACCCCTTCTTAATATTACTCTTAATTTAAAAACAAACTATATTTAGTGACTAAATTAGACAATGTATCATAAAAATAGATTTGCTTGGGGTTCTATAACGATGGCTTTCATTGGTTTAGTTTCAGATGAAAATACACTGAAAATAATTCCGACAAGAAAAGTTTTGTTAGAAAAACTTTTTCTTTAAGAGTGCCCAGCTTGCAATGTATGGACGGTTGGTAGGAACATAATCACCTATCTTGAGACAAAATTTCATTTAAATAAAAAGGGCGTTTTTTCGCAAATCGACTTTAAAATTTTTAAACTGATTTTTTCAGTGTAGGACTCAATTTGGATTGTTTCCGATATTTTCACTAGAAAGTTTGACTGATTTTGCGATGGTCACCCATACAACACTTTTTGTGGGATGCGTCGTTTTTCTATTATATCCATTTGAAAATATTAGCAAAAAATTTCAGCTCTTTTCAAAGGATAGTCTAGATTAAATTTGGAAAAACATTTTTGTTTTCATTTCGGATCATCTGGTGATTTTTCATTTCTCATTTTTCATTTCTTACTTCTTACTTTTCACTCCTCACTTCGCACTTCTCACGTCTCACTTTTCACTTCTCACTGCTCACATCGGCCCATGGAAAGAAATGGCAGAAATGACGCTTAACTTTTAAAAAGAACATATGTCACCTTTTATTCATGAATTAATTTGTGTACTGCAATCAAAAGCTATCATATTGGTCTGTTGATCGCAATATTAAAATTCATTCATGAAAATATGTTTCTTAGGTCATTTTGAAAAAATAAACGAGAATTTTCAGTGTATACATGAAATCTTAAAATAGGTACTTTTTAACTCATTAATGGGTTTCTATGTTTCTTTGTGAAGTTTTTTCTTCCGTGTAAGCTGTGTATTCTATGCTGTCAGTGTGCCGGTTTCGAATAAATTGTGTCTTGGGAGAACATAACCTAGAAAATCGATAGCTTATTTGTTACGAACTCATAACTCTTTGAATATTTACTATTTTTTGAGAAGTGCCATCATTATGAAACTCAATAGTGAACAAGAAGAAAACATTCCCCATCGAATGCAACTTGTTGTAGCAAAATCGATTCAGGTTTAGTACTAGAAAAATTGGCTAATGTTTCAATGTGCACACACATACGCACACACACACACACACGGACACACACACGGACAGACAGACATTTGCTCAGTTTGTCGAGCTGAATCGAATGGTATATAATACTATGGGTCCACAAGCGCTCTATAAAAAGTACGTTTTGGGAGTGAAATGAAAGCCTTTCTGGTACAACTTTGTTGTACGAGAAAGGCAAAAACATTCTGTTCTACGTTTCAACCAGATCGATGCACCCTTCATGTCAAATCATGATTTACTATTTGCCTCCTTAGATGTAGATATCGTTCAATCCGTACAGCAGGTTAGTTTTAGAAATTACAGAAGTTTTGATCCTGGCTTAGCGATTCAAATCAATTGGGAAGATGATATGGAAATGCTAATATCATCTTCCAAACTTAGACGCACATGTTCATGATAGAATTAGAGGCGAAAGTACCCAGACAACCAGAATGCATGCATAATAGAATTGTTTTTCTGTTATGCGATGCCTATGCGCACAAATTTCATCGCTTACCAGTCGCGAAAACACTTTTTACGTACAAAAGTGGAGGCGATATAAGTGTATTTCTTATCCGACGTTGCACGGAAGTGTATGCGATGTGCACGATTTTTATGCGAGTTTGTTCGTTATGCATTGCGTTGTAGTTTGTGATAACAAACTCTGTTTGACAGATAATCCGATTTCATGTGAGTTTGATTGCAGGAATATGCGATGGCAACAAATGAAGCTGGAATAAACTCGTAAAATAGCCTACTGTGCGGGAAAATTTATAAATAAACTGATGAGCTTTGCACAACAATGCGAATCTGATGAAACTTGGATCGGTAAACGATTTTGATCGTGCATTCTTATGCGATGTGTGGTTGTCTGGGTATAGAATTGATAGTTCCGTTAGGATACGGCAAGCCAGTGGAGATATATCAGCTTCCACACTGATATTCTTCCCTCCCCCTTCATACGGGAGCTTGTCAGAAGGAAGGTCGTGTGATATGTGCCATCACAAATATTGCCCTCCGCTCGCTTTCAAATCATATATGTGACAGTGTTATCCCCATTCAAACCAAGACTATTAAGCGAAAACACAACCCATGGTTTAATTCATCGATCTCTAGGGCATTAGTCGATCGTGATTTAGCCTTTCGAAAATGAAAATTGACTAAAAATGCAGATGATCATGCAGCCTATAAAATACTGCGAAATAAAATGTTACCTCAATGATTTTGAGTGCAAAGAAAAGTTACTGGAATACTAAAATATCTCAGTCTTCTACTGTCAAGGATCTCTGGAAACTCATTAAACATTACTAAATCAAGAGACAGCTTTCTCACAAGCACAAATCCAGATGAAATCAACATTCACTTTTTTAGATGTTTTAGTTCAAACTCGCATACTAATGCCTCTGACGATAATAGTACATGTACGTCTTATTTTCGATTCAATGATGTCGAAGAGTATCAAATTGTGCACGCAATTCATGATGTTGAGTTGAATGCTGTGGGACTTGATTATATACCCATTAAATTTATTAAAATGATTGTGCCACTGCTACTCAAGCCGTTGAAGCATCTCTACAACAGTATTATTAGAAGTGGAATATATCCTAATACATGGAAATGTTCAAAAATAATACCAATTAAGAAAAAATCCAACAGTAACTTATTAGAGAATCTTAGACCTATAAGCATTTTAAGTTCAACATCTAAAGCTTTTGAGCGGTTGCTAAAAATTCAAATTACAAATCATCTTTCTGAAAACCATCTTTTAACTCAATACCAATCAGGATATCGCAAAGGGCATAGCACTAAAACGGCGACGATAAAAGTGTCTGACGACATAAGGGTGGATAAAGCTGGTTCTGTTGTTCTTTTATAACTCGATTTTTCCAAGGCATTCGACACGATCTCGCATGATACATTATGTTCTAAACTCCAGAAAAACTTTAGTTTTTCTTTTGATGCTGTTACTCTCATTCGTTCGTATTTGACTAATAGAACTCAAACTGTTTTTGTCAACGACTCTTTTTCCGATTACTTGGCGATAGTTTCAGGAGTTCCCCAAGGGTCGGTAATGAGTCCTTCGCTCTTTTCCATGTACATTAGTGATCTGCCGCTGAGAATAAACGGGTGTCAGATTCATTTATTTGCGGATGATGTGCAAATGTATGTGGATGTATCTGGTTTGACTAGTGAGACCGCTGCTAGATTGATCAATGAAAATCTGTCAAAAGTTGCTTTGTGGGCTTCTGAAAATTCATTGATGCCTAATGCTGGTAAAACACAAGCTTGTTTTATCACACGCCAAAATTGGAACTATGGTAAACCAGAAATATATCTCAATAATGCTCCTATTTTTTACTCTGATAGAGTCGTTAGTCTCGGTGTGATTGTTGAACACAACTTTGAATGGAATACTTTCATTTTGAAACAATGCGAACCAATTTATTCGGTGAAGCGCTCTTTGCGTTATAATGCTTATTTCTTACCAAAAGATACGAGATTAAAGTTATTCAAGAGCTTGATCTACCCTCATTTCCTATTCTGTGATTTCATTACCTCCCAAGCATCCACAACTGTTTTAAATAAACTTAAAGTAGCTTTAAACTGTTGCATAAGGTACGTATATGGCTTAAGTCGATATGCTCGGGTTTCGCATCTGCTATCTGTATCATGGAACGATTTCTCTCAAGCAAGATCCTTGCTTTTATTTCATTCTCTTGTAACGGAAAAATGTCCTCAATATCTACATTCAAAACTAGTTCGTTTGAGAAGTCAAAGTGATATAATGTTTCTAATGCCGAGATCTAGGACGGCATACTACTCGCGTTCTTTTTTTTGTCAGAAATACTTCTGGAACAGTTTACAATCAAGTGTACAAAATCTCGTTTCGATATCAGCATCCAAGAAAGCAGTTTATCAGCTAGTGAATTGATCCTGTTAAGATCAATGTAGAAGTCAATCAAAGAAGTAACTTATTTTCAAATCTTCTAAACGACGCACTTTATGTTATCATCATAAATCTTAGGCATAAAAGACATTGTCTTAAGTTAATGGAAAGCAATAAATAAATAAATAAAAAAATGTAGTTCCGAGGTTGTCTTACTTACTTATGGATCCTGTACACCTCCGGTGGTGCAAACGGCCAACTAGCCTGCTCCAGAATGATACGGACCGTGACAATATGGTCCACACAGGATCTTCCGGCATGGAATCCGGCCGTCTGCCGCCGGATAGTCGCATCGATCTTCTCCTGAATCCGGACTAGGATAACTTTGCATAAAACTTTGAGGACGGTACAAAGCAAAATAATGCCATAATGCCAGTTATCGCAAACAGTCAGGCCACCCTTTTTGGGTACTTTCACTTAGATACCTTGCATCCAGTCGACAGGGAAAGTTGCGGTGTCCCAGATATGTATTACGAAATAAACGATGCAGTAATTGAGCGGATGCCATGGGGTCAGCTTTGAGAATCTCGGCTGATATGCGATCGACCCCTGGGGCTTTATTCGATTTCATGCTTTGGATGGCTGTTTGAATCTCTAACAGTGATGGAGCTTCGGTATTGACACGTGTTAGGCCCGATGCCCACATAGCGTCTTTTCAACGCAGCGTGCACACGGCGTTAAAAGGACGCATGTGTGCATCGGGAAAAAGCGGTAACGCAGCGTCGCCGCACCGATGCTCACCTGCGTTTTTTCAAAGCCACGTGCACGCAGCGTTGAAAAAACGCTACGTGGGCATCGGCCCTTATACGTCGGATCCTAGGCAGATCATGCCGAGATGGTGGTGGCCTGGCTGGCCATTGAAAAAGTTGTTCGAAGTGCTCGAACCAGCGAGATCTCGCTGAAAGAAAAACAAAAATAAGTCTGTGGCCTAGCTCTCGATGCAATTTTGTTACAGTTAGTTTTGAGATTTTTTCGCAGAAAACATTTTGACGCTTGACGGCTTTCAATCCCTATTTTAGTAGATAAGATAATATAGCATTGTGCTATCCATCCAAAGGATTTTATTCACCACAAAGCGAATTTCTCATTTCATGGCTGATAAGTATGCGCTACTAGATTCATATGAATTTCATTAGTTTTTTATGCTCTACTATGATCTTCTGAAGTGCAGATGGAGTCAAAATCAAAGAGGTGCAAGTGACAAATTATTGGTTTCGATAAACGGGAGGTAAATTAATTATTTACTTGAAAAATAACATAGAAGTTTTTTCGCTATTATACTCATCTTTAATTTGACTAAAATGTCACTCGCGTCTCTTTGTTTCTAACCTCTTCAAGTACATATAAATTTGATTAATTTCAGAATCCATTAATTTATTAACTTCGCCATGCAATAACGTAAAGTATACAAAAAGTAGATAATATAGACCATTTTATACTAGCTGGGCCCTACCGTGAATATCAACCGTAGTATCAACGTATCGTTTTTCATAGCTTCGCTCTCAATTCATTCCGATCCAACAAACAATAAATGGGTACGGCCTTCGAGCCGTTCAACACCCCCTTCCGAGTGCTTTTATCGCTCATTCTCAAGTCTCACTAGCGCTGTGGATGCGACACAGTAAAACATAATCTGTTCAATATAAAAACAATGGTCATCTTTTGAAATCATTGCTATGCGTTATCGTAATACAAAAATGATTGCACAGATTAAGATTTGATAAAAGCTCTGCCATTTCATCCGATTTTTCCGCCTGTGTAGCGCCACCCAAACCCACACGCAACTCAGTCGAAATAATAAACAGCTGCACCGCCCTCCACTCGGGAAAACGACACGACCCTCGGCATAAAGCAGCCGGCCAGAGCAGAACACGAAACCGACGAACGGCGTGCAAGCTACCAGCTGCCCGATGCTGGTCGCCTGTTCGAAACGGCGTGGTCACCCAAAAGATAGGAACCTGGGTCGGGTCTCACTCACTCTCTCTCCGCCCCGAACGGGATGAAACGAACGACACTGGCTGCTGCTGATGCGGCTGGGTTGCTTTGGGATGCTTCGGCGTCGATTGCAGAGTGAAAAGGCACATCAGCTGGTGACGATAGGGTGAATTAGTATTGTTTTTATCTTGGACCTATTTGTGGTCCGGCTGCTGGTCCAGAAAACATGAAACAGGAATTTTGAATATAATTTATTGCCTGGACCTGGACAAACTCTAAGCCATTACCCTTAGTGTATCGTCCCTTTCTGTGACGGTTCATTCCTCGCTAAAATGCTTTTGGAAGACTCCTCGCAAAGGTTGAAATTCAAACCACTTATGCTATGATGATTAATTTAATTAAGTTAAAGTATTTTGTTACAATCAAAATACATTATATAAGAAAACACGCTCTAATGAAAACCATCCTTCCAGATACAAGTGGTGATCATCTATCGGAGCTGCATTGGCCACATTTTGCGGTGGTTCGATGATTATCTCAACAAAGAACTCACTTTGGGGTTTGTCTCACTCGTCTAGACTGGAATGGGTGAGAAGAGACATGGTAGCGTGGGTAAGTCCATCTTCCCTTTTCACACTGATGATGCTTGGTGAGTGGTCTTTCGCTGTTGAAGGAAAAGTCATAAGCGGTGGGTGTGTCTGATTGGCTTTTCCGGATGGTGCTGATGCTGGCATGGGAAAACATCGAAGCGTGGATGATTGGATGATGACAGCATTTATTTTCAATTCTGCACTTACAATATATCAAGGAAATATAAAGTATTCTTACTACAACAAAACAGTTCTCAAAGAATCATTTGCATTTTATCATCAGATCTACCGGGCTTGCAGTTGATTTAATAGATGAAAATATCAGACCATCATGATAAGAATCATCCATTAGTGTCTCTCATAGGGTAAATCACTACTTGGGCCTATGGACCCGATTCCCGGCTCACTGCATAGAAAACTGAACTTAAGTCGAGTCAAGTACGAGACACTGAAGACGACCACACAGTTGTGGTCGAAATACGTATCTGCACAGATATCGAAATAATTGGTGGAAATTAATGGAGAATACTTAACTCGTCTTAGACGGTTGAATACATTCCACTAAAAAGAGTTTAGAATATTTCTTCTGATTTATTCTGTTTGGAAGCCGTAGGTTTTTTGAAGTCTCCTATTTATCTCGCACAATACTCAATATTCTTCAACCATTTAATTTACTCCTAATCGATCCAATTATAGAAAATAAAAATGTAGATTTCAAACTATCGCTCTTCGCTGCAACATCACTGAGCCGGAGTGAGTCTTTCCACTTTTACAAAACGGTATCATCATATAAACACCTACCTGAAAATCGTCACGGTGCTCGATACAACCATTGCTTCAACCTGTTTATCTCCACACAATAATTCTAAACTCATGTACTTGAATCCTTCCTATTTGTTGGTTTCACCCAGTGGCGCTGGGAGTGGGTGGGACAGGTAGGACATGTCCTACGCATGATTTTATCTGGGTGGGACAGTAGAGTGATTCAAAATTTGACTTTTTCCTCCCCGATGCTTAAACGAATGCATTTCCCATTTTAATAATCCTCCTAAATTTTTAGCTAATTTGGATGTAATTTAAATGAGCACGCGCAGTTTGAAGTTTGTATGAAAATTACTATGAAAACAGTAACTTTTATAGAAAATTGTTCCACAACGCTACCGTTAAGCTCTAAAAACATATGAATACATCGTCAACATATTAAATTCTACAAGGAAACAGAAAAATAAATTTAAGGTTACATAATGGTTGGATTTAGGACGCATGAAACATTCCAAGTCAAGGTAGTATACATTTGTGTGATTTTTCAGTCATCTTGAAACTATTTGCTAAAAGTCTTCAAGCAGTTACAAAGTCATTTGATTGTAACCATAACATTGAACTGTCATAAGTACTTAAGTCACAATAAAGTTCTCATTAAGTTACGGAAAGACAATCGGATTGGTAGTTGCCAAATAGCAAAAGATATAAAAAATAACATGTAATATTCACTAATTTGGAAAGGCATTCGACAATTGAAATAAAACGCGAATTATTCAAAACATGAAAACTGCTTAGCTACTCTAGCCATTTCCAGATACTGACAAACGTCAAACGAAGCGAGTTACCCTGAAACATTACTAACTATGGAAGCAAATTACAGTGTAACTAAATTCACAGTCACATCATAGTTGCAAAAAAGGTCTAGTTACTAGTAACTAATTTTCACAGACGAACTAGTTGCAATGTAACCTGTTCACGATTCATCAAAATGATGGGTTTCTTGTAACTCGTATGTAACGGATCTGTAGAGTAGAGTGGGGCAAGAGTGCGCGTGGGGTAAGAGTACGTTTTCGATTTTTTGAAGTAATAAAAAAGATAAACTAGCAGCACTGCATCAGTTTGACAGGTATTCTGGCCAACTATTATCATGTGTAATTGTAAACGATTTGAATAAACAACAAGGGAGATATGGAGTTGCTAAAAATAATTGGATTTCCGCAACTAGTATTTCATTACCATATATACGTTCAATCAGGTGCACATTATACCGTTTCGATAACCTATTGTATAGAGTACTTTATGGTTCAGAACACCAATCCGGATGGTTTTCCAAGAAGTCAAAACCATTACTTGAATAATTTTTGGGACTGTGGGGTAAATGTACGCAGGAACCGGTGGGGCAAGAGTACGCATATGAATCTTCAAGTTATGATGTCAAACCCGTGTCTATGGCGGAAATAAGACTTCTTCCAAAGTGTCAAGATCCACAACTAAGAAAAAAGGGACAGAATTTGAAATTATCGCAAGTTTTTAGGATAAGTTGAAGTAATTCGGTGTTAGAAAGGACTTAGCGAACAAAGCACTGAAGCGAAATAATGAAATTATATTAGCACTTGTTGTACACCTAAACATAGTACGAAAACACAATTTCATCTAAATGATAATTTCAATTAATCAAAAGAAACATTCATAAATTACGCAACGTTTAGCTGGGAGGGGTTGTGAGATGTGTGACGATCCATATAATTGTTAGAGGATTCATACAAATAGTGTAAGATAGGAGGGGGGGGGAGGGGTGATGAAATAGCCAAATTTTACGTTACGTGATTGGTGGACTTGCGGTGGAGGAAAATGCCTTTGTATACGCCACGCGAAACCTGATATATATTTTTACCTCTGTAGTTTTTTGTATATAAAAAAACAATGGTTTTTCGTATGAAAGTGCACATTTTTAGGACCCCCTCCCCCTTTAAGAGTTACGTAATCTTGAACATTCCCTAATATATGCTCATTAAACATCAATTAAATGTTATTAACTCTTATTTGTGTTAATATATACTTAAAGCACATGATTGGATAAACGCGTACTCTTACCCCACCCGATGCGCACTTTTACCCCATCAGTGGAGTAAGAGTGCGTTTTTCACTTGTCTTGCAATAAGGGTTCTACTAAAACGAATCTCAATAATTTCAATATTTTTTCCACTGGGTAACATAAAGGAAGAGTATATGAATCATCGACACTGATTTGATATGCAGAAGCTTGCTTCATAAGGGCCACATGATCGATTGAAAACTAAGTGCGTACTCTTGCCCCACTCTACTCTATAGTTTGATTTATGTGATCAACACTGCATGTAAAAGGATTTTGCCAATGTAGAATAACATATTTCCGAAGAAAGACAACAGAACATTAGCGCCATGCTTGGATGCTTGAGCTTCTTATTGTACCTATTTATGGCACATGTTGTAAAGAAAATTATTGAGCTCTTTTATAGTGGGATGTTGTCACTGTCATAAGTCGAGTTTAGTACAATTCCATTTAGTTCCACCACCTCATATTACTTTTACATATACGTGTTTTGACCTTTTCAGTATCTCGTATTTGACTCGACTCGATTTTTTTAAACGACTGTGTATCTTCTCGTATGATAAAACATGGCTATAATTTTTTTTATGAATGAATAATTTAATAAATAAATAAAAGGCTATTTCTATTAATCTATTTTATTCGTTTAGATCAAGACTCATAGACTTAATATCAGACAATTTGTTTCTTCGCTATAATTAAACTATAATGCTATAATAAAACTATTTGCAAAACAAAAAATACGTTCAATTATCTATAGATAATAGAACCCGAAAGTTGATTTTAATAAGAGCGTGTTGTTTTTACATAAGTAAAATGATTGGTTTCACCGTAAATCTCATTTCGCACATTTATATCTGCTAATTAAACATGAAAAATTACATTTTGCATATAACCATTCACCCTTTGTTATTTTAGGTGCATGTAGTTACTTCATCTTTCTGATAGCTGACATTCCATTTCGGTAACATTGTGACCAGATTTGTTTTATCTTATTTTCAAAACAAAACAATGTTTCATGGTAATGAATAAATTGTTGACAATTAGACGTCAGTAAATAGTTACAATGTGGAATCCAAAACCAAAAATGTTTTAGTTACTGTAAGATGGAAATGTTGCGGATGAATTACAGTGCAACCTCATGTGTGACAGTACAGTTGGTTACATAGTGGCCCAATTTTTTGCGCTTTTTCGGTTGCACTACTGTTGCATATTTAGTAACAGTTATAAAAATTTCAAAAATGATTTTGTCGCATATCAGTCACCGTGATTCAGTTGTGACAACCTGTGCTACTTGGGATCACAGGCTCGCCCTTTCCTATTTTGTATACCTTAGTTCTGTCTGTGTTTCACGTTCTACCAAAACAATTCCTACCGTTACAGCTTTCACACTAACAGTTCCAAAATCTCCCGTGGCATCGATGGGAGGACGTAGAGTTCTCTGCTCCTTTATTAAGTATAGGTGTCCCAATTAACCATTCTTTTCCCTCCAGCACTCACAAGAACGGGGCCAGGATGGATCTCGACTGTTGAAGAGTGCCTTGCTTCCAGTGATCAGTCCAACATTATTATTTGTGTTAACGGATGTGACAAAATAGTCTTGTAACGCCTGCGATCGATTAATGCTTCTGTTAATCACTTGGCATTAGACGAGTTTGTACATTCCCATTTAATTCCACCACTTAATTGTACCTTGACAGATGCGTATTTCGACCTCAACAGTAAGGTCGTCTTCAGTTTCTCGTACTTGACACGACTGTTAATATTAGTGGCCCAGGTCGGCATTTCCTATTTATCCTACCCATGACTCGGAACGTGGATGCGCCTCTGGTTTCACCAGAACTTATATAAACATATTTGAATACATTTAAAAACGTATCCTCAAACCGAACAAAAAATCATCTCGGCCCAAGAACTTCTAGCCGTACAGTGCTGCCAATAGGCCTTTTTTATGAAAATAATCCTTCATCGTTAATAGAAAAACTGTCTAATACGTTGACGCTTTCATGTTATTTATAATTATCTCGATTTCAAAAAGTAAAAAAAAAATCAACTATTTGGAAGCAATTTGGATGAGTGAATATATCTATTCAAACAAATAAAAATTATTAAATATGAATAATACCATCTGGCATGACATTGTCGTGGAACGTGCATATTTTTGTTAACGTCGCATTTTATACCGTCCCGAGAGAGAGAGAGATAATGAGAGTAAGATGTTGAGAGATTGAATAAAATATTGCGCATGCCGGAGAGACTTGGGGTATGCCGGAAAAGCCATCGATGTGACTGAAATGAGTGCTGCATCATGTTAATTTAAATCGTTTAAAAGCTTTTTCACACGGCGTTTTGCAAGAATAACTATTTTTTAAGCAAAGGTGAACCACAATGCAGTATTACACGGCCCACAAAATTCAGGAAAAGTTGCTCCTTGTCGAAATATCAATTAAATAATGCAGTCGTACGCATGAAAGGCCGGGATTAGGGTAAGAAACCCTATATGTTAAAGGTATTTTCAGAACTTTGGAGGATCTAGCTTCCAGAGTACATTTCCTGAAAATTATCCTAACATATTTTGACAGTTTTCTTCTACAGACCAAAAACAGATAATAATTGACTGAATCAGTAGCTCTGTCGGCATAACAACTCAACCGGCTATAACAGATATAGGTATACTGTAAAACCTCTTTTTACGCTCCCTCCTTTTACGCTCCCTCCTTTTACGCTCCCTCTTTTTACGCTCAAAATTCCAAATAACGCTCCCTCTTTTCACGCTCCAAATTCGAAATAACGCTCCCTATTTTTACGCCCTATAGGAGCGTAAAAAAAGTTTCAAGCATTTATATGAGGCAAATTTGGATTAGTTTCGGAGGTTGTTTTTAGATGATCTAAGTACTACGGATGTTCTAGGAACAGAATATAGGCTTGCATGCGAAGTGGTATGTGGTATGTTGTCATTGTCTACGAACTCCATAGAGTCAAGGTTTGTTGATCAACCTTCGTAATGGAGACAATTATTGAAGAATAAACAAGTTGTTTGACCCCTTCTTGGTATATGTTTGTACTCCAAGTAGTTCTTGTTGTTGTCGTGGGCTCCAGGAAGTCTACGAACTCCACAGAGTCAAGGTCTGTGGATCAACCTCCGTAATGGAGGCAGTTATTGAAAAATAAACAAGTTGTGTGACCCCTTCTGGGTATATGTTTGTACTCCAAGTAGTTCTTGTTGTTGTCGTGGGCTCCAGGAAGTCTACGAACTCCACAAAGTCAAGGTCTGTGGATCAACCTCCGTAATGAAGGCAGTTATTGAAAAATAAACAAGTTGTGTGACCCCTTCT
The DNA here is from genome assembly GCF_024139115.2 of Armigeres subalbatus. Taxonomy (NCBI): domain Eukaryota; kingdom Metazoa; phylum Arthropoda; class Insecta; order Diptera; family Culicidae; genus Armigeres; species Armigeres subalbatus. The sequence continues at coordinate 295,943,903 of NC_085140.1, read as the reverse complement.
TGGTATATGTTTGTATTCCTTGTAGTTTTTGTTGTTGTCGTGGGCTCCAGGAAGTTTACCAACTCCATAGAGTCAAGGTCTGTGGATCAACCTCCGTAACGGAGACAGTTATTGAAGAATAAACAAGTTGTGTAACCCCTTCTTGGTGTATGTTTGTATTCCAAGTAGTTCTTGTTGTTGTCGTAGGCTCCAGGTAGTCTACGAACTCCACAGAGTCAAGGTCTGTGGATCAACCTCCGTAATGGAGGCAGTTATTGAAGAATAAACAAGTTGTGTGACCCCTTCTGGGTATATGTTTGTATTCCTTGTAGTTCTTGTTGTTGTCGTGGGCTCCAGGAAGTTTACCAACTCCATAGAGTCAAGGTCTGTGGATCAACCTCCGTAACGGAGACAGTTATTGAGGAATAAACAAGTTGTGTAACCCCTTCTGGGTGTATGTTTGTATTCCAAGTAGTTCTTGTTGTTGTCGTAGGCTCCAGGTAGTCTACGAACTCCACAGAGTCAAGGTCTGTGGATCAACCTCCGTAATGGAGGCAGTTATTGAAGAAAAAACAGATTGTGTGACCCCTTCTGGGTATATGTTTGTATTCCTTGTAGTTCTTGTTGTTGTCGTGGGCTCCAGGAAGTTTACCAACTCCATAGAGTCAAGGTCTGTGGATCAACCTCCGTAACGGAGACAGTTATTGGAGAATAAACAAGTTGTGTAACCCCTTCTTGGTATATGTTTGTATTCCAAGTAGCTTTTGTTGTTGTCGTAGGCTCCAGGTAGTCTATGAACTCCACAGAGTCAATGTCTGTGGATCAACCTCCGTAATGGAGGCAGTTATTGAAGAATAAACAGATTGTGTGACCCCTTCTGGGTATATGTTTGTATTCCTTGTAGTTTTTGTTGTTGTCGTGGGCTCCAGTAAGTTTACCAACTCCATAGAGTCAAGGTCTGTGGATCAACCTCCGTAACGGAGACAGTTATTGGAGAATAAACAAGTTGTGTGACTTCTTCTGGGTAAATGTTTGTATTCCATAGTTCTTGTTGTTGTCGTAGGCTCCAGGTAGTCTACGAACTCCACAGAGTCAAGGTCTGTGGATCAACCTCCGTAATGGAGACAGTTATTGAAGAATAAACAAGTTGTGTAACCCCATCTGGGTATATGTTTGTATTCCTTGTAGTTCTTGTTGTTGTCGTGGGCTCCAGAAAGTTTACCAACTCCATAGAGTCAAGGTCTGTGGATCAACCTCCGTAATGGAGACAGTTATTGAAGAATAAACAAGCAGTGTGACCCCTTCTTGGTATATGTTTGCATTCCAAGTAGTTCTTGTTGTTGTCGTGGGTTCCAGGAAGTCTACGAACTCCACAGAGTCAAGGTCTGTGGATCAACCTCCGTAATGGAGGCAGTTATTGGAGAATAAACAAGTTGTGCGACCCCTTCAAGGTATATATTTGTATTTCAAGTAGATCTTGATGATGTCATTGATGCCAGGTAGTATACGAACTCAATAGAGTCAAGGTCTGTGGATCAACCTCCGTAATGGAGGCAGTTATTGAAGAATAAACAAATTGTGTGACCCCTTCTGGGTATATGTTTGTATTTCTTGTAGCTCTTGTATTTGTCGTGGGCTTCAGGAAGTTTACCAATTCCTTAAAGTCAAGGTCTGTTGATCAACCTCCGTAACGGAGACAGTTATTGGAGAACAAACAAGTTGTGTAACCCCTTATTGGTATAGGTTTTATCCCAAGTAGTTCTTGTTGTTGTCGTAGGCTCCAGGTAGTCTACGAACTCCACAGAGTCAAGGTCTGTGGATCAACCTTCGTAATGGAGACAGTTATTGAAGAATAAACAAGTTGTGTGACCCCTTTCTGGTATATTTTTGTGTTCCTAGGAGTTCTTGTTGTTGTCGTGGGCTCCAGGAAGTTTACCAACTCCATAGAGTCAAGATCTGTGGATCAACCTCCGTAACGGAGGCAGATATTGAAGAATAAACAAGTTGTGCGACCTCTTCTATGTTATACAGTCAAACCTCCATGAGTCGATATTGAAGGGACCATCGACTCATGGAAATATCGATATGTGGAATAGGAAATCTATAGAAAGCTGTTTGAAGGGACCATCACAGTAACCCAGGAAACATTTTTTTAATATGGCATATTTTGCTTCCGTGAGTCGATATCGAGTCATAGAGCATCGACTCATGGAGGTTTGACTGTATTTCTTAAAAACAATAGCCTCACATTTACAATGAAGATAATTTTGCGCAATGCTACATGTAGGCACCATTTCAATAAAAATCTGAGTCATTCTGGTCCGCTGTGTACTATATCAAATATAAATTTGCTAAGAATACAGAGCCTTCTATTGAACTTTTGGCACCCGAGCGGTTTTATAAACATTACATCACTCCCAAATAAATAGAAAGGCAAAAAAAAGCATAGAAGTATTACTCCATAAATTTCTAGGATGGCCATTAGCATATGCCATGGACACATTTTATTCTATGGACAACACAGGAGCTGTACCACTTTTGAAACAAGCCGAAAGATTTCTGGTTACGCATGTAGATCTTAAGGCCTTTTCAAGAGTTTTGGATAACCATGAACCTATGCAATGGACGCATTATATTTTATGTACCACAACGAGCTTGTACCACTTTTGAAACAAGGCGAAAGATTTTTGGTTAAGCGTGTAGATTTCAAGGCCTTTTTCTGAGGGTTTGTACCACTTTTCGAAAGATTTTAGATTACGCGTGTAGATCTTAAGGCTCTTACCCAGGGTTTTCTTGGATGACCATGGACCTATGCAATGGACGCATTCTATTATATGTACCACAGAGGGGTTGTACCATTTTTGAAACAAGGCGAAAGATTTCTGGTTACGCGTGTAGATCTTAAGGCCTATTCCAGGGTTTTCTTGGATGACCGTAAACCTATGCAATGGAAGCATTCTATTCTATAAACCACAAAGGGGTTGTACCACTTTTGAAACAAGGCGAAAGATTTCTGGTTACGCGTGTAGATCTTAAGGCCTATTCCAGGGTTTTCTTGGATGTTCGTGAACCTATGCAATGGACGCATTCTATCCTATGTACCACAAAGGGGTTGTACCATTTTTGAAACAAGGCGAAAGATTTCTGGTTACGCGTGTAGATCTTAAGGCCTATTCCAGGGTTTTCTTGGATGACCGTGAACCTATGCAATGGACGCATTCTATTCTATGTACCACAAAGGGGTTGTACCATTTTTGAAACAAGGCGAAAGATTTCTGTTTACGCGTGTAGACCTTTAGGCCTATTCCAGGGTTTTCTTGGATGACCGTGAACCAATGCAATGGACGCATTCTTTTCTATGTACCACAAAGGGGTTGTACCATTTTTTAAACAAGGCGAAAGATTTCTGTTTACGCGTGTAGATCTTTAGGCCTATTCCAGGGTTTTCTTGGATGACCGTGAACCTATGCAATGGACGCATTCTATTGTATGTACTACAAAGGGGTTGTACCATTTTTGAAACAAGGCGAAAGATTTCTGGTTACGCGTGTAGATCTTAAGGCCTATTTCAGGGTTTTCTTGGATGACTGTGAACCTATGCAATGGACGCATTCTATTCTATGTACTACAAAGGAGTTTTACCATTTTTGAAACAAGGCGAAAGATTTCTGGTTTCGCGTGTAGATCTTAAGGCCTATTCCAGGGTTTTCTTGGATGACCGTGAGCCTATGCAATGGGCGCATTCTATTCTATGTACTACAAAGGGGTTGTACCATTTTTGAAACAAGGTGAAAGATTTCTGGTTTCGCGTGTAGATCTTAAGGCCTATTCCGGGGTTTTCTTGGATGACTGTGAACCTATGCAATGGACGCATTCTATTCTATGTACTACAAAGGGGTTGTACCATTTTTGAAACAAGGCGAAAGACTTCTGGTTTCGCGTGTAGATCTTAAGGCCTATTCCAGGGTTTTCTTGGATGACCGTGAACCTATGCAATGAAAGCATTCTTTTCTATGTACAACAAAGGGGTTGTACCATTTTTGAAACAAGTCGAAAGATTTCTGTTTGCACGTGTAGATCTTAAGGCCTATTCCAGGGTTTTCTTGGATGACCGTGAACCTATGCAATGGAAGCATTCTATTCTATGTACCACAAAGGGGTTGTACCATTTTTGAAACAAAGCGAAAGATTTCTGGTTACGCGTGTAGATCTTAAGGTCTATTCCAGGATTTTCTTGGATGACCGTGAACATATGAAATGGACGCATTCTATTCTACATACCACAAAGAGGTTATACCATTTTTGAAACAAGGCGAAAGATTTCTGGTTACGCGTGTAGATCTTAAGGCCTTTTCCAGGGTTTTCTTGGATGTTCGTGAACCTATGCAATGGACGCATTCTATTCAATGTACCACAAAGGGGTTGTACCATTTTTGAAACAAGGCGAAAGACTTCTGGTTTCGCGTGTAGATCTTAAAGAGCCCTATTCCAGGGTTTTCTTGGATGACCGTGAACCTATGCAATGAAAGCATTCTTTTCTATGTACCTCAAAGGGGTTGTACCATTTTTGAAACAAGGCGAAAGATTTCTGTTTACGCGTGTAGATCTTAAGGCCTATTCCAGGGTTTTCTTGGATGACCGTGAACCTATGCAATGGAAGCATTCTATTCTATGTACCACAAAGGGGTTGTACCACTTTTGAAACAAGGCGAAAGATTTCTGGTTACGCGTGTAGATCTTAAGGCCTATTCCAGGGTTTTCTTGGATGTTCGTGAACCTATGCAATGGACGCATTCTATTCTATGTACCACAAAGGGGTTGTACCATTTTTGAAACAAGGCGAAAGATTTCTGGTTTCGCGTGTAGATCTTAAGGCCTATTCCAGGGTTTTCTTGGATGACCGTGAACCTATGCAATGAAAGCATTCTTTTCTATGTACAACAAAGGGGTTGTACCATTTTTGAAACACGGCGAAAGATTTCTGTTTACGCGTGTAGATCTTTAGGCCTATTCCAGGGTTTTCTTGGATGACCGTGAACCTATGCAATGGAAGCATTCTATTCTATATACCACAAAGGGGTTGTACCACTTTTGAAACAAGGCGAAAGATTTCTGGTTACGCGTGTAGATCTTAAGGCCTATTCCAGGGTTTTCTTGGATGTTCGTGAACCTATGCAATGGAAGCATTCTATTCTATGTACTACAAAGGGGTTGTACCATTTTTGAAACAAGGCGAAAGGTTTCTGGTTTCGCGTGTAGATCTTAAGGCCTATTCCAGGGTTTTCTTGGATGGCCGTGAATCTATGCAATGGTTGTGTTCTATCCAATGTTTCACAAAACACAGGTCCAAGCTCCAGAAGGTTCTTGTAAAACTTTAAATACGTGAAATCGATGATGAACGTCTTACTGTGCGTTATCAAGGATCTGCACCACTCATGACTTGTTGATTTTTTCGCGTACCAAGAACATCTTAAGGCCTCAGCATTCAAACAATTGGACGACCATGATAACGGAAACAATTTGGACGACCCTAATACCAAAATTGGTAAAAGACACATCTTAAGACTAAAAGTGAGTTAAATATCAAATTTTGCTTACCTAAAGATGGCAAACTTTTTTACGCTCCAAATTCCAAATAGCGCTCCCTCTTTTTACGCTCAAAATTCCAAATAACGCTCCCTCTTTTTACGCCCTAAATTCGAAATAACGCTCCCTCTTTTTACGCTCTGATTACATTTACGCTCCCCCGTTTTTGGCGTAAAAAGAGGTTTTGCAGTATACAAAAACGAATTTTAGTCTGGGGCTGTCCATACACCACGTGGACAATTTAGGAGGAGGGAAGGGTATGGCAAATGTTCACGGTTCATACAAATTCATGAAAATTTATAAGGGGTAATTGTCCACGCTGAGGGAGGGGGTATCAAAAACTGATCAAAACCTGCCCACGTGGTATATGGACATTAGAGTGATTCAAATTTTGACTTTTTTGCCCCCCCCCTTAAACGATTGCATTTGCCTTTTTATTAAACCACCTAAATTTTTAGCTAATTTGGATGTAAATTGAGTGAGCACGCGCGGTTTGAAGTTTATATGAAAATTGCTATGAAAACAGTAACTTTCATGGAAAACCGTTCCCCAACGCTTCTCTTTTAGCACTAACAACATATGAGTACATCGGCAACATAAGAAATTTTACAAGGAAACAGGCCGTCTTTGTTGCGAAACGATTTCATGCTCGCATGAAAAGTTTTTAAGGAAATACTGAATCGTGGAAAATTCGATTTAACCCGTAAAAGAATAACATCAATATCAATAATGAGCATTTTTGTTTTCTTCATAACTTTGCTTCCAAACGAGAAATAGCTTCGCAACAACAACTGCCTTTCAGCTTGAGAAGTATTCTGTGTAGGCAATGTGTTGATTATATTTAAATAGTTAATGGGCCACCTCTCGGAAAGATCTTCCACATAAGGGTCAGTTTTCACAGAATTTCCATACAAACTTCAAATGACGTGTGCACAGTCAAATTACATCCAAAATTGCTAAAAATTTAGGTGGATGCTTAAAATGGCAAATGCAATCGTTTAAGCATCGGGGCGCAAAAAAGTCTAAATTTGAATCACTCTATTGGACATCCCCTCTTTATGAACGCTTTTTCCGGTAGTTATCGTTGCTACTAGAGACCAAGAATACTTTTGCATCCCCACAATACCACGGATAAACGATTTGTTAATTATTCTTCTTTTTATTGGCATTACATCCCAACACTGGGAGCCGTCTCGCAGCTTAGTGTTCATTAAGCACTTCCACAGTTATTAACTGCGAGGTTTCTAAGCCAGGTTACCATTTTTGCATTCGTATATCATGAGGCTAGCACGATGATTTTTTTATGCCCAGGGAAGTGACTTCCTGTCTACAAGGCAGAAGGAGTAGTCACTACACCACGGAGCTCTTCTCTACATTTTCCGAAATTCAAAAGATTGACAAACAATATTTCAGAAGATGCTTTCTTTAATGGTACATACATTTTTATTTTAACAGACATCCCCCCATTTTTTGTGTCCTGACCCAAAATTAGACTTTGTGTTTTCCCATCTTTTCAACGCAGCTTAGAGACGGTGAATATTTTTTGGGTTTAAAAATCATAACGACGACATCGGTCATATCGATATTTTTGCTTTCGACATCGTTATATCGAATCAGAAAAAAGGAACATAAAAACAGCAATGGCTTCGTGTATCGTGGCCGTGTGGTTAGCAACGTCAATCGTCTAGACGCATGACACCATGCTGTGGAGTGTGGGTTTGATTCCCGCCCCGGTAAGGAGTATTTTTTTTTGTAAAGAGAATAGTTCTCCACTGGTCCACTGGGTGTTGTGCAAAATGTCCTGTCCGTTGTCTCATGCTTAGATGATAAGTGTTCAGTCTGTGCGACCTCTGATCAAAGACGGTAAATCTGTCTTTTCATGAAAAAAAAAAAAAGAAAATAGCGTGGATGATGTAGATTGAGGTGTTCGCTGCCGCTAAAGATATTTTTGGAAGATCGCCACCGCCAAAAATATTGTACGCGCCACGTATGACATGTTCCCATTAAAATTAAGAAAAATCTAAAGGAAGATTTTTTAGTCGAAATTAAGATTAATTTCCTGAGCAAATTCGGACAACACGACACAAGATTACAGTGTAACAAAACAACGAAAACAGTGAAACTAATTCCCCCCAGAAGAAGGCTGCCAAACACAGCCGAAACGTCGGGCAGTTAAAACATTATTGTTTGAACAATTTTAAGACTGTAAAGCCGAATCCCATCACATATATTTAACAGTCGAGACACCATAGAATTGTTATCAGCCGTTAGCAAGAATCCAAGGTAGACGAATTCCTCGACCACCTCGAAGGTATCCCCGTCTATCGTAACACTGCTTCCCAGGCGGGCCCTGTCGCGCTTGGTTCCGCCCACAAGCATGTACTTTGTCTTTGACGCATTCACCACCAGTCCAACTTTTGTTGCTTCATCCGCGAAACAAATAAATTGTCTGAATCTGTTGAAAATCGTACCCCGGCTGTTACACCCGGCTCTCCACATGACACCTTCTAGCGCAATGTTGAACAACAGGCACGAAAGTCCATCACCTTGTCTTAGTCCCCGGCGCGATTCGAACGAACTGGAGTGTTCGCCCGAAATCTTCTCACAGTTTTGCACACCATCCACTGTTGTTTAATCAGTCTGGTAAGCTTCCCAGGAAAGCTGTTTCCCGTCCATAATTTTCCATAGCTCTATGCGGTCTAAACTGTCGTATACCGCCTTGAAATCGATAAGCGGATAGTGCGTTGGAATTTGGTATTCTCGACATTTTTGAAGGATTTGCCGTACTGTAAAGATCTGGCCCGTTGTCGACCCGATCAAGAATGCATAACAGAATTATAACAAGGGGAGTTATTTATTTCAGAAAAATAATGTAACAAAATGTGTTATAAAATTGGCTGGTTAGTTGTTAAAATAACAAAAATTATATCAAAATTCCCTCTAGCCATAACATAATTATATCAGAGGTTGTTACCTTCATTTCAACATTATAACAATCGTTGATATGATTATGAGGTACAAAAATCTACTTTCATGGTAATTGTCTACATCACGTACAAAAATGTGGTACGCTGCAACGCCAGATTTCCATCCATAATGTAGGCAATTAACTTTGTACTAGCTACATCGAACATAGATTCAAGTTATACTGGAGGTGATTACCTCCGCTTTTTTCCAATATCAAAAAATGTAGGCAATTTTTTTGTGAAAATATACATAACTAATGTTGTTATAATTTTGATATAAAATAAAACTGGCCGAAGACACATTTTTATCGAATTATCTAATTATAACAGATGTTGTTTTAAATAACAACAATTGATAGAATTGAGTTATAATTTTGTTATGGATTCCTGATCGGGGAGCGGCCGTCAACGGAGCCGGTTGGATTACTTTTCACGAACTCATTCACTATTGGTGAAAGACCACGGAAGGTGATCTGGGATATCACTTTAAAGGCGGTATTAAGGATGGTGATCACACTACAGCTTGTCGCCTTTCTTGTAGATCGGGCATATAACGCATTCCTTTCACTCCTCCGGTAGCTGTTCAGTTTCACAGATTCTTACTATCAGTTTGTGCAGGCAAGTGGCCAGCTTTTCAGGCCCATCTTGATGAGTGTAGCTTCAATACCAGCTGATTTATTGGTCTTTAGCTGTTGGATGGCATCCTTAACTTCCATCAAGATGGGGGCTGGTTGGCTGGTTGAAAAAAAAAGGTGAGGTGATCATTTTGTCTATTACACAACCATTTGCTTGTAATAGTGCGTCGCTTGTGTCGAGTCCTAGCAACCTTTTCACTGCAAGACGATGGCTGACGTCACATAAGTTGTTATGAAATTTTCTCAAAGTTTTCCTCCTAGCGTCATGCAGTACATCATCGTAGCAAGGGACAACCATCATTTCGTTATGCAAACAAAAACATGAAAAAAATATTTCGCGTTGAGGTCAGTATTCATGTATTCATCATTTAACTTTGAATCTTATAACAACTCAAAGCGGACATTTCTTGATATCGAGGATATTAAGCTAATTAAGCATCTTCTGAAGAACTTCTAGTACAAATAATGTGAAATTACTGCAACAATGTGTTGGGATGAAAAACAAATCGCTCCTGAAAATAATATATTCACTTCGCATGTGACAAAAAATTCAAACAAAACAGGTTTTCTAGAACGTGGTTCATTGGTGTTCATGAGAGAATGGAACGGTGTGACCAAGATGAATACACCACTAGGTGTTCCAATCTGCCAAATTCACAATTCAACCATCTTGGATTTTAGTATGGGAAAGCCAGCCGGTTTGTTAATGTTTTTCACCGAAAATGAATTTTTCACCCCCGCCTTCTTCTCTTCAATAAACTGGGCAGGTTGAAACACCTAGCTGTGTATTCATCTTGGGTGTGACCTGAGACGAGACCTGCAAAGACACTGCTTCTTTTCTCTTGTTTTGACACTTGTTCTTCTTTTCATCACAGTTGACCATCGAGTTTCAACTGTTTACTTGACTGTTTCACCTAAGCCCCAGGTGGACCCTTCTGAGCACAATAAAAGTGTATCCAATTCACGAAATAGTAAATTCATTTTCATAAGGATTTTTATACCGGGAACAAAACACAGGTTTATTACTGATTATTAACAAGCTAAACGGATGGTTTGGAATACTCGTTAAAGTAAAAAAGTCTTCGTAAAACAAAAATGATGTGGAATATTTTATTTGGGATACCAATACTTTCACTCAAAAAGCTGCTGGTTGCACCTGACAGTTCGTGACAGCAGTTGACTGGCAGCAGCTGAAGTTACATTTTTTCCTCTTTGCAAGTCCCGTCCCAGGGTGTGACCATAGATATAATAATTGTTGGTGTGACGCCACAGCCTTCCTATCAAACTGTGTTTATGTTTTTGGCTTACCTAACCCATATGGACTTCCTCCACACCTTCTTTTATTTTGTTTATTTTGTCTTGTCTTATTTAAGCTCTTGTTTATTATTCATTGCGTGAGTTTTTTTTTAAGGCTGGCTTGCAGGGCCTGACACCAAACCCCCTAAATAATCGGAGAACCATTCGTCCTTATTTCCGGTGGACCATGGTGTACAGTTTCACTTAGAGTCCCTCGCTGGCACTCGGACGATGATCAGCCGCCGTTAACATGGAGAACAGACGCTCGATCAGATTTGCCTTCCCTGTCAGCAAACGACCATAGTTTCCACCGGGGTTGGTTAACAAATCTTACCTAACGTTGCTCGTATTCCGGCCAGCGCAACGAGGAGGTAGAGAAAGGAGTTGCTGGGTAAGAGGCTAAGGACCGCGAGAAAGGGTCTATTTTATTCTTTCAGGTACGCAGAGTACCATTGGTACGATTTACCCAGCATTTGTCGTTCCTCGGAACAACTATAGGGGAACAAGGGGCAATATGGACACCCTAAGGTTTTAATCAATATTAGGTGATGCAAATTGAATATAATTCGGATTTCTAGCACTTACACTTACATGATACTATTACTCGTTAACTACCAGTTTTGTTTTGAATCGTATTGAAAATAAGGCAATTTCAATCAAATAGGACGATTTTATAAGAGTTAATTTTTCACCGCTCTCGGGAAGGTAGCGGGCAGATTGGACGGATTGGACACCCTTATAAAATATAAAGAAAATTATCTTACTCGTGATTATATGCCATCGTAACCTATTTTATGGATCATCTAACAAAAATATTACCCAATTGTTCATCTTCCTGTCTTGTTTGTGTTTGTGTTTGGATCATCAACATCCGAAAATCTATTTCCCTCTTCTGAAGCGAGGTCATATGGTCGTTTTCTATTTTAATTCCATGGTGAAGACATTCTAACTTTTTTTTGTCAAATTTATGCGCTAAGAAGATAAAACAATGATCTCTACGCTATAAATTAGTTGTTTGTGAAAGGATATAGAGTTCGCTGCATTGAAAGTAGATTGAATTAACAAGAATATTGAGGGTGCCCCGGGTGTTCATAATGGTCCCCTACTTGTGGACATTTAGAAGAATTACAAAAAAAAAACTGAATTTTCCATAATTTAAAATCACTTCCTTGGAAATTTCTAAGACAGATGTTATGTTATATAACAGCATAGTTTCGCAAAATAAAAAAACGGAGAGTTTTTCGTAAAAATTTAAAAATTGAAAATTTAAAAGGATATCACGTAGAAATTGAAGAGAATTTCCATACAAAACTAAAGAGAATTCTACCCGTAGAAATTAGAGAAAATTGCTTTGGAATATCAGAATTATTTATTAGATTTTCTCGTTGAAATGATAAATTTTCTATGGAAATATAGAAAAAAAACCCTTATTAATCCACCTAGTGATGATGGTGCCTTTCTCGTGCAAACAAAAAATAGTATTTTGGTCATAACTTCTGAGCTCATAGTCCGATCTGGCCAATTTTCAATAATCGCCTCCGGGTTGAGTGTAGGCAACGGACCCAAGCTTCTCTTTACACTCACCAAAGCGCTTGTGTAATGTTTTGATCTCGGCCAGACGGTGGGAGTTCGTGTTCGTGTCCTGGGAGGAGTGTTGAGGATCATCCTCAAGAACTTATTTTAAACTCGCTGGAGTTTCAGATGATGAATTTTCGTGCAGCTCTCCCAGACCGGCATGCCGTATTCGATCACGAGGAGCATGATTTGCTTGTAGACAGCAAGCAAATTCTTCAGGGACAATGACGACCGACGGTTGATCAAAGGGAACAGTAGTTTCAATAAGACGTTACACTTGTCTTGTCAACCTGTTGCCTGAAAATAAGCTTGCTGTCGAGGGCCAAGCCAAGGTAGTCGGCCTCATTGGCCCATTCCACAGTCGTGCCATTGAGGATGATTTTACAGTCCCCAGGCGGAACAAGTTTAGGGGATTTGGAGTGGGGGAAAATGATGACCTGGGTATTCGCCGCGTTGATACAGATCTTCCAGCTGGTGAGGTACTCTGTCAGGGCATCCAGGTCTCGTTTTAGTTTTGTCACAAGCGCTCTGATCACTCTACCATTGTAGACGAAAGAGGTGACATCTGCGAATAGACACACAATGCAGCCTTCCGGAGGTTCTGGCTTGTTGGTTGTGCGTATTGGAACTCGCTCCGCTGATTGAGACCCGGGTAGCTGTGAAGATTGTAGAGTTGTAGTTTGTACATCAGGCCATCATGCCATAAATTGTCAAATACCTTCTCGGCATCGAGTAAGGCCATGGCGGATGTTTTAGAGACAGACTTGTTCCGTCTGAGGACGTTGGTAACTCGAGTCAGTGCGTATACGGTAGAATAAATTTTGGGGGAGGAAGGGCTTACGGATGGGAATGACTTTGGGTGACTTCCAGGACGATGGGAAGTAGCTGAGACGGAGACACTGATTAAAGAGCAGCGAAAGGTGCCCGAAGAATGGAGCACTCATGTGTTTGAGCTCGAGATTCAGAATGCTGTCAAAGCCTGGGGCCTTCATGTTTTCTGATGATTTGATATAGGCCGTCAATTCGCCAACTGTGATCTCCAACTCCTCCTAGAAGTCGTTGGGAATAAGATGGATGTTGTTAGCATGCTCTCTATCGGCCGCTTCGTGTGGACTGACGATGTTCTGTCCAAAATTGTGCGAGCTAACGAAGTGACGACCTATTTCGGTAACCTTCTCTGCAGGAGTTATCAAGCGATCTTTAGAGCCATTGCTGTCTAATGGGATCCAAGATAAAATCTATATAATACTTAAACACTGCTGTGTTTACACTGTTATCACTGCAGATTTATTTATCGCTAAAAAATTAAGTCATTCAAATGCACAAAATGGCATGAGTTGATTACACAAAATCAGCAGGCAACGCATATTGAAAAATAAATTCAGTGGTCACTGCAAGGTTATAAAAACCAGATAAAGTCAAGTGTTAAAATTGGGTACCGATGGACCAAATGAGGTACTAGAAATGGTCCCTGGCTTGAGCTCATTAGTTACGCTTTAATTGGTCTTTGATGCGGAAGAGATTCAGAAGAGTTCAGAAGAGTTTTTCTTAGCATTCAGAAGAATTTCAAAATAAAAATTAAAACTTCCCTTTGGCCGTTGAAAATTATGTTTAAACAATCAAATATAGTTTGTATGCATCGTCAGTGAATTTATTTTGGTATATATTATATCCCTGGTTATTCATAGAGTTATGGATTAAAATAACTTGTATTGACACTGGTGGATCTCCCTTTATACCATTTACATTGCGTAACTAAGAAAATTGGAAATTTAGGGTGCATACATTATAGACTATGGGTAATACTGGAAAAGATGTAAATTACTACTTGTGGTAAACCATCTATGAAAACCGAAAAAGAATTGCCGCCCTTTTTCGCATATCCACACAGCCCGAGCACTGCAAATAGGCACAGTAGGTCCCTTGCGAAGCGTGAAGTTCCTAACTGCGCAAATTTCACACCACAAAGAAAGATGAAACTCATTCACTTGTCCGCAGTACTGAATCCCTGTTAGAAACACACCATGCGTCATTTTGACTGACGTAACAGTCGGACAGCTGTCAGTCAAAGACCGCCGTCGTCAGTTGTCGTCCTTTGGTCTGTGCTCTCTACACATCCTTCCGCTGCAGTCGGCTGGTCGATGAGTGTTTCCTTCTTCTCACGCGTTGAGTCGCGTTTCAGGCGCAGATCCCATCCATCACAAAGCAAAATGTGCGGTGAGGAGGAGGGCGATCAGCATCGTAATGACAGCGCGCAATCATCGTTACGGGCTGATTATTATTGACAGAATAATCATCACCCTTCGGTTTTTCTTTCACATCAGAAGCGCACTTTGTTCGGTCGTCACTACTCGTCAGTCAGTCGTCAGTCGGATCGGAAAAAAGCGTAAGCGATGCACCGAATTCCGTCGTCGTTAGTTTTCATCCCTGTTATCGTATCATCAAAATCGATATCGAAAAAAGAGAAATCCGCTTCTTGTGGAGAACCAGCAATAACTGCGAGGAGGTCTTTCGTCTAATCGAGTCTTTCCGTTGCTTATGCATAGTGTGTGTAAATGGGAAAAATCAAATCTCCATTTAGGAGAATCAATTTGAAAGGGGGAACACTGTTTCACTATGCATCTCAAAGAAATGCATCACATCCGCTGGAGTAGAAGTTTTTCAAACACAGAAATTATTCTATCGCCAAACATTGTTTTTGAAAATTATATATGCACGCCCAAACAGCGACCCACATAGAATGATATCAAACATATTTTTTTTCCAGCCAAAAGGTGATTTCATAGTTAAATCAGAGTCTAAACAATATTCATAGACGTTGCTGGGATCTTAAACAAATAGACTACTAGTTGTTCTTAGATAATTCAGGTACTTTGTAATACCGATAATCAAAGATGATTTTTTGATTATTCAGTAATTTGGGTTCCAATAATTCACTTAAAAGGCTAAATTCCAAAATGTGTCGTATGGCGGACTTCTATTGTGACGAGTTTTCTACGACTCGACCTAACAAGTTGCTGTTTTTATTTCACTAATAAACGTTAGTTATAGTATTTTATACTAAATGATAACATAATTTCAATTATTTAGTTTAAATTACTACAACTAGCGCTTTAGGCCCATGATGGAGTATAAGGCAAAGTTTCAGTAAAACTTTTGCACTAGATATCCACCATACTATACATTTTGGAAAGCAGCCGATCCGACAACATACTAAACTTTTGGAATGAGTTATTGGCAAAATATCATTGGTTTTCCCGAGGTGGAAAAAGTGGTTGAAATCTGCAAATGCGATTTTTTTAGAATAAATGAAGTCCCAAAAGATTATTTGACAGTCATACGATTTTTTGGCAGATCGCTATGAATCACCAGATCCATAACCATTTCTGGTTAATAAAAAAAATCAAACAGTGTTAACTTAAGAGAAACATACGTCTCATACAACACATGTTCCATCGTTAAGCTTTTTAACGGTAATTACATTTTTTTGTAACAATCGGCCATCGATGGCGCTTCGATCGGATTTACTTGTGTTTAACGTTTGCACACTACCGCCATCTGGTTGTCGCTTGGCCAAATACTGTGCATTTAGCACTTGGCATTTAGCTCTCGTTACGATGATTTTTAATGCATTTTGTTCTAAGTGAGACGTTCGTTTCTCTTTGATGGAACCATATTGCAGATTTATACAAATTTCTGTGATCTATGATTTCTGTTGAAGCCTTGTAAAAATATTCGATAAACTTAGGATTCCAAGATGTATATGTCATGATTCTTGGAAAATCATAAACCATTTTGGAAAAGCAATATTTGTCCAGAAAAATGAAGAAATTTTCTCAAATTGTATGAGTATTCTTTCCACAAATATTTTCTCAAATTATTTTCAGTATTGATTATGTTGCTATTCACTGTTGTACCTTCCAGACTTACCTCCCGTGGCACCTATGAGAAGTCGTAGAGTTATCTGCGCCTTCCTTTCTTCTCCAGCATTCGCAAGAACGTAACCAGAACCGATATCTTCTGTTGGAAAGTGCTTTGCTTCCATCTAAGAGATAGCGATTAGTCCCAAATCATTATCTGTGAACGGCTTGAAATGATGCAACTCGGAAACAATATTCTAGGCTTGTAACACATTCGATTTTAGGCGAATCGTCTAGTGCTAATGCTAATATCAGGACTTCTGCACAAATCGGTATTATCTATTTGTCCTACCCACGACTCGGAACGTAGATGCGCCTCTGGTGGAACTGCTAATTGAACACTAAGCGGCGAGGCGGCAATGTCCCAGTCAGTGGGGGATGTAATGCCAATGCAAAAGAAGAAGAAGAAATTATCATTAAAAAATTACCTTTTTAGCGAACAAAAAAGTTTCTGTATCATTGAGATGACAATCAATCACTTTCTCATGCACCTGATGATTATCTGAATAATCATCGTTTGGTGTTTGATCGAGCTTCAATACTGAACAGTTTGATATTTTTCATCTATACATACTAAAAAATACGCTAGAACAAAACCACTTTAGTTTTCGATAAAACAGGGGATGATCAAGTCTTCTCACCTTCCCCTACGGTCGTATGGCCCGTTCATATTACTTTTCTCCCTAACGACAATTTTGGACAAATGGCATTTTCAACCAAATGGAATGTTCGACAAAGCGTCTTTTTTCATTCATTTGATAGCGGTCTACCCAGAACTGCAACTAGCAAGGAGTTTTTCACAGCAAATAAATGTCGTGGAAAAATGTCTTAGTAAACCCCAATTGGCCACTTGGAATTTAAGGAATTGCTTGTAGAATTACTTAAAAATCCGTCTATTCGAAATATTTTGGTTGTTCGGCCAAAATTATTTCAGAACTTCATTTGATATTTTTTCCCAAGTTCCCCGTGAACTTCCTTGGATAATATTTCAACTTTCAGCTTAGGAATTCTTCGATAATTTCTCCTGGAAGTCCATCGTAAAATACACCCGATTATTCTTTCCAATATTTGTCGCGAAATTCTCATGGAATTTTTTCAACAACTCATCTAGGGTGGGTGTACCAATTATATTTTTTTTAAATAAGTAAAAGCATGTGGGTGGACTTTATATATCAAGCAAAAGGTTTTACTTCCTGCTCCTTAGAATAGCTGTGAAAACCACAATAAAATTTGTTATAATCATCCAAATTGATTAATCCATAATAGGAACGCATGCACCAGTTGTGGCACTATTCTTAATTTTGGTTCCTTATTTGGCAAATCCCATTGTTTTCTTATCGGATTGGCCAAATAGGGACCACTAGTGCGACAACTGGTGCAAAGGACGTCAAAAATTAAGCAAAATAAATTTTTACAATTATGCTTTGCTTGTTTTGGAGGAGATCAAAGGTTTTATCGTATCATATGAATATGCTTTATCGATATGAACTTGGTTTGCGGTGATTTGATTCGCCATTTGACAATGCGACCACTGGTGCTATAGCCACGACTGGTACATCTAGCCTAGATGTTTTGTAGAACGTTCATTGGGAAATCCACTCCAAATTACGTTGAAAATTTCATCATGATGCGATCCAAAAATTCCTCCAGGGATTCAAACCAGAAATTTCTTCAAGATCTTTCAAGAACTCCTTCGAATATTTCCACAAAAAAATCCATCGTGAACTCTTTTTCTGGAAAAAAAAATCTCGGTGCAGCTCCTTGAGGAATTTTTGGGGGAAATTTAAAACGAATTTCCGGAGGAAGTTTTGGAGAAGTTCATGAAGTGCTTCAGTAACTCGTTCGAATTTTTTCCACAAAAAAATCCATCGTAAATTCCTAGATGAATCTCTGGGACAATTCTTGGAAAAACTCGTGAAAGAAAATGCGGGAGAATTTCCGGAAGAATTTCCAAAGCAATTTCTTAAAACTGAGGAATTTTAGAAAGAAATTTTTTAAGAATATTTGGCGGATTTTGTGATGGAATTTACGACAACATTTCTGGGGTAGCTCTTATCGGACTCCTTCTGGAAGCATTTTAAAAGGAGTTCCAGAAAGGAGTTCTTTGAAGAATTCCAGGAGGAATTTCTGAAGGAATCTCTGGAGGAACTACCGGAGGAACCTCCGGAGGAACTCCTGGAGGATCCTCCGAAGGAACTCCTGGTGGAACCCCCGAAGGAACTCCTGGAGGAACCTCCGGAAGCACAATAGGCGTCCGTATTCTCGGTAATCGTATTCTCGGAAATATTAGAACATGCAAGGCAAATCATTTTTGTCATATTGTGTTCGGGTTCTGATAAAGGCTTGTTGTGAGGTGCATTTGTCAGTAACAAGCTGTGTTGATGACGAAGGGTATATTATAAGGCGCTGCTCGAATATTGATTTCCTGCCTTTCTTTTATCGTTGTTCGATATTTATTGAGAGCGATGCATGGAAACCCTGCTTCTTAACTATCCCAAAATAATCTTTTGGTTTTTTTTTTTGCATTATCCACGAGAAATTCTTTGGAAATTCCAAAAGAGGATTTGCAAGTAAAATTCTTCGGAGTCTCTAAAGAAAATTATTGGCCTTTCAAGGAAAATTATTTGGAATTTCCTCCAGTTTTTTTTTCTAAATTTCCATAGTAAATGCTTCAGAACTTCCATGAAAAAAATTGTTCTTAATTTAATTGGAAAATTGTACAAAATTTTAAAGTTCAGTTCATCAGCATTTGATTTTTTTTCTAGGAATTTCCAACGAATATTCTTCAGAAATTTTACTAAAAAACACAGATTTCGTCTTTGCGTTTTTGAAATGACTGAAATAAAACTAAACGATTGTTAAGTCGCTCACCAAGGCGTCTTACCAACTAATCAACTATTCTTTTCCCGTGGCGCTCACGGAGATTTAGAGGATTCCTCGGTCTCTTGTAGTAATGAGTGTCGATCTAATTTTCCTATCCGGACTAGCAACTAAACTCAATTATGCTACGCAAAGGTAAGCTAAAATGACCAGCTCATCCGAACAACACAGGTCATCTTCTTCTTCTTATTGGCATTACATCCCCACACTGGGACAGAGCCGCCTCGCAGCTTAGTGTTCACTGAACACTTCCACAGTTTCTACAGTTTCCATTTTTGCATTCGTATATCATGAGGCTAGCACGATGATACTTTTATGCCCAGGGAAGTCGAGACAATTTCCAATCCGAAAATTCCATAGACCGGAGCAATACGGGTCATACGGCTGAAAAATCATATGGCCAACAATTTCCGCCGGACCGGCCAAATGACATTTTCAGAAAAAAGAACAACTTATGATCTCGTGACTTTCGACCAAATGATTTTTGGCCGAAATGGTCGCTTGGCAAAAATAACTTCAGTTATGTATTAATATACAAATATGTGTACATAATATTCAATTTCAATATATCTGATGCATTTTGACCCGTATTTGAATCAATTTTGTGTCAAAACCTTATTTATAAGTTAAGAAAATTATTTTGAGATTTTAGTGGAATGTCTTCACTTGTCATAAGACGAGTTTGTGCCATCCCATTTAATTCCACCACTTGGCTTATTTAAGCTTGTTAGAATTCTGCTTGTGCATAGAAAATTTACATTTTTAAGTTTGTTTTCATTTCAGAAATGATTTTAAATGCGGTTTCAACGATGAGGCATACAGGTCGGAATCAATTATCCGGAGTGTTGAAAAAAATGCACTCCGGATAATCGAGCGATTTTTTGTTGTCGCTGAAAATTTAACTTTTGCTCAAAAAATCTTTATTCTAGTTACATAAAATCTAATAAAATATCCCGTTGGTCCGTTCATGGGTTCTGACTACCGTTAGAGGTCAGCTCCGATCCGAAAATCGTGAACGGCGGCGTTTGTTATAATTTTGGTCGACGAAGGCTTGGCGATTTATTTATTACGTTCGTCACGTAAAGTTTTTTCCAGGATATTTTTAAGACATTAACGGGAGAATCTGTCCTAGGAGATTCTGCCAAGTTTTTCGAATTTTCAACAAAAAATACTAAAAAGTTTTCACCGGAGTTTCTTTGAAATTTCACCGGGCAAGCACGCTCGAATTTTGTTCTCGTCGAGAATTTTCCAGAGTTTCCACTAAATAAATTTTCCTTGTGATTTTTTTTTGGGTTTTACAAAAACTGTTTTCAACGGAATTCATACTGGATTTTTTTTAGGAATTTCTTTGGATTTCTACGTAAAATTTTTTATGTTGTCCATTAGTAATTTTTCGGAGACTCTACGAGAAAATTTTCAAAAGACGAAGGGTTGTTTGGTTGAAAATCATTCGATGGGAAGTCATTTGACCGAATACCATTTGGCAGAATAATACGTTAAGCCGAAAGTTATCTAGCCGAATTCCATTGGTTCGATACGGTTATTATGTGGAAAACGGTTTGACGGTACGACCAAACTAGTCATTTGGCTGAAAAAGCTATATGCTCTAACGGGCAGTTTGGTCGAATAGGCCTTGTCGTCGAAAATTCCATTTGACCGAAACGGTCGTTTAGCAGGAAGGGCATTTTGGCCGAAAATGTTATTCGGCTGATCGGTTTATATGGCGAAAAACGTCGACCCATTCGGCCAAACGCCACAAATGAGCTGTCGGAGCAAACGTCTTTATCGGCCAAATTATCAGTTCGGCCGTATGATCTTCACCCGTAAGTCGCTTTCAGCCAAATGACATTTTTGACCAAACCATTTTCGACCTTATGTCACCTCGTCCGGCCAAGCAGCATTTTCGGTCAATCGATTTTTTCCGGCATCTCGGGCAAACAACACTTTCGGCAATATGTTCATTTCGGCCAAATGGCCCTTTTATGCAAAACGACATTTTGGCCTTTTTGGCTGAATGACCTATCGGTTAGACGAATTTCCAGCCAAATGACCTTTTCGGCCGAACGACATTATCAACCATATGTTTATTTCGGCCAAATGCCAGTCGAGTTTCAGATTAATGACATGTTCGGCCCCTGAAAACATTTGATTTTTACATGAAATTCTGTGGATTTCAACAGGAAATCCTTAGAAATTTCCTCAGGTAATTCTTTGAGATTCCCAAACGAAATGCTTCATAATTTACCCGGGAAATTTCTGGAATTTGCACCTGGTGGGCTTCGTGGCCATGTGGTTAGTGGCGTCAGTCGTCTAAGCGTATTTGCAAGCCATGGAGTGTGAGTTTGATTCCCGCCCTAGTAAGAAGAAAACATTTCGTGAAGTGGAAAACGCTCCGCTGGTTCACTGGGTGCTGTGTGAATGTCCTGTACGTTGTCTAATGCTGTTAAGTATTCAATCTGTGCGACATCTGGTCAAAGAAGGTTATCCTGTCTTCGTTTTTTTTTAATTCTACAAAAAGATCTTTCAATTTTTTAAGGAAATTTACTCAGAATTTCAACGGTAGTATTTTCGAGATATCGAAGGAAATTCTTCAGAATCTTCAATGAAAGTTCTTAGATTTACAAAAAGCTTTTTCGAAAAATTGTATGGAATTTTCAAGAAAAATATTTCTTTTCACGAGAAATCCTCTGGAGTTCCAACGAGATTGCCATAAACTGTCGGTGGCGACGGCGCACACCTTGGCCACCGAGTGATTCTTTTGAAAATGAAAATATTCATTTCATCATTAGAGAAGATCCATTAATTACGTAACGCAAAAATGGCCATCTTCGCCCATATGTCACACTTTTTGTATGAGGTATCTAAAAATTTTGTATGGATTGTCACACTTCAGGAAACCCCCTCTCCCCTCTAAGCGTTTCGTAATTTACGGATGTTTCCTAAACACAAGGATTTTTCAGCGCCATTTGTTGTTACTATGAATATAGAACTGGTGTTTTAATCCATACATGGACCACCGTTGATGAAATACATATTTTTTCTTATAAATATATAAATATAAATTTCATATAAATATTGTTCACAAATTACGTAACGCCGGAAGGAGAGGGAGGGGGTAAGGCCGTGCGTTACGATTCATACAAACCAGTTAAACTTTCCATATAAAAAGCGTTACGAGAGGGAGGATGAAAGTCCAAAATCTTCGAATTTGTGAATGAATCCATTCCGAATATTCCGACAGATTTTTTGATGGCATGAATCACAATGGCAATGTTGTACTCAGAATGTACATACGAATGCGATTTGGTACTCTGGAACCGAATAGTGGCGTACCGGAACTTGTTCCAGAGTGGTCACATGTGTCCAAAACGGTCCGACTACACTTTCGTTGGCCATATCTCGTCGTGGCACTGTAATTTGATGTGTCGCATGGTATGGTTCTCAAAAATTTTGATTTGGTCCTCTGGAACCGGATAGTGGCATATCGGAACCTGTGCCAGAGTGGTCACATGTGTCCAAAAAGGTCCGATTACACTTTCGTTGGCCATATCTCGTCGCGGCAGTGTGATTTGATGTGTCGCATGTTGTGGTTCTCTGAAATTTTGATTTGGTCCTCTGGAACCGGATAGTGGCGTACCAGAACCTGTGCCAGAGTGGTCACATGTGTCCAAAACGGTCCGATTATACTTTAGTTGGTCATATCTCGTTGCGGCAGTGTAATTTGATGTGTCGCATGGTATGGTTTTTGAAATTATGATTTGGTCCTCCGGAACCACGGAATAGTGGACGTAGTTGACAATATAAGTCTATTGATTCACAGATATCGATTCCTGGCAATCATATATTAATTTAATTGTCTATTTGAGCTATTTTTATTAGAATACTATTGACTACAATTAAAATTTGACCTTCGATATATGGAAATATGCGAGGTGTCCCCTACATTTCCGGTTATTCCTCCGGACGGGAATCTATGAACCGGAATTTCGTAACGGCATTTGAAAGTGCTGCTATTCCCCTTTGTAAAACTATATAAATTTCGAAAATCGGCCCACGGCATCATAAGTTATGACCAAAAGTATGGTCGAAGTGTCGTCCCAGTCTTTTAAGGGTTAAAAAATATCGGTGCTTTGAATTGAAATTCATAAAATGGCTAATTATGAATGTTATTGATTTCCGTTCCCTTGAGGTTTTTTTTCACAAAATCCGTAACGCTGAATTTGATAATTTTGATACCCCGCCCTCCCTATATATAAAAATAAAAATATTGCTTCGGATAATCGAGCCATTTTCTCCGGTTAATCGAGCCTCCGGATAATCGAGTCCGGCCTGTATCAATCATAAAAGCGCTATTATTTGAATATTTATCATTCCATTAATAGAAACTAAATAATGTTACCCATTTGACGAATGGATCATTTCTATTCGGGAAATGGTAGATTCAAACACAGTTCTGAAAAAATATTCTTACAAAATGTGTACAATATTTTGGCATATTTGTAAGATTTCAATACATTCAATTCATTATATTAAAATATCTCATTTTTTATAAATTTAAGAAGAACCATCCAGTATCTAGGTACAGAAAAAATATATTGAATCAACCAATTTGAGCCTGGGAAGAACACCTTATTTTCATGTAGATACTTGTTTTTGAAGTAGCTATACGTATCTGACGCTTATCTTTGGTTGCGATTGGCAATTAAAAGTGAGTTTAGGTTTCGATAAATTTCAAATCTTAAATCAAAATTTACGCTCTTTTATCACTTCAATTGTAAGAATCAAAGCATGGTTTTCATTATCAAACATTTTCTTCCATTTTAAACACAAGAAACAGTGCATAAAACGCGTCAATCATCAATTTATCGAATGATGATCTATTGTTTTTAACCTCACTTTTATCTGCCAATTGACCTTTCCGGTCAAAAATTGTATCTCGTTTTATTGTCTTAGTCGATTCTTTGGCTTATTTAAGGTCAACTTTCCCAAAGAACCCATAGTTTGTTTAAGTCTCCAACTATTTTTAAAATCGAAATCAAAATCGAAAAAGTGCTGTTTTTTATAGATTGGCCTGATTTTGAACGATCATCGGGTGAATTTTTCAGGCCGGTTCGCACGTGCAGCACTTTTCGGTTTTTGTTTTCGATTTAAAAAAAAAGTTAGACGCTTAAAAAAATATGGGTTCTTTGTGAATGTTGACCTTAAATACGCCAAAGAATCGATTGAGCGAATAAAATTTTTTGACGGGAAAAATCAATTGAAAGCAATTGTAAAAATAGATTTGTTTTTGTACCCGAATAAATAGGAATAGGAATAAATCTTGAAATAAATGGAATGCCTGAATTTGAAACAAAATTTGATAAAGTTTGCAAACTTACAAAGCAGTGTGCCATGGTTTCTGTCACTACGAAAGCGCACAATGTATACAAAATTGAAAACATGTTGTCAAGCAGGTAAATAATGCGATTTCCATAAACCGCCCCAAATCCGAAACCAATTTTCCCCATCTTCTCCCAGTATGCTGCATCACCCAGCAGCACTTAACGGCCATTCTGGCCTTCTTCTCGATTGTCAACCAATACACAATGCGGGTCAGCTTGAATCTGGCCATCACGGAAATGACAACAACCTCAACCGAACCCACGTCAAACGGATCCACCACTAATGACACGATCGAGGGGATGCTGCGCACTCCCTGTGGCCTATTCAAAATGGAACGTCAACTATCGCGCAGCACCGACGAGGAAGTTTTCGATTGGGACGAACACACCCAGGGCATCATCCTGTCCGCGTTCTTCTGGGGCTACGTACTGTCACACTTTGGCAGTGCCTTCATTGCCGACAAGTACACGAAGACACTGCTGGGGATGAGTGTTCTGGTTACGGCGATTTTGACCCTGCTGACGCCGCTGGCGATCGATATTGGAGGGGCGCCGGCGTTGATTGCGGCACGGGCAATCGAAGGTTTCGGCGAAGGCGCCACGTTTCCGGTGCTGAGCGCTATCATCGCCCACTGGATTCCACCGCAGCAGCGCGGAATGCTCGGGTCATTCATTTTCAGCGGCGGACAGATTGGATCCCTGTTCGGGGGCATCGGAACGGGATACATCATTGCGGAGCTGCACAGCTGGAGATTGGTGTTCTATGTTTGGGGTGGATTTGCGGTAGTTTGGTACGTCATTTGGGAGATTTTCGGATTCGACAGTCCAGAGACTCATCCCTTTATAACCGATCGGGAAAAGCAGTTACTGATGGAGAAGTTCAGCAACGCTAGGAAGCGTACGGATATGGGTCCAATACCTTGGAAAAGGATCCTCACGAGTCTGCCTTTCTGGGCGTTAGTTGCCGGGCAGGTATTGAATTCATTGTTGCTCGTAAGCACCACACGATCACAATTCGCTTCTTTCATTGCAGGTTGGTCACGATTGGGGCTTTTATCTTATAGCAACTGACTTACCAAAATACATGAAAAGTATCTTGGGACTCTCAGTGAAAGACAACGGACTGATCAGTTTCTTTCCCTTCCTCTCGATGTGGGTATTCTCGGTCCTGACGGGTTGGATCTGTGACGTGCAAATAAGAAAAAAGTGCATCTCGCCCACGACGGCACGGAAATTCTGGACCACTATTGGATCGCTACCTCCGGCCGTGCTGCTTTTGGGGGCTTCCTATGCCGGCTGCAATAAGATCATCGTGATTGTCTATTTCGCTCTTTCGGTGACGCTGATGGGTGGCTTCTATCCGGGGATAAAAGTCAATGTTAACGACTTGAGTCCAAACTATGCCGGTTTTCTGATGGCGATAGTGAACGGAATTGGTGCGATTACTGGTTAGTTTGAGTGGTTTATAGTTTAAATGGTTTGAACAATCGAATTTCGTTTTCCAGGAATCATTGTACCTTACACGGTCGGATTGATGACACCAAACGTGAGTAATCAATTATTTTTACATGTGTATTTCGAAGTCTAAGGTCCCATTTACAAAACGCTTTGAGGGGTGAGTGTGGATCTGGCACGGAAAAGTTGTTGTTTATATTTAAATCTTGTGTTGATTATAAAAAGTTAAACTTCTTTCAGCTAGTACTATAATTTACTCTACTCTACAGGAATGTAATAAACGTTGAATGGCCTTCTAACTATAAATTTATTAAATTTAAATCCAAAACTTCCACGGAATCAATCGCTCGGATTATTTTTTTCGAATTGTTACACAATTAAACCGTTAATGCATTAGACTACCAACCTAAGAATTTAAATACTATCCAAATTTAATCCGATTCAAAATCAAAATCGAATCCAATATCGATATCGTCTTCCAATCTAATCCAAATACAATTGAATTAATCCTTAAATGTAATACATATTAGAACCAACTAAAATCCAATCCAAATCTCATCCAAATCCAATCTACAGTTACGATTTGTTTTAAATAATCAGATGGCCAAATGGCTGAACGTATTCACTACACAATCCAAATCAATTTCAATTCAAACCGAAATCATATCCAAATCCAATCCAAATCCAAATCCAATACGAATCCAATTCCAAATCCAATCCAAATCCAAATCCAATCTAAATCTAATCCGAATTCAATCCAAACCCAACCCAAATCCAAATCCAATCTAAATCTAATCCAAATCCAATCCAAATCCAATCCAATCCAATCCAATCCAATCAAAATCAAATCCAAATCCAATCCAAATCCAATTCCAATCCAAATCCAATCCAAATCTAATCCGAATTCAATCCAAACCCAAACCAAATCCAAATCCAATCTAAATCTAATCCAAATCCAATCCAAATCCAATCCAAATCCAATTCAAATCCAATCTAAATCTAATCCAAATCCAATCAAAACCCAATCCAATCCAATCCAAATCCAATCCAAATCCAAATCCAATCCAAATCCAATCCAAATCCAATCCAAATCCAATCCAAATCCAATCCAAATCCAATCCAAATCCAATCCAAATCAATCCAAATCAATCAAATCAATCCAATCCAATCAAATCAATCCAAATCAATCCAAATCAATCCAAATCCAATCCAAATCAATCCAAATCAATCAAATCAATCCAAATCCAGTCAAATCCAGTCAAATCAATCCAAATCAATCCAAATCCAGTCAAATCGATCAAATCCAATCAAATCCAATCAAATCAATCCGTCAGTCCAAATCCAATCCAAATCCAATCAAATCAATCCAAATCAATCCAAACCAATCCAAATCAATCAAATCCAATCCAATCAATCCAAATCCAATCCAAATCAATCCAAATCAATCCAATCAATCCAAATCAATCCAAATCCAATCCAAATCAATCCAAATCCAATCCAAATCAATCCAAATCAATCCAAATCCAATCCAAATCAATCAAATCCAATCCAAATCCAATCCAAATCCAATCCAAATCAATCCAAATCAATCAAATCAATCCAAATCAATCCAAACCAATCCAAATCCAATCCAAATCAATCCAAATCAATCCAAATCAATCCAAATCAATCCAAATCAATCCAAACCCAATCCAAATCCAATCCAAATCCAATCCATCCAAACCAATCCAAATTCAATCCAAATCCAATCCAAATCCAATCCAAATCCAATCCAAATCCAATCCAAATCCAATCCAAATCCAATCCAAATCCAATCCAAATCCAATCCAAATCCAATCCAAATCCAATCCAAATCCAATCCAAATCCAATCCAAATCCACATCCAATCCAAATCTAATCCAAATCTAATCCAAATCCAATCCAATCCAATTGAAATCTAGTCCAAATCCAATCAAAAATCCAATTCCAATCCAATCTAAATCTAATCCAAATCCAATCCAAAATCCAATTCCAATCCAAATCCAATCTAAATCTAATTCGAATTCAATCTTAATCCAATCCAAATCCAATCCAATCTAAATCTAATTCGAATTCAATCTTAATCCAATCCAAATCCAATCCAAATCTAATTCAAATCCAATCCAAATCCTATCCAAATCCAGATCAAATCTAAATTTAATCCAAATCCAATCCAAATCCAATCCAAATCCAATCCAAATCCAATCCAAATCCAATCCAAATCCAATCCAAATCCAATCCAAATCCAATCCAAATCCAATCCAAATCCAATCCAAATCCAATCCAAATCAATTCCAATCCAAATCAATCAAATCAATCCAAATCCAATCAAATCAATCCAGTCCAATCCAAATCCAATCAAATCCAATCCAAATCAATCCAAATACAATCCAAATCCAATCAAATCAATCAAATCGAATCCAAATCCAATTGAAATCCAATCCAAATCATATCCAAATCAATCCAAACCAATCCAAATCAATCAAATCCAATCCAAATCCAATCCAAACCAATCCAAATCCAATCCAAATCAATCCAAATCCAATCAAATCAATCAAATCAATCAAATCAATCCAAACCAATCCAAATCCAATCCAAACCAAATCCAAAATCAATCCAAATCCAATCCAAACCCAATCCAAATCCAATCCAAATCCAATCCAAATCCAATCCAAATCCAATCCAAATCCAATCCAAATCCAATCCAAATCCAATCCAAATCCAATCCAAATCCAATCCAAATCCAATCCAAATCCAATCCAACCTAAATCTAATCATATCCAAATCCAATCCAAATCCAATCCAACTTAAATCTAATCCAAATCCAAATCAAATTAAAATCAAATTCAAATCCAAATCCTATCCAAATCCAATCCAAATCCAATCCAAATCCAATCCAAATCCAATCCAAATCCAATCCAAATCCAATCCAAATCCAATCCAAATCCAATCCAAATCCAATCCAAACCCAATCCAAACCCAATCCAAATCCAATCCAAATCCAATCCAAATCCAATCCAAATCCAATCCAAATCCAATCCAAATCCAATCCAAATCCAATCCAAATCCAATCCAAATCCAATCCAAATCCAATCCAAATCCAATCCAACCTAAATCTAATCCAAATCCAAATCAAATTAAAATCAAATTCAAATCCAAATCCTATCTAAATCCAATTCAAATCCAATCCAAATCTAATCCAAATCCAATCCAAATCCAATCCAAATCCAATCCAAATCCAATCCAAATCCAATCCAAATCCAATCCAAATCCAAATTCAATCCAAATCCAATCCAATCCAATCCAAATCCAAATCCAAATCCAAATCCAAATCTAAATCCAAATCCAAATTCGAATCCAAATTCAAATCCAAATCCAATTCAAATCCAATCCAAATCTAATCCAAATCCAATCAAAATCCAATCTTAATCCAAAGCAAATACAATCTTAATCTAATCCAAATCCAATCCAAATCCAATTCCAATCCAATTCCAATCCAAATCTAATCTAAATCTGACTCGAATTCAATCCAAATCCAATCCAAATCCAATCCAAATCTAATCCGAATCCAATTCAAATCTAATCCAAATCCAATCCAAATCTAACCCAAATCCAATCCAAATGCAATCCAAATCTAATCCAAATCCAATCCAAATCCAATCCAAATCTAATCCAAATCCAATCCAAATCCAAATCCAATCCAAATCCAATCCAAATCCAATCCAAATCCAATCCAAATCCAATCCAAATCCAATCCAAATCCAATCCAAATCCAATCCAAATCCAATCCAAATCCAAATCCAATTCAAATCCAATCCAAATTCAATTCAAATCTAATTCAAATCCAATCCAAATCCAATCCAAATACAATACAAATCTAATCCAAATCCAATCCAAATCCAATCCAAATCCAATCCAAATCCAATCCAAATCCAATCCAAATCCAATCCAAATCCAATCTAAATATAATCCAAATCCAATCCAAATCCAATCCAAATTCAAATCAAATTCAAATCCAAATCCTATCTAAATCCAATCTAAATCCAACTCAAATCCAATCCAATCCAAATTCAATCCAAATCCAATCCAATCCAATCCAAATCCAAATCCAAATCCAAATCTAAATCCAAATCCAAATTCAAATCCAAATTCAAATCCAAATCCAATTCAAATCCAATCCAAATCTAATCCAAATCCCATCAAAATCCAATCTTAATCCAATGCAAATACAATTCCAATCCAATTCCAATCCAAATCCAATCTAAATCTGACTCGAATTCAATCCAAATCCAATCCAAATCCAAATCCAATCCAAATCTAATCCGAATCCAATTCAAATCTAATCCAAATCCAATCCAAATCTAATCCAAATCCAATCCAAATGCAATCCAAATCTAATCCAAATCCAATCCAAATGCAATCCAAATCTAATCCAAATCCAATCCAAATCCAATCCAAACCCAATCCAAATCCAAATCCAATCCAAATCCAATCCAAATCCAATCCAAATCCAATTCCAATCCAATTCCAATCCAAATCCAATCTAAATCTGCCTCGAATTCAATCCAAATCCAATCCAAATCCAAATCCAATCCAAATCTAATCCGAATCCAATTCAAATCTAATCCAAATCCAATCCAAATCTAATCCAAATCCAATCCAAATGCAATCCAAATCCAATCCAAATCCAATTCAAATGCAATCCAAATCTAATCCAAATTCAATCCAAATCCAATCCAAACCCAATCCAAATCCAATCCAAATCCAAATCCAATCCAATCTAAATCTAATCCAAATCCAAATCAAATCCAAATCAAATTCAAATCCAATTCAAATCCAAATCCAATCTAAATCTAATCTAAATCCAATCTAAATCCAATCCAAATCCAATTCAAATCCAAACCAAATCCAATCCAAATTCAATCCAAATCCAATCCAAATCCAAATCCAATCCAAATCCAATCCAAATCCAATCCAAATCCAATACAAATCCAAATCCAATCCAAATCCAATCCTAATCCAATCCTAATCCAATCCAAATCCAAATCCAAATCCAAATTCAAATCCAAATCCAATCCAAATCCAAATTCAATTCAAATCAAATCTAAATCCAATCCAAATCTAATCCAAATCCAATCCAAATGCAATCCAAATCTAATCCAAATCCAATCCAAATCCAATCTAAATCTAATCCAAATCCAAATCCAAACCAAATATAATCCAATCCAAATCCAATCCAAATCCATTTATTGGTTTGGAAAAAAGGATGTTTTATCACTTATGTCTACATATTTGCTAATTCTATCGGACAATGCAGTATTCGACAATTTTAGCGCGTAATTAGCATGTTGTGAACACTTATTCACAGATGACAATTCCTCTTTGTTTTATTTTGCTAATGACGCGCTCATTCTGTTGGGTAGTGAATTGTCCGATAGATTTAGCGAATATGTACACGGGCCAATAGGTCACGATTTGTAAAACCTGATAATATCAAAAATTGCAAAATATCAATAATGAAACAAAACTTGCGCAAACCATTATTCATATCCTCTACAAGAGGTTGGCAACTTCAAATCATGTTGCTCGAAGCGTAACCTATAGAATCACTAAAATCTTTTTTACCTTCCAGCAAACACTCGACGAATGGCGTTTCGTATTCTGGATCGCTTTTTGGGTTCTGAACGTCACCAATGTCATTTTTATCGTGTTCGGATCTGGAAAAATACAACCATGGAACGACCCCTCCAGCGAGTCGGCCAACGAATAAGCAAAAATAAACCATCTTTTCATTGTTTCTACCGCCTCCCTCGATTATTAGCTTCCATGTCACGTGACGATGCTTATCGCAACGGCAAAACGCCTGAATTCATATCGCACCGAAGCACGCGCTTCCTAAAGCGAAGTGCAACGACAGAGCAACAAAGCAATACAAATTTCGTATCTCATTCGAAACAAACACCGGTCCCGGTGCTGCGTTCCTGTTCGATCGTTGTGTTTAAATTTCACATAAAGCACACCCAGCTCGTCACAAGCGCCGTCTCACGTCACTTGAGCCGGGGTTTTTAAACCCTTTCCGGAAATCGTTCTTGTCTTGTCATCGTGTGACCCGCCGGCCGACACAAATCCACATCGTCAGCACTCTTTTTCCGGACACACATTGCACACAGTTCCGATTCCCACAGTCAGTGTCTCATACCACATGTCTGTTTTGTCACGCTACTGAGCGGTGGCGGCGAAGATCCCATTTCCAGTGCGGCCCCTCCCAATGAGCACAGAACGTGTCCGCGGCTGTCCTGTTGGAATTGAAACTGCCGAACGAGGCCACATGGGAAATGTTCATGTGACTGTCGTACCGGGAGCGCATGCCAGAGCGAAGGTGAGTTCGATGGGTTCGCCGCAAGCAAAAACAGTTCACTTCCTCAAACAGCAGCAGCAGCAGTGTGTTCGACTGTCTGCGCGGTTGCGATGGTGGGTGGGTTTCAATCATTCTTGCGATAATGATTGGGTGGACGGACACACAATTTTTGACTATGTACAAAAGTTTGGCTTGGTGATGGAAGGAAAACTTTGTATAAATTAATGGCAGTTGGTATTGGCGCTTTGGTGTTGCATGAAGAAGAAGAAGCAGAAGGATGATAATAAAAAAAATACCACGAATATTTTTTTTAGAACTTTTCTCAAAAAATCTATAAGAAATTCAATTGATATTAATACAATACTACTTACCGTACACGGGGTTGGATTTTTCTTCTTTGGACAGCCCCTAAATACAAACTTTACCAACGATTTATTTTATTTTAATAAAATCCCTCCCCTCGGATATGTAACCTTGCCGTGATGGGTAGGCTTACGCCATTAACCGCGTCAAATAATCTGGCATTGACGCAATGATTTAACGGATGTGAGCCAACGTCAATGTCTTGGGATGATGTGAGATCTGCTCTTTTCGGCAATACTTTTCTGATGCGTTCCCTGATGACGATGAGTCGTAGCCACGTTTACATCTAGCTAGCCAGGTCAATAGAACATAGTAATGATTAGGTGTATCGACATTAATAGAGAATTGACTATTGGATTCACCGAGTACATTTTTTTTGACGTAGGACTACGTCTGTTTTTTCTATATTGGTGTACACTTTACGATTGCAAAAAGCGGGAACCGTCACGAAAATATGATAGACTTTAAACTTTAATATCTCAGCCGTGGACCATTCGATCAAGGATGAGTCAACGCTTCTTTGTATTTATATGAAAATATTAATATTTAACTATTTATTATCGATGGGGCCTTCCTTAGCCGTGCGGTAAGATGCGCGGCTACAAAGCAAGACCATGCTGAGGGTGGCTGGGTTCGATTCCCGGTGCCGGTCTAGGCAATTTTCGGATTGGAAATTGTCTCGACTTCCCTGGGCATAAAAGTATCATCGTGTTAGCCTCATGATATACGAATGCATAAATGATAACTTGGCTTAGAAACCTCGCAGTTAATAACTGTGGAAGTGCTTAATGAACACTAATCTGCGAGGCGGCAACGTCCCAGTGGGGGATGTAATGCCAATGAAGAAGAGAGAAGATTTATTATCGATAATTGATAAAAAGTTAAGAAATAGGTGAAATAACCAATCACGTACATGCATCACTAGCACAGACATCAAAAAATAATCACTTGCGGGTCAGGATCTAATCCTCAGTTTGAACAAGATTTCACGGAGAGCGGGCACATCAAAGCGATCGCAGCGTAGCGGATACAGCATCACGGAGGCGCTGGTAAAATGTTCAACGGAAATCAATCGCATTGGTGGTGGTGCTCTGTTTGTTGCTGCAGATCATTCAACCTTAACGAACCAGCATTTCATATGAAAAAAGGGTTGATTATAAAAATAGCACTGTTGCGATCCCGCACCGCCAGGGCCGATGCTGAAAATTTATTACAAATTGTGGGGTCAGTTAGTTTTTGGAAAGGCGCATTGGGAAATAAAAATTGGTTCTTCTTAGGACCAATATTTTATGGAAAGAAAGAGTTAATTGCGAAAATGGACTGTTTTGGTGGCATCGAGTTTGGCGTGGTAGCTTGGTTGCTGTTAGTGATTCCATCCATTAAAATCCATTGCATTATCTAGCTCCGACGCGCTATCAAATTCGCTATTTACGAATGAGTTTTGCACTTTGAAGAAAGTTTATTTCAGATAGTCGGATCAACCTTCTTTTGTGGTGGCTTTTGTACAAAATCAATGAAGACGCCACCTCAGTCGAAACTATCTACAGCAACCACCCATCAGTGAATGACGCTCGGACAGACAGATGCCAAGAGGAAGAGATAATGTTTGGTAATATGTAGAAACTTTGTCTTAAGTCAAATTTCTGTTGTTATTCCTCGCAACAATACGCATCTTAGATAAACAACATCCAACCAAATTCCGAATCATAACCAAATTCCGAATCTTGTGAGAAAATTTCATAGGATTCTTAGAATTTGTCATTCTCCGAACGGTCCTGTGCGGCCTAGTACTGCCTAAAGAGCTATCACGGGGTGTGCTGTCTAATCGTGCGTGCCACTCCGTTTGTTGTCCCACGAGGAAAAGGGACAAAGTCATGACCTGCTATTTATAGTTAGTGTTGGCAACCAAACCGTTATACGATATTTGCATATCTGTCATCAATGTACTCTAAAAGTGCATTGCCCAACTTCTAACATATCTCACCCTCACATTCCCCTTCTTCTCTCACTAAAAAAGAGAAAAAAAAACCATTGACTTAGAATTTTCATAAACAACTATTTACATCGCCTTTTTACTAATTTTACAATCCAGTATTCAATATCCGTACTCAATTCCTATATTTAAAATCATCCTAATTCAAATTGGAATTCAAATATTTCAATATGATTTTCCAATCTGATACTCAAATCCAACGTATGAACCCGAAAAGCAAATCCAATATTCCTTTTCCATGAACAAAGTTTTATTCCCAGACCAACATTGGAACGTTTTTATAAACGATACATGGAAACCATTAAACGTATAAAGACATTGGATTTGATTTTTATTTTGGAATGTGTTTTGATCAATAATTGTGTGTAAAGTAGATGTACATTAATTGTTAATAGCTATAATGATAAATATGTGATGATGTAATAATAGGTTAAGTAATTCAATTAGATCAACAATGATCAGTTGAAATATCACCAAATATACAAATAATGGAATACTAAAATCAAACATTCATATAAAATGATCAATTTTATTTTTTCATTCTTCTCATCTTCCATGGCTCTGCATTATAACTAGTTCTCGGTTTACTATTTATGTGTTCTTTAGCATTTCCACAGTAATTAATTGAAAGTTTTATTTATGCCTGTCATTGCATGGTTATGTATTTTGTCCATCCAATTCTCACAACTAATATTCTAATCCAACTCCATCTTTCAAATACAATCTCTAGCTTAACCAAAAGTTGAATCTAAGATAATATTAAATATTTGCAACCAAGCCAATTCCAATTTTCAAATCTAATAATCATGTTACCTCACCCATTATCAAAATCAAACGCTTTATTTAAAACCAATACCAAAAACAATCCAAGTTCAATATTTCAATTCAAAGTCCACATACAAATACGCGAATACATATTTACTAAGCAAATTAATCCAGCCTTTTTTAACATTCTGAAAATGTCAACTATTTCAGATTCATGATCCTCCAGCCGTATTTCTTCTATTTTTTTTTTGCAAATATTTCCAGCATTGCAATCCAAAACCAATAGAAATCGATCCGGCAGAGCATATCCAATACAATTTGATGGCCTTCCAATGGGAAAATCAAAACAATATCGGTGGTTCGCCAAACATACTATGCCCTTCAAGCTCAAGCCAATAAGTCCGGCACTCTCACACAACACCGTCGAAATTCAAATTTGAAAAGTTGTGTTCTGCTGATCCGCATTAATGTTTGACGCGAAAAATCCGCCCCTCTTTTACACAACCTTCACCATAAAAAAAATGCAACAATCCGATACTCTTCCAGACCACCTTCGACGACACAAGCAGAAAACCGATGAGAAAACAAATCATTATTCCGAAAAGAAATCATGTTAAGTCGAAACCGATAAGAACAACAAATCATTCAATCTGGCATCTTCGAACGAATCATTTGCTTCGGCACTACTCCAGAATTTTTTCGACATTTTAACTCGTTTAAGTCAAACCAATGAGAAAACAAATAACTGTTTCGGCGTTCTTCCAGAGCGTCTGCAACGTCACAAACCAAAACATTCAATCCATTCGACATCATATGTCGAAACCGATGAGAAAAAAAAATCATGTATGCTGGCGCTCTTCCTGGAGAAACAACACATTTGTCAATCCAGCGTCTTCCACATCAGAAGTCAAAACCGATGAGCAAATCATTTTATCCGACGCTCTTCCACAGCGTCTTCGACACTCTGAAGTCCAAACCGATGAGCAAATCATTCATTCCGACGCTTCCCACAGCGTCTTCGACATCACAAGTCGAGTCCGATAGACAAATCATTCAATCCGACGCTTTTACAGAGCGTTTTTGACACCGATGTGCAAATCATTTAATTCGACGCTCTTCCAGAGCGTCTTCGACACTACAAGTCGAAACCGATGAGAAAATTTATCAATCCGACGCTCTTCCAGAGCGTCTCCGACATCACAAGCCGAAACCGATGTGCAAATCATTTAATCCGACGCTCTTCTAGAGCGTCTTCGACTTCTAAGTCGAAACCGATGAGCAAATTTGTCAATCCGACGCTCTTTCAGAGTGTCTTCGACATCTACAAGTCGAAACCGATGAAAAATGTCCCAATCACGCCCACAGGATAATTACAAAACAATAATTTTTGAGCAAGAACAACCTGGCAGTATCGCCAAATGTGCGGCCCAATTCTGCCGAACGAGCTATCATGGGGTGTGCTGCCTAATCGCGCGTGCGACTCCGTTCGTTGTCCTGCGAGGGAAGAGGCAAAGTCATGGCTTGCTATTTGCTAGTTAGTGTTTGCAACCAAACCGTTATACGATATTTGCATATCTGTCATCAATGCACTCTAAAAATGGATTGCCCAACTCCTAATATACCTCACCCTCACAAGACGGTAGGATGGTAACCTCGCAGGGGGAATGACCGCGGCTTTTGACGGCGATACCGGAATGAGGCTTCTCAACCACGACTTCACTGCTCTCA
The DNA here is from genome assembly GCF_024139115.2 of Armigeres subalbatus. Taxonomy (NCBI): domain Eukaryota; kingdom Metazoa; phylum Arthropoda; class Insecta; order Diptera; family Culicidae; genus Armigeres; species Armigeres subalbatus. The sequence goes on along the minus strand of NC_085140.1, from coordinate 295,907,005 downwards.
CTTGCCGTCTTTCAGCCATCTTGACAGTAGAAAAAGAAAAAAGGCCCGCTTTGTGGACCTTCCCACCAGATTAGCACCAGAGAGACATTATTACACATCACTTCCCATTATCACACAAAGACGCCAAAGAACCACCAATTACCTTTTTGTTTCTCGTACAACAAAGTTCTACCAGAAGGCTATAATTTCACCTAAAAGCCAAATTTTGATAGAAGGCTCGAGACCCATAGTGTTATATACCAATCGACTCAGCTCGAAAACTGAGCACATGTCTGACTGTGTGTGTGTGTGTGTGTGTAGCCCGGAATTTTTATTGTTAAACACGTTTCATATAGAAGGACTTGACCGATTGAGTGCAACTAGTTTCATCTGACGGAGAAACTTTCCTAGTTGGACACTATGTTTTGTTTGCTAATATCTCATGGTTGAATAATATTTCTATTTTTCTTTTATCAAATACGCTGTGTACATGCACATTTTAAATCATTAATCAATTAGCGTGACGCAATCCATTACTCTCATAGTTGAGTCATTTTAAGCAGCGTGATATATAACGTCTCAAGTATTAACCGCCTAAATGTAGGCAATTTACGTTGCATTTACCATACTAATTCAAATTCAACACATTGAATCGAGAAAGGCATAATCACCACTGGTGGATAAATTTGGGTTTTCTATAGTAAATCAATTTAGACAATTGATATGAATTGATCTTTTGTATTTTAGTGTACACATCAAGTCACTGTGTATCATCACTGTCCCATTATAATGCTAGTGGATTCTATCTTTTTTTAAGGAAAGGAAATTTTTATTTGGATTGATGGAGGAGCCAGCAGATGAACCTGGAACCCAAAGGTTACAAAAGGTGGAAGCAGCACTAGGATCATTTGAATGGGCTGAGAGTACAGGTAGTGAAAGTCAAGCAGCGGAGGAGATGACTACGTCAGTTCAGCTGACGATGGAAGCCAACCAGCCAGCCCCCACCTTGAGGGAAGTTAAAGATGCCATCCAACAGCTAAAGACCAATAAAGCAGCTGGTAAGGATGGTATCGGAGCTGAGCTCATCAAGATGGGCCCGGAAAAGCTAGCTACTTGCCTGCACAAATTGATAGTCAGAATCTGGGAAACTGAACAGCTACCGGAGAAGTAGAAGGAAGAAGTTATATGCCCCATCTACAAGAAAGGCGACAAGCTGGAGTGTGAGAACTTTCGAGCGATCACCATACTTAACCCTTTTGTTACCGACAGGGTACCGGGTACCTTTTCGTTTTCAAGTGAAATTTTTGGGGTTCTAAACATCGCAGGAAATTGAAACTCCGTGACATCTCCAAACTGGATTAAGAAATTCATCCTCTATCCGATCCATGTCACATAGGATCAATCCGGATTACCTGTTACCGGAGTTCCGGATTTCAGACCATGTCTCAAAAGTGGAGAAGTTGATCTTATAGAATCCAAATGATGAGTTCTTGATCCTGAGTTAGCAGTTTCGCAGAAAATTCGAGGATTATGATTTCCAACGTAGGACCACGTGATCCTATGAACTAGGAACGGACATCCGAAATAGGTTCCGTGGGCCCTATAGTGCAAATTCATTCCTGGTAATATGGGTATCAACATTCTTGAAATTGTCTCGGAACATGTTATTCATATAGTTGAAACCATAGGATGGATATGAACGGAACGGTCATTCTGGAACAGGTTCCTGAGGGCCCGTAGTACAAAACTCTTTTAGAATAAATTTTAGAATATGGGTATCAAAATTCTTGGAATTGTTCCGGAAACATGTTTTCCATGTAGTTAAGACCATAGGATGGATGTGAACCGGAATGGTCACTCTGGAACAGGTTCCGGAGGGCCGTAGGGCCAAAAACTCTTTAGAATAAATCCATTATAAGGGCATCAAAATTCTGGAATTGTTCCGAAACAATTTTCCATGTAGTTGAGACATAGGATGGATAAGAACGAACGGTCATTCTGGAACAGGTTCCCGAGGGCCGTAGTGGCCAAAAACTCTTTTAGAATAAATCCAGCAATATGGGTATCAAAATTCTTGGAATTGTTCTGGAAATATTATGTGGTTAAGACCATAGGATGGATATCAACCGAACGGTCATTCTGGAATAGGTTCCCGAGGGTTCGTGGAGCCAAACACTCATTTAGAATAAACCCTGGGAATATGGGTTTCAAAATTTTGAATCGTTCCGGAAACATGTTTTCCATGTACTTGAGACCATAGATTGATATGACCTGAACGGTCCTTCTGGAACAGGTTCCCGAGGGCCTAAAGTGACCATTAAGGTCTGAGGAAGTCTCTCGCGGTAGAGCGCTATTTTCGTACTAAAATGTCTATAACTCGGAATTGGAAACGAATTTCGCTTATCCCAACTGACAATCTCTTTGAAATTTATCAAGGAATGTACCTACAAAATTTCATGGACCTAATATTTCAAATTTGAATTAAGCTCTAAATACTGAACTATTGTAGAACTGAAATTTTCGCTTCTCAGTACCTCTCTCCGGTGATTTGAAGCACAAAGGAACCGAATTTCGCAAAACCCAATGACAAAAGTTTTGAATTTTTCCAACGATCATTTTGATGTAATAAAAGTATATGTGACCGCAATAAATTTTTGCAGGAAGCTCTTTTACTTCAACCAAGTTTTTAAATTTCATACAAAGTTACATTTCGGAGAGCAGCCAACAGCATATTTTCTTGTGCGCACGGCAGGAAAGGAGCGATGAGAGCGATAGAAAGTCCGTCAACTTTGTATCTAGCGTGACACTAGAAAAAGCGTATTCCTATTTGTGAACACGAGGATACCAAATATATAAATTGAAATCAAATAGGAATGAGATGAGATAAACAATTGCAAATAAATAAGACAAATAAGAATTCAAACAAATAAGTTAAATAATAAGACAAATACAAATAAGAAAATAAACCAAATAAGACAAATAAGACAAATTCCTGCCAGAATCTTCTCGAAAGTTCCTCCTGGAATTCTGGAAGTTCCTCCAGGAATTCCTTCGAAAGTTCTCCTGATTAAGGAAGTTCCTCAGGAATTCCTAAAGAAGTTCTTCCAGGATTTTTCGAAGTTCTCCAGGAATTCATTCGGAATCCTGGAATTTTCGAGCCCAGGATCCTTCGAAAGTTCCTCGAAGGAACTTCCGAGGAACTTTCGAAGGAATTCCTGGAGGAACTTCTCGAAGGAATTCCGGAGGAATTCGGGAATGCCTGGAACTCAGGAATGCTGAGGAACTTCCGAAGGAATTCCTGAAGAAACTTCCGAAGGAATTCTGAGAACTTCCGAGGAATTCCTGGAGGAACTTCAAAGGAAATCTTGAGGAACTTCCGGAGGAATTCCTGGAGAAACTTTCGAACGAATTCCGGAGGAACTTCCGAACGAATTCCTGGAGGAACTTCCGAAGAATTCCTTTAGGAACTTATTTTATTTTGCTTCTTAGTCTTAACTATGTTATTTGTATTATTTGTCTTATTTGTCTTATTTATCTCATTTGTCTTATTTGTATTTGTCTTTTTGTCTTATTTGTATTATTTACACCAGCACCAATGTTATCACCCAAATTCTTTTCAAAGTTTTTGTGGAAACCTTGTACAGAAATGTACATATTTTCTAATGTTGTTCTAGAAACGGCTCATGTTTTCATTTTCCAAAACCAGCTGGAGTTTGTTTATTTTGATTTCCTCATTGCGTGATTGGTCGGCGCTGCTGCTGTTCTCTCGCCGAACCACTGCATGAGTGATAAATTTCTTCCGCGTTGTTGCCAATTCCTTTTGTTTCTGTTTACGGCAAATTCCCAATTGTAAACTGCATAATGATGAAATAATGTTGGCGACACTGACAGCGTCATTCTGGCGGGCTGCATTGGGCTATTTTCTCTCAGAGAGTGCTACCACGGCTTTTTTAACGGAAAATCCTTCCTCAGACCTTAATTCATTTGGTAGAAACCCTGGCAATATGGGTATCTTCTTTGGAATTGTTCCGAAAACATGTTATTCATCCAATGGTCCAACTTATCAGATCATGCTTCCAAACAATTTCATGAATTTTGATACCCATATTGCCAGGGTTTCTTCAGAATAAGTTTGGCCACTTTAGGCCCGACGAACCTGTTTCCGGAACAACCGTTCGGATTAATTCATAAGATGGTCCTGTAACGTAGTTAAGTTATATTCTTTAAATTTCCAACAAAGTTTATTAGTCGACGCAAGAAATCTTCATTTGGTTGAATATATATCTTCAATGTACATAATACTTAGGACTTGGCCGGTTAATCCGGAATTCCGGTTACAGGTAATCCGAATCGGTTCTCTGTAAATGTATCGAATAGCGGGTAAGTTCCTGCATCCGAGCAATCAAAATCGTCAAAATCGGAGAAAACTGACAATGTTATGATCATTTTAAGTCCGTGGGTACCGGTACCCTGTCGGTAACCGGGTGTTTTTTGTCGGTAAAAAAGGGTTAATGCCGCCTACAAAGTGATATCCCAGATCATCTTCCGTCGTTCGACACCATCGACTGAGTTCGTGGAAGTTATCAAGCCGATCTCGTTGAACCGCTCGAAAACGGCCAGATCTTTACAGTATTTTTTTAGATTTACGGAAATCCTTCAAAATGCCGTAATACCAGGTCCCAACGCACCATCTCACTGAGGAGTATTTCAGCCCAAATCCTGGTCAAAAGTCAAATCAAAATTTTTAGATAATTCCATTATTTTTCGTTTTGAACTGTCAAATAGTAATACTAATTTACCAAGTGATTTTTGAAACAATATTGCTTAGCAAATTGTAAGAATGCTGACTGTCAAAATCCACCATAATTGTAATGCTGTAATCGCAATTGGCATGAAGAAATTATCTTTTTGTGTTTTCTTGGTTTTTATTGATTTTGAAGATGAAAACCAATATAGTTTTCAATGAAGACTGTATGTAGAACGTTTCCAAGCATGATTCAATCTGAAACCGTTTTCAGGTTATCCATAATCAAGATAAGCAGCTTTTTCTACTTTTTACAATAACATGTTTTACAAATAAAACTTTTGATTAGGTTCCAAACCCGTCCAAGCAACAAAATTGTCAGCGTTGTAAAGATTGGACATATCACGCATCCTCACGCAATCGTAATTTATTTGTATTTAAATAAAGTGAAGTTTGCTAAAAAGCAGGCAAAGAAAGAAATAATCTTGGTTTTGAGCGACGTCACATAAATTATGTTTCGGTATCAAAAAGAGAGAGGCCAAACATTCAGTAAGTAATAACCTGGGTGGTGCGAATAGAATCGATTTGGTTGTCAAACTGAAGCCAAACCTTTCTATTGTGCCGGAGCCAAACATTTAAGATTGTGGTTATGTTCGTTTCTGATCTTTTATTGAGAAGTATTGTTATTATTTGGGAAAAAAGTTAAAATAAACTTTGTTTGAGTTTTGTATTTTTAGTAACAAATATTTTCACATTATATTTCGAGTGGAAAACTAGTAGGAATGCAGATAAAAAGCACTCGTTACGAAATTTCACGAGATTCAGCAGCTGATTGGAGCAGGAATGTATGTAAACAATCGTAAAGTCATGTAGAGTCTAGAGCATTTGTGCGCCCTCATGCAGCATGGGAAGAGAAATTCGAAGAGCGGGAAATGTTTGACAGCCAAGAATTTGCAATATAATTTTGTTTATGGTAGTGATTTCAAAATATCCCTCTACTCGCTTGAGCGCAGAAAAACGGCTCTATCCGCAGCACCCAGGTAATAACAATCAAACAAAGAAAATTAACATAAGAAAGATCATACTCAATGACGGATCCAGATGTAAGCACCACTCGTCGCAAGCACGCTGTAGTTCTCAAAGACAGCGTTCTTGCGCCAAGTACTGTCCTTTCAAATAAAAATAACTGACGCCGCCAGTTGTCATACTTCATTGCTATGAATGCAAAGAGCATAAAAACCAAAAAAAAATACACTTTGCTGTTTATATTGGACGCATTTACAGACGAGAAAACGATTGACATAGTTTTGGCCACGCTTTAAACTGCGTACTCCTATGTGCATCTGTTCGTTGATTTCAAAGCGGCATATGACAGTATAGACCGCGTAGAGCTATGGAAAATTATGGAAGAGAACAGCTTCCCTGGGAAGCTTACCAGACTGATCAAAGCAACGGTGGATGGTGTGCAAAACTGTGTGAAGATTTCGGGGGAACACTCCAGTTCGTTCGAATCGCGCCGGGGACTAAGACAAGGTGATGGACTTGCGCTAGAAGGTGTCTTGCGGAGAGCATTGTTCGCCGAACATTTTCAAAGCTGGCAGAACTGTACACCCACTTGAAACATGAAGCAACAAAAGTTGGACTGGTGGTGAATGCATCGAAGACAAAGTACATGCTTGTGGGCGGAACCGAGCGCGACAAGGCCCGTCTGGGAAGCAGTGTTAAGATAGACGGGCATACTTTCGAGGTGGCCGAGGAATTCGTCTACGTCGGATCCTTGCTAATGGCTGATAACTATGTTAGTCGTGAAATACGAAGGCGCATCATATGTGGAAGTCGGGCCTACTACGAGCTCCAGAAGAAACTGCGTTCAAAAAAGATTCGCCACCGCACCAAATGTGTCATGAACAAGACACTATTAAGACCGGTAGTCCTCTACGGACATGAAACATGGACAATGCTCGAGAAGGACTTGTAAGCACTCGGAGTATTCGAGAGACGGGTGCTTAGGACCATCTTTGGCGGTGTGCGAGAAGACGGTGTGTGGCGACGAAGAGTGAACCACGAGCTCGCCCAACTCTACGGCGAACCCAGTATCCAGAAGGGTGCTAAAGAATGCCGGACAGCAACCCTGCAAAGATGGTGTTCGCTTCCGATCTGGTAGGTACGATACGGCTTGGAGCACAGCGAGCAAGGTGGGCAGACCATTGATGTCAGCAATCATAGATAGGTGTAGTCGGTTACAGATAAACTAAACTAACTTGAATTGCTTGTGGCGTGTAACAATGTAGTTAATTTAAAAGGCGTGTTCCTGCTATGAAGAGGGCTGGAAGCACGTAACCAGCTCAGCTACTAAGTTAATAGCAGTTTTGAAAATTTGGCTTCTACTCTTTTAGTTCAGCAAAGGATGTCATCGATTGTTTTGCCATAAATGTATTATTAAAGTATTTATTTCAAGTTAATCTTTACAGAAAAACAAAAACATACAGTATGTAAAATTGGAAATTTTTCAGTTCAGTGGCACTTGGCTGATGACTTTTCTCGTTGTGCATTAGTTGGCTGCTGACATGAGCCTCTTCGTTTGCGTTTTTATTACGATTATGTTGAGAGAATATCTTATTATGAAATGTTTTCTGACCTTTGCACTCTTGATTCAATTCTGGGATTCGACATCTGTGTTAAACTTTTCTCCGGCTGCGATAAATGTATCCAATGGTGAGTAATTCAATAATCATTTGGTCTATTTGCAATATTCTCCAGCAAATTATTTTCTTAAACAAGCCCTTCTTTTGTACCTATTTATGTTGTTTATTAGCCTTCGACTGTGATCCCCTCTACATCGACTGCCATCCGTTTCTTCAGTGCTTCTATTGGAGGAATGTAAATTATGCGTCGCAATCATAAATGTTCCCTTAAATTCGTAATACTTTTTCTGAACAAATCAAGTTCTATGTACATTAAGAATTCCTAACTAAAGATACATGCTAATAGTGACTTTCATCGATCAATCGTTTTGGAATGGTAACGTGGATGCTCGTTATAAACTGTTTAATTTCTATCACTAACTGGTATCATTATTATCAAAAATATAGCTCACTAGAGCAGGACGTTTCATACAAGGACGCATCACATATTGAGGATTATCACCCTTATTTGAAATACTGACTATTTGACATTCTTGATGAAAAGGCCCCAAACCAAAACTTTGGGACGAACGTCCAGTCCGCTTCACGAATTGCCTTCGAGCCAGACAAACAATTCTGCTTTACTACACAGCACCTGGTGCTGCATTACTTTTCAGCTACTAAGCCTTAAGGTAGAATAAATTACGATTTGTAACAATTTCTAAACAGCAACAATTTAGTGAGATGCTTTGATGGCAGCAACTGATGGTTCCTTCTCGCTGTAGGTATCCTTATTCACGTCGCCAGCCTCCACCGATTTGTTCATCAAATGAGGCGTGTTCCAGGGTTGCACCTCCCCGGAAGCCCACAGGACGTAGGCCAAATTGGTCACGTGGAACACGGCGAACGAAATCCAGAACACGATGCGCCACTCCTCCAACGAAGACTGAAATGTAGAAATCGAAATAAGGCTATTGTTCGGATAAGGCAAGACGGGGAAATTTTGACTTACGTTCGGTGTCAGGACTCCGACCACGTACGGGGCGATGATGCCCGTGATGGCACCGATACCGTTCGTAACGGCCATCAAGCTTCCGGCGTAGTTCGGGCTCAGATCCAGCGGGTTGACTTTCATTCCCGGGTAGAAGGTACCCATCAGGCCCATGGCAATGGTGAAGAGGGCGACCACCAACGCTCGATCGCACCCGGCATAGGAGGCTCCGACGATGAAGAAGGCCGGACCAGCAGAGGCTGTAAATAAGAAATTGATAGGACTGTTATAATTATGGTTTCAAAATAAATCATAATTTGAGGCCTTTCTTAGCCATGGGGTAAAATGCGCGGCTACAAATCAAAGCCATGCTGAAGGTGACTGGGTTCGATTCCCAGTCCGGTCTAATTTCTGGTTGAAAATTCTGTCGACTTCTCTGGGCATGAAAGTATTATCGTGTTGAGGAATGTCTTCCTGAGGAGATAGACTTTGCAGAACGACGGTCTTAATAGCCTTGATAGTGAGGTGATCTAGCGCTGGTGACCGCGATTCCGCCTCCACGTTTTGCATTCATCCGAAAACCAACTCAATTGCAATGCTCATGATTTTTATACTTGTTTTCTCGCTTAACTTTTCAAAAGGACCTAAGTAACATTTTTTTCATGAATTAATTTGAATACTGCAATCAATAGCTGTCATGTTGTTCTGTTGATTGCGCTATTCAAATTAATTAATGAAAAAACGTTACTTAGGCCCTTTTGAAAAGTTAAGCGAGTTTTGTAAAATTACTGTCACCGATCATCTGAGCAGTTTTTGTCACCCCTACGAAAATGTTGAGCTCGATTACCTGTTTATGCGTCCTTGAAATGTAGATCGGGTTCGAAATATTACGACAACCACACCTAGGCTGCCGTGAATCGCATATTTGTCCCATATGAATAGGAAACCCAGCAAAGATGGGACAGATAAGCGATTCACGGCAGTAGGTGTATGGATGCAGATTTTGGTTGTCCTACAAAAATGGTGAAACCAACCAATGGAGAACTGGGTTGATGGTGGCTTTGGCCCGAATCCTGGTACGTTGCCAGCAATGTCCAAGAGAATGCCATCAGCGTATGTGAAAATATACAATACTAGACGGTTCATGACCCGGGACTTTGCTTTATGGAGTCGGGATCTCTTCCGCCAAACGTCCGGAAATATTTGATCACACCATTCCTGGTTGTTTAGTTTCAGAGACGTCGCTTTACATAATAGTGGTAGGTGTTTTGGCATCTGAAACCCTATTTCATCCTGTTCGAATGGTTGCTGCCAAAAGCAAAGGTCAGCATTGCCTCCGAGAAAGGTGAAGCTCAAAATAGAGTGTGGGCTTACCCCAAATTTCCGTTGCAGAGTGGAAAAAGATAACAGAGTCAAGAAGCTCCTCCCATTGTTCTTTAATGGCATTAATAGTGTTTTTACGGGTAGACCTTTGCCTACCAGGCGTTCATATTTTAAAACTACCTCCAGTTGTGATATTAATAGCTCTTGCAAAATGACCATTGAAGAATATGGGCATGAAGGAGCACCAAGTCTGAGTCTTCGAATGCTTCGAGAAGGGCATCACCAAGAGGATCTGATCAGATCCACTACAGAAGGAATCGTGGGCATTCATATCCCCCATGAAAAGAAGGGAGTATGGGGAATCTCGAACGACATTACTCGCCTTCTGTTTGGTCGAAAAAATCGTTTGGTCGAACAGGTCATGTAGCTGAAAATTGAATTTAGTCAAATAGGTCGTATGGCAAACAGCGCCATTTGGCCGAATACGTAATTTAACCGTAAATGTCGTTAGGCCGAAACGGTCAGTTGGCAAAAAGGGTCATTTGACCGAAAATGTAACATGCTGGATTGGGTAATACGCTTAGCTTAGCTTGATTCACTGTACACATCGTAGTTACTAGTCGTGATTGCCCGAGAACCAACAAATATGCACAACTCGCCAATTTATTAGTCTTCGTGGGACTATAAAGCCATTAACACTGTACAGTAAACATGCTTTATAATTTCTTCAATCCAAGACCAATAACGGAGCCAGACATGCCCTCACAGTCAATTCTGAATTAAGAGAGAAAAATAGTTTGACACTCAATGCAACAAGAGACAGAGGAATCCTCTGCATCTTCATGAGCGCCACTGGAAAGGAACACTACGTTAGATGGCAAGAAAATCTCTTGAAACTCGTCTTGGTAAGCGATAAAACATACCGTAGCAAAACGCAATGCAAGCACGCGATTCCTGAATCCTGATTGACACCATATTCGTGCGGGTACAAAGACGAAGACGCAATGCGCGTGCTTAACGTCTTTCACTGATAAGAAAATTATTTTGAGCTTTTAGTGAGATGTCAAACTTTTATGTCTTTTCAGTTTCATTTCAATATGTTTTGAACCTTACATCTAACGATCTTTTTCGTTAGAGATCGTTAGATGTAAGGTTCAAAGAACATATTGCAGAAGTAAGTAAGGCTAAGAGGGAAACTGATAAGGGATTAAATTATGAGTTTAGGTCTAAGGTAGCTGAACATGTATATCAGGAAAATCATTCAATTACGACATCAAACATTAAAATTTTAAGAAATGTCTCTTCTCCGTGGAAACTTGATGTTGCTGAGAGCTTGGAAATCTTCCGACAGGTACAAACGCGGTTGTTGAATAAAGATCAAGGAAATGGTAGCTCCTGGCTCTTCAAGTTTATACCTAAGCATTAAGCGCATCAAGCGAGTAGAAATAAGCACCGTAGTAAGATAAGTACCTAGATAAATTATTATACCTACGCATAGTATAAATAGTGTAAGCTGCGATCATCTTCTTCAAGTCGAGTCAAGTACAAGACACTGAAGACGGCCTTACTGTTGAGGTCGAAATACGTATCTGTCAGGATACAATTAAGTGGTGGAATTCAATGGGACTGTTCAAACTCGTCTTATGACAGGTCTTTCACTGCCCACAAGCGCATAATTGTCCCATATGACTAAAAAGTTCTAGCAAAGATAGTTCTGATATGCGATCAAATCAGTTCACCTGGAAAGTAAAAACAAGATCTGGAGTGTCGCGTTTGTCTCGACCGTAGTGAAGCGCAATTCAAGCACACGATTCGCTGAACACTAAATAGTTTCCTTATCTTTTTCTAAACGAATTCAACATGTACTCGTACTTACTATGGAGGGCCACGCTTGTCTCCTATTTTGGCCGAGTCCTAGCAAACAAAAGATCATATATCATAGCGAATAAGTGTACAAAGTGGAGGCTATATACGTACACTTTGCATGCAGTACAATGGAGGAAGTGCCTCCACCTTGTACATTTGGTCACTAACATATGCGACTTTGTGTTGGCTGTGATACATCAGTCGGCCGAAAATGTTTTCTGGTCGGAAATGTCAGAAGGTGGAAAATGTTATTTGGTCGAACAATTGTGAATGTAAAGTTCGAGGGATTTCTCCTTGAAATAGATTTTTTGAACAGAGAAACTCGATAAGTAAGGTCAAATCTGTCGTTTCACAGAACAAACCATATGGCCACAACCAATGCAGACTAACGGTATTTGATTCATTTGGCAGGAAAATCGGTTGGTGAATAGCTTAATTGGCCGAAAATGCCCGAACGAATTTCTTGGCCAAACGAGTATTTCGGCCATACGGCATTTTCGGCTAAATGACCTATTGAGACAAACATTTGTTTCGGCCAAATTACCAGTTTGGTCGCATGTTGCTTTCGGCCGTATGTCACTTCCGGCCAAATGAGATTTTCGATCAAATAATTTTAGACAAACGTACAATTCGGCCAAATGTAATTTGGCTACATGACTTTCAGCTTAAAGTGTTATTTATACAAGTGGCATTCGAATAAATAGCTTTTCACCTAATGACTTTCGACCGAACGACGGGAAGAGCCATTTGGCCGAAGGCCGAAAGGTGTTTTACCGAATATGCCATCTAGCCGAACAAACCATAAGGCCAAAACCCATCTGGTCTAAAATGTAATTTACCTAAACTAGACATAAGGCGTTGACACATGAATGTCGTTCGGCTGAACTGATAATTTGGCCTAAAATGTCGTTTAGTCAAATAGGCCATTTGACCGAAAATACCATTTGCCTAAATGGCCAGTTGGTAGAAATTGTCGTTTTGCAGAAAGGCCATTTGGTGGCAAATGTCGATTGGCCGACCGGGTGCACATATTTGACCATATTACCCATTCAGTAATTGACAATTGGTCAATTACTGAATGGGTAATGACCAATGACTTTTTCGGCCAAATGACCCTTTCTGTCCACTTCGGCCAAAAGGCATTTTCGGCCTGATGACCTGTTTGGCGGAAGACCTGTCAGGACGAACGTTTTCGATGTAAACGTTTAGCCCAAACGTTCATTTTGGTCAAATGCAATTTGGCTAGATGATTTTCGGTTTAAAGTAAAATTCAGAAATTCTTATGGACAATACAAAGAATTTCCCGTGTAAATTCAAAGAAAATGCGAACAGTTTTCTGTAAAAATTTTAAATTCTCTCGTAGAAACTCTGAAGAATTTTAGTGGACGGGAAATTCGGGAAAATTTCCCGTTGGAATTCCGACATTTTTCCAACGATTTTTTTTTAACCCCGTGCAGATTTCAATGAATTTAAAATTTATCCCAATTTTCCGATGAAATTCAAAGAATTTATTGCTGAAATCCACATTTTGAACAATCCCGTGGAAAATCAGGAGAATATCTCGTGAAAACTCCTTAGAGTCTCGTGCGGATATTCCGAAGAATTGTCTGAGTACATTTCAAAGAATACTCAACAAAAACTCAATAGGAACTTCCCCTGGATATTATGAACATCAACCCGTAGAAATCTGGAACAATTTCCTGCCAAATTCTGAACAATTTCTCATGTGAATTCCAAATTATTTTCCTTGGGAATTCCAAAGACTTTACCTTGGAAATTCCAAAGTAATTCGCGAAACGTCAAAGTAGTTCCCGTGGAAAAATTGAAAACACTATTCAAATGAATTTTCTGGGGAAGCTCTTCTGATAGTTGAAATTTGAATACCCGAGCGACCTGATCACCCGAGCAAATCGATAACTAATTTTGTTGTTGTAAAATCGTCTAATTTCGATAACTCAGGAACTTTGGTCGTTTTAAGGGTTAAAATAACAAAATTTACGGCAGAAAAATCTTACTGTGACATCAAATTGAAAACTATTTCTACTGTCGCAAAGCAATCGAGAGCAAATCGAAAACTGATTTTGATATTGGTTTTGCATAAAGAAATAAGTAATCAGTTTAATATCAGTTCAGATAATTCAGAAATCAACAGCAAACTAATATCACAATGAGTTATCGATCATGAATATCAAAGTATGAAAACAAATTATGATTTCAATTTGATGTCGATATCAAAATATGTTTTCTTTTTTCTCTCATTATGATGTCAGGCTTTACTCGGACATTGAAATTGTGTGGAGTTCATCATATGCTACGTAATAATTTTACATCTGATTCAAACATCATTGTGAGCAAAACTTTACAGTCAGTCACGTCTTACATAACGTAAATGAACAACAGTAATCATAATTATTATGTCTATGAATTATTTTATCTACCAAGGAAGTTAGTTCCAGGTCTAGAACACGTTGCCATGCATCTAAGATTCCTCGTCATACTGCAATTCCCAAGAAATTTTCCTCTTGAACAGCAGTTTCTCCCAACGGTTCTTCCTGGGATACCTTAAAAGTTGTTCGTAAATTTCATACAGGATTTCACTTAATATTCAATCTAGACCTGTGGGCCGATTGAAATGTTATCAGCTCGGTGGTGGCGTGATAAATCATTTTTAGCCAGAGGTGGTGGCGTCACGCCACTGGTGATTGGCGGCGGAGTAAGTCGGCATGCATCAATTTCGTACATTAAACGTTTTCCGGAATTTATTCCGATGTTCCTCCAGAATTTCCTCCCCAAGTTTTTCCAGTAATTCAACCGGAAGCTCCTCCAGGAATTCTTCCGCCTACTCATCCAGGAATCCCTCTGCATGCTCCTCCAAGAATTCCTCTAGAAGTTTTTTCAGGAATTTCTCCGGAAGTTTTCTAGAAAATCCTCAGGAAGTTCTCAAGGAATTCCTTCGGAAGTTCCTCCAGGAATTGCTCCGCAAGCTCGTCCAGGGTTTCCTCCGGAAGTTTCTCCAGGAATTTCTCCGGAAGTTTCTCCAAGAATTCCTTCGAAAGTTTTCTCCAGGAATTCCTCCGGAAGTTTCTCCAGGAATTCCTCCTGAAATTCCTTCAGAAATTCCTTCACAAGTTCCTCCAGAAATTCCTCCGAAAGTTCCTCCTGGAATTTCTTCGGAAGATCCTCCAAGAATTTCTCTGTAAGTTCCTCCAGTTATTCCTCAGGAAGTTTCCTCAGTAATTCCTCCGAAAGTTCCTTCAGCATCCAGAAGTACCTCCAGGAATTCCTCCTGAAGTACCTCCGAGAATTCCTCCAAAAATTTGACTATGACTCATATGAGTTATCCAGAAATATCTCAGTGAATTCTTTCAAAAATTAAATTATTGCCAAGTATTTCTCCGTTAATTCTTTCAAATATACTCAAAAGAGGGGCCCTCCTTAGCCATGCGTTAAGACGCGCGACTACAAAGCAAGACCATGCGCAGGGTGGCTGGGTTCGATTCTCGGTGCCGGTTTAGGCAATTTTTGGAATGGAAATTGTCTCGACTCCCCTGGGCATAAAAGTATCATCGTGATAGCCTCATGATATACGGATGCAAAAATGGTAACCTCGCTTAGAAACCTCGCTCTGTCCCAGTGTGAAGATGTAATGCCAATAAGAAGAAGATGTTCATGAAATTCACTTATTTCCACGGTAACTTCTTCAGCAATTCACTTAAGGTGATTAAAGAAAGAAGCCAGAAATCGGCCATTTTGTAAACCACGTGCTTTTTCAATATTTTTTTCAAGCGCACGAGATGAAAGAACAATAACGCGTATGGGGCTGAAATAATGGTAGATCGTTTGCTTAGTTATGCTGAACAATCATAATTTGAGTTTCGGCACTGTACGAAAACTATTCCGCCAGATTTGGGCTTTTTGAAATGTATGTAGATAAACGTGTGGTGAATTTGAAATTCACCACGGGCTTCATTCTATAATCACCTTAAGAGTTCCTGTAGGATAATGAACCACCCTATTCAAATTGTATCACTGTGTTGGTATCAGTAAACGATGATAAATTCTATTACTTCCTTGAAAACGTATGTCTGAACCTATCTACTCTAAACAATAAATACAGTTGTTGAACTGTCAGAACTTGGTGACTCGTTCACTTTGTTTCCGACCAGCAAGCAGTCAACAGCTTTAAAGCAAACATAAAGTGGTCCTTCGAACCGGATACCAGCGAAGCGAAAACAGGTAAAGTGAAAATTCTTTTTTTTTTCAGAACGTAGGGGCGCAGCAGACATTGAATAGCTATGAAACAAAAAATCAAATAGGGGAAGGGGGGCAATATGCCCTAGCTAAGCAAAAACTGCTCTATTGTCTTATTTGTAACGCTATTCATGGGTATTTTTACATTATGCATCAGTTAAATAAGATAACTAGTTGATGCCATTCAAAAATTGTCAAAAATCTCAATCATATTGATAATATTCACATTTCAAAAAAGTGGTGATATTCTGTTGCCGGAAAACTCATGAGGCAAAACGCCTTTTAGCTGGCAGCTCCTAGGGATCAAAGTACCACGCGTCGGTGAATCAGCATTCTAGTATGGATAGCGCGTGGAGACGCAAGTACTTTGTAGGTTATTGCCACTAGGGCGTTTTGCCTCTTAAAAATGTTAGATGTTTCTTCAAAATGTGGAAATTTTCGGTTTTTCCGACCTTTCCATGCACTATTTTGAAACTTTCTTCGCCTATCCTACATAATTTAAGATCTAGTTTTGTTTCGGACATCTTAATGACGGTAAATATGAGGGAAACCACAGAAGGCGTTTTGCATCGGGGGGGCGTTTTGGGGCCTCTTCCCCTACTATGGAATCGACACGAGGGTCGCATTCAAAATGGCGCATCAAGCGAATAGTAAAAGTTTGGGGAGTAGATCTATATCTATGGTACTTCGCTTGGGAAGTTAATATTCTCGGAATTGAATCGGCACGAGGGTCGAAATCAAAATGATGCTTTTAGCGAATAGTAAATCCGACACGTGGGTCGTATTCAATGCGCGTTAAAATGAAAATTTCGATAGTTTGAATTGACACGAGGGTCGTATTCAATATGGCGCATGAAACGGAAGTGATTTTCTGTCAGAAGTAAATAATTTAAATTCAAGATCGACGCGTGGGTTGATCGTTCTGAACAGTGCCAAACAAGAAATTTTGATTGTGGTGCCTGACAAGAACTTTGTTTAGAAATTAATGATACGAATAATTTAAATAAAATTTGAAAAAAAAATGCGCATAACTTTCACGTGATAATATCTCAACATAATTCTGAAGCAGCCGGTAGAATCATGGGATGCCGTGTTAGTGTACCAACTGGCAAACAAGCTTGATCCTGTTACACGACGAGAATGGGAATCAATGGCATCGGGAACAGAACCGCCAACATACAAGCAACTGAAAACCTTCGAAAAGCAGCCCTCGAAACCAGTATGCCAAAAAAATCTAAACTTGAAACCCGATCATTCACAGTAAGTAAAACTCCACGTGAACAAAAATGTGCAGTCTGCAGTAAAGAGCATTTCATTGGACACTGTCATCGGTTTGGCGAGAAATCAGTGGAGGAGAAAGTCAAGGTCGTCAAACATTTCTCCCTTTGTTTCAATTGCCTAAAACCGAAGCATACAGCAGATCAATGTCGCAGCAGAGGCTGTATCAAGTGTGGGCGTAAACATCATACATTGATTCCCCAAGGACATAGACCAGAGACACAACAAGGGCGGTCTCGACACGGCGCCAGTGAGTAAATATTCGATTAAATCAATTAAAGTTTTGTTAATCTATTATTGTTTTTATAATAAACTTGCCAGACAGGCACAACCAGGGTTGTTAATCGATAAATTATCGTCGTTAATTTAACGCCAACTTCGATAACGATACCGCTTGTACGATGATGCTTCGTTGACGATAAAGTGAGCGTTGAATCAACGTTATCGTTATCGAGTATTCGTTGATTTATCGATAATTATCGAGTTAACTGTAACAGGTACTACAGTTAAAAGTACAAATATTCACTAATTGTGTTTACAATATCTATTTTAAATATTGTATCGCCTTAGGGGCTGTCCATATACCACGTGGACAGGTTTTGGTCAGTTTTACCCGCCTCTCCCAGCGTGGACATCCGCTCATATAAATTTTACAAAAAATGTATGAATCGTGGACATTTGCCATACACCTCCCCCCTGAACTGTCCACGTGAAATGCGCATCAGTTTTCGTTCGAAAGCGCGTTCGAACTTAAACAAGAGTAAGGGTGAATGTCTATACTTAATGTTTAATCTAGCATTATTAACAAAACTTCTACTTGAAGATCCGGAGCATCCAGTAATATGATTATTTTATGACTCACAGTGTAGACCAATCTCCTTAGCCTTACCGAATCATATTGAATAGGTGACAAGGATAACCCACCAATATATAGAGAGTATATTTACTCGGTACTGGTGCTCTATGCCTGGAATGCAGCACTACAGATCGGTGCATCAAATAAATTTTTAGTGCTTAGATGTATTATATTGCTGAGGGATTCCGGTTCCAGCTGAATATTCTTGACAAAGGAAAGTCTTTATGTGCTCTCAGTAAATCCGCCTGGGTAGTGTAAATTTCCGCTATCTTTTTATTGGAAGACCTATGCTGCATAGTGAAAAAAAAACACTTAACCACCAACAGAACACCTCCTTTCCCTTCGCTTCATAGAGTAGCAGGCATTAAACAATAATTCTAGAGTGCCCGCTTCAATTAACTCTGGTCAACCAGCTGCAAACAATTTGTTCCATTCTCGGCTTCTGTCAAAATTTTACACCAACTTTGTTTGCGTAATCTAGTAATCCCATTATCGCAAAATTATCGAGTTAACTTACGTTAAATTATCGAACTCCGATAATAATTCAGTTGATTCATCGTTATCGTAGCAACCGATAACGTTGATCACAATCAACTTTATCGGCGATAACGATAAATCAACGATTAACAACCCTGGGCACAACGATGTTCTTCCTTTATCGAAGCAATCCATTCTGCCAACGGCTTCTGTTCTAGTCTACTGTGAAAATGGCTCTACTATCATGTGTCAGGTATTATTGGATTCAGGTTCCCAATCCAATTTCGCAACAACAGATTTAGTTCGTCATTTGGGAGTAAAAACCACTGCCACTAGAGCATCTGTGGTTGGTTTTGGTCAAAACGTTCGTGATATCAAGGAAAGAGCAATTATCACTTTAAAGTCTCGTACATCCTCCTATCAAATTACTGTGAATGTACTTGTTGCGGACAACATAACTGGAAGATTGCCACCAACCGATATTAATATGAGGAGCTTGATGGATACAGAAGTGATTTTAGCAGATCCAGAATTTTATTGTAGCCGACCTGTAGACATGCTGTTGGGAGTTTCTGTACTCTTTGACATTCTTCGTGACGGAAACATAAAGCTAGCGGAGCACTTCCCCTCACTTCAAAATACCGCTCTCGGATGGATAGTTGGAGGAGATTTCACAAGGATGGGCACTAATATCGAGTGGAATAAACTTTTCAATGACCAAACCAACAGCTTGATGACACGTACATTGACCGAAGAAGAGGAACTGTGTGAACAGTTCTTCATTGAAACAACCACACGCAATAAAGATGGCAGTTTTAAAGTACGACTCCCATTGAAACCAAATGCTCAACCATTAGGGGAATCAAAAGAAATGGCGCTAGACAGGCTCTTGGAATTGGAAAACCGTTTTACACGAAATCCCAAATTGCAACGAGAATATACTGCGTTCATGCAAGCATACAAGGATCTGGGCCACATGGAACAATTAAGTGAGACCAGATTGATACATACTGGACAGGTGTTCTACTTTCCTTATCATCCGATTCTGAAGCCCGAGAATACCACAACAAAATTGAGAACCGTTTTCAACGGTTCGGCGATAACATCGAACGGTGTCTCTTTAAACGATATTTTGATGGTCGGACCTAGTGTACAAAATGATTTGTTTCAAATCTTACTCAGATTCCGATGTCCTAAGTTTGTAATAACTGCGGATATCATAAAAATGTATAGACAAATTGAAATCCACGAAGATGATTGTCAGCTCCAGCGCATATTATGGAGATTTTCACCAGACGACGAAGTAAATACTTATTACCTGATGTATACAGTAACGTATGGTACATGTTCAGCGCCATTTGCAGCAGCGAGATGTTTGAAACAGCTAGCGCGGGAGTTTGCTGATATCTACCCGGAAGCTTCGAAGGTACTTAGGTTCTAGCTAAACCTAATATTAAACTAATTAATTTATTCTATTTGCTGGAGCAGGTATTGGGGAACGACTTCTATATGGACGATGTTTTAACCGGTCGCGACGATTCGGAAGAACTCGCTGTAATTAAACAGCAGTTGATATCAATACTGAGTAGTGCTGGCTTCGAACTGCATAAATGGACATCCAACATACCAGGAGAACCGAACCAAACTGATGAATACATCAAGATTTTAGGTCTACGATGGAATCCTCGCACAGATATGTTTAGCTTCAGCGATGAGTTTAACAACCACCTAGCAATTACCAAGCGCAATGTGCTTTCCGAAGTGCAAAAAGTTTATGATCCGTTAGGCACTCTTAGTCCCATAATCGTCCATGGAAAAATGTTGATGCAAGACATTTGGGCTAATAAGCTTGCTTGGGATGAACTATTGCCATCGGAACTAGCAGACCGGTGGAGTTGGTTTAACAGCCAAATTAACGAGCTGTCAAAAATAAATTTCCAAAGGCACGTTAAGCCGAAGCGTGAGGTTAATGAGCTCCATGGATTCTCCGATGCGGCGAAACGGGCGTATGGGGCGGCCATTTACATGAGGACATTGGACAGTAACGGAGTATAAGTACACTTACTATGCGCTAAATCACGAATCGCCCCATCAAGTGAACGAAGCAACAAAGAAAATTTAACTATTCCTCGCATGGAGTTAAGAGCAGCTACATTATTAGTGGAGTTGATGAAAACGACAAAGGAAGCGCTCAACGTATCGATTCATTCAATTCACTATTGGACGGACTCAATGGTAATGCTGGATTGGATCCACAAATCGGAAAATAGATGGCCGACCTTCATTTCCAATAGGGTTGAAATGATTAATCAAAAATCGTCTATTCACGACTGGCATCATATACGGTCAAAAAACAATCCGGCAGATCTCATCTCTAGAGGCGTATCCACCAAGAAGTTGGCTAACAGTGATATATGGTGGTGTGGACCAAATTTTTTTACGAGAACATCGACAACCGTGGATGCAAGAACCAACACGCATACTAACTGTGGAAACGAACGTGACTAAAAAGGACACCGATGCAGAGTTAGAGTTGGATTTTCTTGACCGATTTTAAAATTTTGGGAAGCTACAGAGGGTTATCGCCTATATTTTGCGGTTTGCAAACAACTGTCGGCGAAAACATCAAAAAATGCGACAAGAAGGTTTGCCGGTACATGACATCGAATCAGCCCGTAAAAGGATCATTAAGATGGTTCAACAAAAACATTTTACCGAAGAAGTAAAGAGCCTAAAGAATAAAATGTGTGTAACGAAAAACAGCTCTTTGCTAACGCTAAACCCGTTTCTAGACGACAATGGTTTGCTACGTCTTGGTGGGCGTATACAAGCTGCTGGAGTAACAGATGATCAACAGCATCCAATAATCTTACCCTCAAAGTGTAACTTAACACGATTAGTCGCAACCGATTATCATCTCAAAAATCTACATGTTGGACCTCAAGGGTTACTCTACGCCTTGAGAGTGGAATACTGACTTTGAATGTATATGTGGCATTGTTCATTTGCCTGTCTACTCGTGCAGTGCATATCGAGCTCGTGAGTGGATTGTCGAGTTCTTGCTTCATCGCTGCCCTTAGAAGATTCAGCAGCCAACGTGGTCGAAGTAGCATTATACACTGTGATAACGGTACTAATTTTGTTGGTACTAAAACTGAGCTAGGTATCTTAGCCGATAAATTCGAACAGGAAGTGTCACCGGACATTAAGAGTTTTTGTGCTATGGAAGGCATTGAATGGAAGTTCATTCCTCCTCGAGCACCTAATTTCGGAGGTATCTGGGAAGCGGGAATTAAGAGCGTCAAGCATCACATGAAGCGAGTTCTTGGGTCTAGTATACCCACTTACGAGAAAATGCTAACGCTATTAAAGCAAGTCGAAGGATGTCTAAACTCACGGCCTATATCACCTATGTCTTCTGATCCAAATGATATTACTCCACTGACCCCAGGACACTTTCTGACAGGTGGTCCGATTAATACCCTACCAGACAAAGATGTAACTGGATTTCCTACAAACCGATTAAATCGTTATGAGGAAGTTCAAAAAAATCTTCAACTATTTTGGAAAAGGTGGAGAATTGAATATTTATACAATCTTCAGCAGCGAACTAAGTCTTCATCTAGCAGTCAACCCAACCTGGCAATAGGACAATTATGCTTATTAAAGGACGACAACCTACGCCCCCTTACTTGGATAACTGGACGAGTCGTTAAAGTGCATCCAGGGCCAGATGGTATGGTTGTAAAAAACACTTTAATAAAGAATTAAAAAAAAAAAAAAAGATGGTATGGTACGAGTAGTTACTCTTCGTACCATTGGTGAATTTAAGCGATGTGTATCGAAACTGTGCTTATTACCACTAGATGATTATGGCGGGGGGAGTATGTAGGATAATGAACCACCCTATTCAAATTGTATCACGGTGTTGGTATCAGTAAACGATGATAAATTCTATTACTTCCTTGAACCTATCTACTCTAAACAATAAATACAGTTGTTGAACTGTCAGAACTTGGTGACTCGTTCACTTGGTTTCCGACCAGCAAGCAGTCAACAGCTGAAAAGCAAACAGTTCCCTTTGAAATTTTCACTGCTCCTATCCCAGAACTACCACCAGAAAATCATTCAGGAATTCCCATGTAAATTCCTCCTGACATTCTTTCCGGAGTTACTCCAGAAATTCAACCAAGATGAATTCATGAATTACTTCGAGGTCTTCCAGCAATTCCTTTTTAAGTTTTTTTTTTATTCGTAAATTTATTTTGTAGGCACTCTGTGTTCATAGCCGCTACTGTGCCGTGATCTACTGTGTAACTCTGCTCTACAGAATCCACACAGAATCTATTTTTAGATGTCCATAATTCGTCTTTGTTGTCGTTGCCAGTCCATATCATCGTGTGTCCATTGTGTTCATTTGTCCATGTGGTGAAGCCAGTGATCGTTGCTTTGTTCCGTTGCCATTAATCGAAGTACGTTGGAGGAGTGCCTCCGAGAAGAACAGTTTTGTCAGTCGTCATCAGGCAGCCGTATCGGAGAGTCGTGTCCCCCAAAACGCCACCGTACGGACTGCGCTGCTGGCGACTGACGAAGGTTTGGTGGAGGGGCTGGGAATCGAACCCATGACCATTCGCTTATAAGGCGAACGTGTAGCCAACTACGCTACGGGACCCCCTTTCCTTTTTAAGTTCTTCAGAAACTAACGTGGAAGCCCTCGATAAACACCTCCTACTAACTTTCCATAATTCCTCCTAGAACTCTCCCGGAACATTGTAAAGGTATCTTTTTCTTCGGGAATTATCCCGGAAATTCCTTGAGAAATTCGTCTGCAAACTCATCTGGCTATTTCTCAAGATATTTTTCCAAAAGCGTCATCAAAACTCTTTCGGAATTATCTCCGAAAATTCCCCTTGGAATTCCTCTGGAAATTATTTAGGGAGTTGTTCCAGAAGATACTGCTCAAAAATGTCTGTGGATTCTTCCTATGAAATTTCCGCAAAGGATTTTCCGCTAGTTTTTTCAAGGAATTTCCAGCAATATTTTAAAACAATATCCCCGGAAATTTCTCTAGAACCTCTCCTATTTTTGCTTCCAGAATTTCCTCCATGAATTCTTTCAAAAACTCCGTCAAGATTTCACCGGAGATTATTTCAAGAATTCCTCCAGAGATATATTTATAAGCTCCCCGAAAATTTCTTCAAGAATTCCCCGGAAATTCGTTTTGTAATTCCCGCAGAAATTTCTCAAGCTTTTCTGCAGAAAATTTCTACAAAAACTGCTCCGGGAGGCTCATTTTTCAGGAAGAATTTCCTGAGGAATGTTTGTGGGAATATCCGAAGGATTTCCTAGAGAATATCCTAAAGCAATTCCTGAAGAAATTCGCTTTGGGATTCCTGGTTTGAGTTCCAGAAGGATTTTTTAAATAAATTTTTGATGAATTTTTCGATGGATTTACTGGACAACTTTCTAGAAGAGTATCTTAAACAAATCTAAGAGAAATTCTCTAACAAGAAGTTTTTTTTTTCAAATGATTTTCATAAGGAATTTTCAGAGGATAATATTTTTGAAATTCCAAACAAATTTCAAATAAAGTTATAAAATAATTTCAGACTGAAAAACGAAATAATTTCTAGAAGGAATTTTAGGGGGCGTTCTAGGATTCTTAGT
Organism: Armigeres subalbatus; assembly: GCF_024139115.2. Classification (NCBI taxonomy): domain Eukaryota; kingdom Metazoa; phylum Arthropoda; class Insecta; order Diptera; family Culicidae; genus Armigeres; species Armigeres subalbatus. The sequence goes on along the minus strand of NC_085140.1, from coordinate 295,882,949 downwards.
TTTTTGAAGAACAATTCCCACATTTTTAGAAAAGTATCTTCATGTTTAACCGAGAATATGTTGAAAGGGATCTAGTGGCCATGTTGCCAAAGATATTTTCCCATGACGCACGTTTTGGTCAGAGATCAGCTCCACGCTAGTTGGAGTTGTGAGTAGATCCCAATCCAGTGATTTAGATTTAAAGACTTTATACATAGACATCACCTCAATTCGTCGAGCTAAGTTGATAGGTCAGACCTCCAGACCTCCTATCAAAAAGTCTTTTTTTAATGAGTATATAGCCTTCCCGTTACATCGTGGTGTATGAGAAAGGCAAAACGATTCAAATACGAGAAAATTAAAATAGCTTAGAAAGCTACCCCTTTTTTACATCTTCGGAATCAGTTTTCTTATTATCTTTATACTCATTTTACTTTTTATGTTATACATCTTATACGCATCTTATACTCATAAAATTACGAATCATAATAAAGGTTTCTGCAAACCAACGCGATGCGACTGTTGCTATAGCTGATAGTTTGACGCTTTGGTGAGAAAGCGTCAGTGGAGCCAATAGAGAGGCAACGACAGTGACAGCTCAGTGCAACCCTAAAGCTTTTCATAACCATAACATCTATATGAGAAATCCATAAAATACGTCATGTCAAAATGTAGTGATTTATCACCCACAATCGTCGCTTTTTTGTAGAAACATGCATAACTATGTACGATGTGTAACATATCCTTAAAATATTCCTCCTACAATGTCACGCAATTTATGGATGTTCCAAACCATAAACATACAATATTTCTTAAAAAATATTGGCCTCATATCTCAAAACACGATTATTTTGCTCAATGCTACACGTAACGTAGGCACCATTTAAAATAAAAATCTGCCTGTTGGTCCGTTGTGTACTATATCAAATATAAATATGCTTAGAGTACAGAGCCTTCTATCGAAATTTTGGCTTCCGAGTGGTTTTATAAACAATCTGCTTCTCCTAAATAAACAAAAAGACGATTTTTTTTGCTTCGATAGTACGTACGCTTCTATAGTACGTAAACTAAAATAACGCAGGTGTACATCGAGGTATGCCTGTATTTTAAACATCAGATTTATTTTTCAAAGAAATAAAAATAATAAAAAATTGTCACACTGATTCATGCCGTCGGCTAAAATGGCTTTCGGTGTGTCGACCCAAATTCTGACAATGGCCGCTGCCGATTTTCGAACCGGCGCACACCTCTAATGCGAAGTAAGCTATGCGACTTTTTCCTTCTCATTTCTCACTCTGAAGAGTCTGAAGAAATGGGTAGTGATAAGTGGGAAACGAGAAGTGAGAAGTGCCATATAAGAAATGGGAAATAAGGAGTACGAAATGGGAAGTGAAACGTCGCACATTTCTACTTCCCATTTCTCGTTTCTCATTATGAATTCTCACTGTAACATCTCGTTTCCCACCTCCACTTTCAGACATTTTCGGACGTAGGTCAGTGTCGTCAGGGTTACGTAATTTAGGCACAAATATATTAGGCATAATTTTACCTTCTCTATGTCATGGACTATTCTTTGTGGCATTTTATGCCTAACGTCCTTATGCTTAACGTACTTACGCCTATCGAGGTATACCCTTCGACTGCCCGTTTGGTCAAATGACCCTTTCTATCAAACAACAATTTTGGTTGAAGGGCATTTTCGGCATAATGACTTATTCGGCCAAACGACTTTTTCGTCAAATGTCCAGTTTGTTTGCAAAACATTTTCGGCCGTATGACCTTTGCGTATTTTCGTGGTATTTTCGACCAAATGAGTTTCGGCTAGGTGGGTTACGGCCTAACGAACTGTTCGACCAAATATTGTTTGGCCAAACGGTCCTACCTCGTAACCGGTATCCTAACGAGAAGTTTACAACGGTCCTTAAAGATGCCTATGACATTGAAGGGGATTTCTCGAAAACCCTAATTGCTACCCAAGTGCCTGATATTTATACCAATCTTGCCGGTTCATTTGTATTGTGTTCAGAGTGTTCGGTCCACGGAGCCGCAGAAGTACGGTTGACATCTTGGAAATATATGATCCACGAGAGCTGTCGTCGATGGGCAGGTCGAGATTAGGTTGTTCCAGAACCCACTGATGATCCATTGGAGACTGACCTTGATCTCCAGCGGGAGCATGGGGATTGGATGGGCGGCTGGGACGCCGAATTGAAGTGAAGATAAATCGGATGACAATTCAGTGAGGCTATGGTGAGTCGTGGTTGTAGCTAATTTTGGCGGCCCGAATTGTTACAGGGGAGGTCGAGTAGAGTCAGATGGCTTAGTTATAGTGAAGCAAAAGGAAAAAACTAATATTTTATTTTTATTTTATTTCACTTTGTCTTCAGCTATGACTGTATACAGACTGATTAAAACTTACATACCGTCGTGCGGGGCTTCTTTTGACAAATCAGGGGCTACTTTGGACATTTTAAAACAAGAATTATAACGAAAATTACTATAAAATTGCCATTATCATCAAACGGCTGTTTTGTTGATAGTTGGATGGCAACTTTCTGTTTCAAATTTGGTATTTTTTCCGTTTATTTTTTTCAAAAAATCTAAAATCCAAAGTAGCCCCGGAGTCAAAAGAAGCCCCGCACGACGGTATCTAGTTGTACTAATAACAAACATTTAAAATAAACTCTACTCACATTGAAATCAAAGCCTTCAACAACGTTTAGAAGCGCAAAACATCTCTCAAACGGGTTGTTTTGTCCGAAGGTTATACGATGGCGTGCAGTCCAAAACAGCAAACGCTGGCGGGAGCGGCAAACCGCTATGCAATAACTACAATTATGTTTGGACCCAACGGAAATTAGGAAACGCGCAAATTACCAAATTGCGACAGAGGAAGAAATGCTTCCGAATTTGGAAAGATCGAAGTGTTCTTCGTTCTGGACGCGAAAATGTATTTTAAGATCTGAAGCAGGAAGAATCAAGTTCAAACCTCACCGCATTCTAAATGTCGTAGAACACAGATGGAAAAGGATACCTAACTACATGCCATTTTGGGTCCAATTATAGTTTCACCGGCTTGTAAATTGCCTAAGTTTCAAATGTGCATTAAAACCTCCATTGGGTCTCCAGTTTGCCTTTTACCAGCAAATGCGTAAGATTGCTAATACGGAGATGGCGAGTTCGATGCATGATCCGGCCTAGCATGCTTTCAGGTGAGAAATATTCTTGATCGGTGTTGTGCATCCATTATACTTGCCACACAAGTTACATAATTCATGCCATTGACAAAATCTTGAAGCCTACACATGTTGTCACCGATTCCCAAACCTCCAAGCCCTCACACACATCTGTCAATTATAACACCTTGGACCCCTCGAGCTCCAATATCAATTCAAAATTTAAGGCTGAAATACACGATTTTTATATACTCCCAAAGAATTCAGGACAAATCCTGGATTTGTTGATCTGATCCTAGATTTGATTCAGTTCTTGACCAAATTCTTGACCATTGTACTGACCATTTAGTCCAACTCCTGTACACAAAAAAGATTACGGCATGTACACAGTTGTTTTTTTTTTTTAACTATAATTTATTTGGTAGGTTCATTTGCCGTAAATCGTTACGGAGCCAGAGTGTACCCAGCTGTTGAAACCAGATAATGCGGATACTATGTATGGATTCTTGGAATCTAGTCTAGTGAATGAGAATTCCAAGAAAATAATAAAGATAATGAACATCTGGAAATTTCATTTTGAAACTCCAAGGTGGATTGATTTTGAGCTTTCAACATCATGAAAAAAATAAAGATAGAAAGAAACAGATCAATACTTACCAATAGTGGTAAAGAGCTTCCGCCCGAAGGTGATTGTCATTTTTCCTGACGTGATCAACCAATCGCTCAGCACACCAGTCGAGAGCGAAACGATCCACATCACCAGATACGGAAGTGAGGAGTACAGTCCATTGTCCTTGATCGAAAACCGCAGCACATCGCTCATATACTTGGGCAAATCCGTCACCATGATGAAGAATCCCCAATCGTGACCGATCTGAGCACAAACCAGCGCCACCATCGGAACACTCGTCAAAATGAAGCGCCACGGAGTTGGCGGGAGGGTTTTGTCACGCGTCAGAGAGCCCAGCTCTCGCTTGAGGAAATCTTTCTCCTTCTCACTGATGAATGGATGCGATTCCGGGTCACTGTAGCAGAGCAGAGTCTGTAATGATAAATCAAATTTAGCTCCAAATTCTCCGCATGGCTCATATCAACTCTCAAACTTACAAACAGTATGAACCATACAACTCCCAATCCTCCGAAGAAGTAAAACACCGACGACCATCCATCAAAGCTGTCCAGCAAATATCCGGAGATCAAATTGCCCAAAATTGTGCCAACCTGTCCACCACCGAACACCAACGAGCCCAACTTACTGCGCTCCTTCAGCGGAATCCACGACGCCAGCAGGGCACTCAGCGCCGGAAACGTAGTGCCTTCGCCCAAACCCATCAGCACTCGGATCACAATCAGCGCCGTCGAACCACCGGCACTGACCGCCCACGGCGTAATCAACGTGAAGAACGCCGTCGACAGGATGCCCAAACTTAGCGTCCACTTGCCACCGAATTTTTCCGCCAGTATACCACCGGGCAGATGCGTGATCACGTAGCCCCAGTAGAACGAGGACAGGATGATGCCCTGCAGCTCCTGGTCCCAGTTAAATTCCCCGCCGGTGTAGTCCTCCAGGTTGGCGTTGTCATCGATCGGACAGACGCCGTCCTCCTGCTCCGCCGAGCTCGTCTTGTTCACCATCTCGGTGATGGCGATCGAGAGCGAGATTCGCATCGTGTAGGCATTGAGGATCGCCAGGAAGCCGAAGATCGCCAGGATCACCCGCTGCGGGATGATGAAAACTGCGGAAAGGAAAACGGGAAAGTGGTTACCGTTTTGTATAGGTATGACGTTTAATAAGTTCTAGATCATTTACCATCAGGTTTTATCTACAGCTGATTGATTCATGTGTAGTTATATGGTCAGTGTTATCAAGAGGCTTTAAAATGCTCGTTTATTGTTTTTTGGAAAGGTCTCATTTTTTATCAGGGCCGTAAATAGATAATGCACTTTATAGCGTGATAATTTGTGGCGTATGATTGTGTTTTGTGTAATAATGAGCTATAAAATGTTCATCAAGATACAGATTCCATCAAACCAATTATTTTCCTGCGGTTTGTTTTGTCATGAACCAATTATAAGAACTGAATAGCAGTAAATAAAACCAATCATAGTAAATTTAGTTCCTTTATTACAAATTTAATGTCGTATCACTTGGATTACATAAAATTCAAGGTGAACAAGAACATAATCAAGATTTATTAGCTTTGATTATGTTTGCCGTATGGAAACTGATGAAAAATGCATTTAGATCCAATGAATAAGCAAGGGATTCTCCACAGTCCACACCCCTTCATTCCACAATGTGTACGTGTCAGTAGATTTTATAATTTTTACATATTAACAAACGGGAACCCTAACTCTTTTGCACTTTGTTACTTTTAATTCCTTTTGAACAACTTATTTTCATTTTAACCAGTATGATAGAAGTTGAATTAGTACATTAGTATTTTAGTGGAATTCATTGTCCATGATTGTCATAAACTCAGAAATAAACTGAAAATTTCAAACTGGAAAAGAAACATTTCATAATAGAAAAATCGTTTCTATATAAGTCTCGACACATGACTAGGAAACAATAAAAACGCAAACGTGGAATGTTTTGCAAATTTGTAATATTGATTTGAAATTATTTTATTTTCATTAGTAGTTTTGTTACAAAAATATGTTGGCAATGACGCACAATAATAGAAACATATTTGTAAAGCTTTTGTTAATGAAGCTCACGGAAAATCATAAATCTAAATGATTATTTGATTATAATAAGTTCAGACACTTGAGTATTATGATTTGTAATTACAATTCCGATTCCGGCACCCCAAGAGCGACTTTCTAAAAACTGTTCTGTACTGAGGCCTGCCAATCCCAAATAAACCCAAACCATCTGAAGCATGAAGGTTATCATTGTTGAGGAAGTTCTCAAACGTTGAACTTGAACCATTTAAACTAATGCGATTATTGATTCGCGAAACCCATAAATTAATTAATTCTATTAGCAACGGCAACAGGTGGTTCCTGTACCGATGCCACCATCTGCAACAAACCAGTCAGCGTCAGCGTTAAATTTTGCAACCTCTCGAATATATTAGCACGTCACATTGATCATCAGCTCCGCCCGAACAGCTGATGGTGACGCCCAATCGAAGCAAAAAACCGGTGGATTTCACCTCCGTCCGATACGACGCGATACGATAATAATATCATTAGCGAACATGCGATCGCGCGACCACCAGGTTCTACCGCAGTTACGAAATTATTCAAATTACCTCCATGCGTGTGCGCGCATCTGAGCAACTTAACGCGTGATTATGATAGTGCAACGGTAGCAGCGGCTTCCAACCTACGGGTCCGCTCGGTCGCCATCCCGAGCGAATTAAGACAACGGACTACGAACGCCGCAGCTTGATCCCACGAGCCGCAGATTGTGTACGATCATCGATTGCGATAGGGAGCTTATCCGTTAGGTTAGCGATTCCAACTAAATATTGCAACTAGCAGCCCCAGCAGAGTAGTGCAACAGAGTAGCGCTATCGGACCGGCACCTAAGCAAATGGGATCTATTTGACATCGGAAAACAGATGCTCGCTAATTTAAATTGCACAAATTGATTATTGCTTATCACACTAATGGGCTACACGGAGCCAACCAACACGGAATAGATAATTTCGCACGACACATAACTATCTGGTGGGGAAAGGGGCGTTTTACGGTGGCCGATTGTTCAGTCGATGCTGAACAAAACTTTCGACATTGACTGATCTTGCTTACGTTTGGAACTTTTAGATGAAATCAACTGATTTTAAGTAATAACGATTAAGGAATATCGTTTACTCCCAATGTATTTTTTTTCTAATCAGGTCTACTCAACTCTTTTTTCGAATTTCATAAAATAGTGAACACTCGCGCCAAATCCTATTCGGACCCGGCAGCACTTCTCTGTCTTCAATGACACTTTCTGGACATGAAGACTTAGTCACAGAAAAAATACACTTTACATAAATATTTATTTTTTCAAAGATTAATCTGGATTAACTTTCAGAAAGGGCCAATTTTTTTACCGATTTTAAAAATCAATCCTGCAGAAAAGTGTTGAATGGGTGTATATCGCATAATCATCAATTTTTCGAATGACAATATTGGAAATTTTCCAAATTATGTTCTACATTGAAGATAATCGATTTTTAAAATTGTAAGTCAAACAGTCAAATGCGGATCAACGTTATTTGGAAAATCAATCTCAATATGCCCGATTATGATTTGAGCATGAGCATGATTGACCGCCCACGGTTGCTACTCGGTTATTACCAGTTCAGCTGTAATTACACAGAGAACCAACAGATGAAGTTTGGGACTAACATCATTTTCAAAGTGTAAGAACAGGTGACCCAAAAAATAAGCAATACCAGCGCCGGCCGTGTCCGAATGCAGGTCAATTAAGGAATAGGTAGGAAATTGTTGACGTGATACTCACTTTGATAGAAGCCGACGAGTCATCTGCACCTTCACGAGAAATCACTGGGATGTTGGATATATGGGGTACGGAGAGTGTGGTTGATTTAAAACAAAAACAAAAATCGAACGAACGCTAAATATTTTAATTATCCACCGCACTACACAACTGGATGCGAACAACATTTTCCCTTTCTGATCAATTTACTCACCCGCACAATGCAGAACAAAATTTCGGTGACCGGCCGATCCGCTTATTGGAAAAACTCGACTGGAAAAGAAACAGATTTTCACTTTCTCTCTCAATATGCCCGATTATGATTTGGCGAAAAAAACTGAATGTCGTCCGTTGAACTGTGTGGCGAATCCGTTTCCGGGAAGGATATAAATGTTACCGAGCAAGTAAACAATTCATCAAACAACAAACAGCGGCCAGAACTCGGACCCGTAGGCTATACCAACGAAAATTGTCTGACGAAAGTCAACGGTTGTTTCTTGATGGATAATGAAACATATGCGAAACCAGTTCCTTTAGGATTCAAGATTGTTTTCGCGGATAAATTTGCTAAAGGGAGCAGAGCAGAGATACCAGATTTTTTTGGAATTTATTTATAGGCTCAAGTGCGAAAAAGCATAACGGATTCGAGCACTTTTGAAATTTTGTTTACAATTTCACAATTACTAATTAGATCCGCTTACAGAAAACCAGATGGGTTGGACACAATGATCAGTGCAAATCTTCTTTTTCAAATGTGCTGTGCGTGTCGATAGCCGCCTTTTGTTCGTCGCTTCGATGCATTCTGTTGAGCTAGATGTCGATAGCTGGTCGTCGTTTTAGTTTTAGGCTGCTTGGGTGAATCACTAAGGAGATGTCCTTTCCAATAGTTATGAATAATGGTATGGATTGCTTGAGTCTCATCTGTAGCACTCGTACTCCGTTAGAAACTCCAGGGAAGTGATGTTTCCATTTCTCGCTTTGGATAGAAATAACATCACCAAACTGTTGCATAAATTCTTTTTGTCGTCTGCATCCGAATCAGCCGTCTCCAGCTGCTGCTCGATCCGCAGCAGCTCGGAATCAATACTACTTCCCGTGAAATACATCACAAAACTGAAATCTGACTTCGTCACTCTCGCATCTGGTTCTCATGACTAACGTATATGCCCTCTTATTCTATTCAATCTATATAATTTGATTATATCCATCTCAATCCCTACATCTTTCATTTTGCTCTGCTATATAATACCTAAGAACATCAATCTAGTAACGAAATCAGAAAAAAAATGATTACCAATATTCAACGCAAATCTTTGCTGATAAAGTCTCACTATTTGTTTGCATTTTCTAAAACTGAATTCAATTCAACCACAGATCTTGGAATACAGTAATGGATAGAGCTTACAATGCTCCAAAACATCAATCTTGCAACAAAATCAGACAAAAGTCATCAACAACATTCTACACAACTCTTTCCTTACTTGTTCTGAAGTCATCAACCAAATTCAACGCAACTCTTTCCTTACATATTCTCACTCTCTGTTTACATTTTCTAACACTGAACTCAAGTCATCCACTGATCTCGGAATGCAGTTATGGATAGAGCTTACCATGCTCTAGAACATCAATCTTGCATCAAAATCAGAAAAAAATCACCAACAACATTCTATGCAACTCTTTCCTTACTTGTTCTCACTCTTTGTTTACTTTTTCTAACACTGATCTCAATTCATCAACTGATCTTGAAATGTAGACATGGATAGAGCTTAGGGTCTGTTCACAAATTACGTAACGCAAAAATCCGAGTTTTTGACCCCCTCCCTCCCCCTTGTAACAAAAAGTAACATTTTTTGTACCCCTTCCCTCCCCCATGTAACGCGTAACTGTGAAAATTTTAAAGGCAGATTTGTTTTCCTTCACCAAAACATGTGGGTTTTGCTATTTTTTAACAGTTTTTAAGTGGTTGAGCTAAAATGCAACTGCTTTGAATGAAAACTCTCTGGGTTCCCTCTGTTAACTTTAGCTTAGTTTGGAAGATCTAATCATGAAACACAATACCAATCAAAGCTGTGTAGCTTGCTGCTGCGCCAGGAAATCACCCATTGCGCATTATTGCACTCGGCGAAGGTATCGCCTTACTCGGATCACTGTTGGACTCTGACTGAGGGAGAACGATGCTTGGCTGCTTGCTCGTCACCAACACCAAGACGGCATAAACAGCATATAATATAGAGTGGTATACAACAGGGCTGTCTCGCCCCACACATCCCCCTTTCTCTCCGGCTTTTTTTATTAGGCTCTTGCAATTATAACTTGTCCTTGGTTTTCTCTTTTTTTGTACATGCATTATTGAGCTTATATTTAATCAAACACTCGGTAAAAATACCACTATAAAGATTTATTTGCCGAAGGCACCATTCCAAGGCCAAGGAAATCGAAAACCATTTTCTATGGAATATTGTCTTATATTCAGGCAACGAACAGATATTTCCGGTTTGAATAGATGAAGTTTCCTCCAACGGTTGTTCATTCACCTCATTCATATGCTCCAAGATTCAATTTGTACGTTGGTCTTCCTGGTCTTCAACCCATAGAGGGCCATCGCACTTTGTAGGTGGTTGTAAGTACGATTTTCTACTACAATTTTGGCGCGTCAATCTTCAGCTGCTGAGCGAAGCACATCAACTCAACACCACGACCTCCTACCAAATATTCCACTCTCTCATTTGTCACTTTCCCATCTAGGGCTAATGCTAATGGCTAATACATATGCCCTTTATTCGGTTTATGTCATTTACCATACCCGTCTCAATCCCTACAGATGCGTCTCCGAATTTCGTCGCTAATTCATTCATTTCATTTATTCAGTTTACTTCTAAACAGACAATACACGGTTTGAGGCCTGCACCTGGTCTGCCCACCTCGCCGCTGTGCTCCACGCCGTCTCATTCCTGCCGGATCGGAAGCGAACACCATTTTGCAGGGTTGCTGTCCGGCATTCTTGCAGCATGTCCTGCCATCGTACCCTTGCGGATTTAGCTACCTTCTGGATACTGGGTTCGCCGTAGAGCTTCATTCTTCGCCGCCACACAACGCCTTCTTGCACATCGTCAAAGATGGTCCTAAGCACCCGTCTCTCGAATAATCAGAGTGCTTGCAAGTCCTCCTCGAGCATTGTCCATGTTTCATGTCCGTAGAGGACTATCGGTCTTATCAGCGTCTTGTACATGTCACATGGTGGTGCGGTGGTAAATATTTTTTGACCGCAGTTTCTTCTTGTTCTGGTTCTCCGTATTAGGCCCGACTTCCCCAGATGATACGCCTTCGTATTTCACGACTAACATTGTTATCAGCCGTTAGCAAGGATCCAAGGTAGACGAATACCTAGACCACCTCGAAGGTATCCCCGTCTATCGTAACACTGCTTTTCAGGCGGGCCCTGTCGCACTCGGTTCCGCCCACAAGCATGTACTTTGTCTACGATGCATTCACCACCAGTCCAACTTTTGTTGCTTCACGTTTCACGTACAGTTCTGCCACCTTTGCAAATGTTCGGCCGACAATGTCCATGCCACCCGCGAAACAAATAAATTGACTGGATCTGTCGTCGCTGGTATTGATTCCGTAGATCTGCAGTCAAACAAAATACGCGAACACAATAACCGCCCTAGTTTCAGCTCCGAACTTCTTCTGAAACGAACTTTCTCTCGGAGTTTGATCTCTCAAACTAAATGATGCGTTTTTATTATGCAATTTTATGAGAATCTAGCGCACTTCGTCCGAAGTTGGGTTTCTAGCCTATATCTTGCATGCTATGATGGCATAAACACCAGCTATCTCGCATCGACAAAACACGCTAGCAGTGCACCACTATCTTGTGCATCTTCGCATTCGTTCAAAAGCCTTCATTCCTTACACAAGCAAAATTATCGGCCACATATAGCAGATAAGCAAATTCTGCATTTATTATCCGCTCTTTTTTCCGTTATTCAATCACACGCACATTCTCTAAAAATAGTGATCGACATCACTATATGTGCCATATTCCGAGTACTGATCAAATTTGACACGATATTTTAGGGAACATCAGGGCTAGCGAAATATCAAATTCTTTTTTATATGAAACTGTATCTGAATGATAAATACATCTCAAGACAAGACTGGCATCACCATCGATGCAAACTCATGGTGCAGCTACATTGTCTTCTTTTATGTCTTTTCCTGTCATGTACATCGTTTTCCAGGTGGTCATGACTGTAGCAGGTTTCCTCTATCTTGTCGTTCCGTGTCAAAGCACCAATTCCGACATTGCTAAGCGGTCCTTATACAAATCATACTAATAGAGTTATTCCACACCAAAGCGTAACTCTCTGAATGTTCCCGAAAGGATCGAAACCGTTCGTGTAATTTGAAATACTCGTTTTTCCCCTTTCCAACGTCGCCTTAACTAATCTTGTTAGTTTATCCGAAAGTTCACATTCGTGCATTAAATGCCATAGCAAACGAACATAACAAAACAATACAGATTTATTTTTAGTATTCTATTCTGTAGTGTGCTCATAACATGTACGGGAAGATCATATGATCATATGATAATTACTTCTGCCTCATACGCAGCTAGTCGTGGGATCAATCCCAAGTTCAATTCTCCTACTTTTTTTTCTCCATATATTTCTCATGTTTTAGCAATTGCTAAGATTAGAAATAGACTGAATACCGGTTCCATCTTCTATTCTCTATCTACAACTTGACTAATTCTAGCCGTAATTGTTAGAAATCGAAAAGAGCGAAAGGAAGCTCGTTTTGGCATCCATTGCAACCTGGTAATCAAGATGAGCCTCTTCCATAGAACCTATCCGCTAGATTCCAATAACATTCTCGTGGCGAGTGCAGAAGTGTTCTTGGTTTACAATGTGACGAGTAACTGCATCTTTTATCAATTCCTTTACATCTACGGTAGCATGAAAGGACGTGGCCAGCGCCGTTTGTTAACCCCTAGAGCTTTTGAACTGAGCACATTGAGATGCAATTGTTTTGGTAAAACACGGAGTAGCAACTACGACATGTAAGGTTATCATGCTCAGGCTCTACTTTGTTAATGCAGTGTTCTTCTCATAAGACAAGAACCTCGACTAATTCTATTCGCTTTTGGAGCGAAACATCGTGATTTCGCATGAATTAAAACTCAAGCATAATCAATTTCTTCAAATTTGCGAGCAAGTTCTCCAAAACATTAGGACTCCAATATTAAGATCTGGGCAGGGCTCTGGGTATCATTTAACCACCATGGTTGGAGATACATCCAATATTATTCCTGACATTCGATATTAGCTGCACCAAGTTGGGGTCTCCAGTTAGCCTTGTGAGCAAAAACGTAGGATTGCCACTGCTTATAGAATACGAAGTTGAAATGCAGGACCATAGATGGGATATCACAATTGCTAAACATTACTTTATTTTGCAATTTGAAATCAAGGCTCTTCAAAAGCGTCATTGCGGCATCCACAACTTCAATATTACTTTCTTACAACGTGCCTTTGCAGTTTTTTTTAATTTGCATTTTTTTATTCGGTGGTTCAGTTGAACCATGCTACAATAAGCTGAATTTGGCAGATTTGGCCATTGTGTTTTTCGTCATCAAACCATTTCAACTATGAACGGACCTTTCAAATCGCCCACGACATGCTTTGAACTGTGCTCCAACTCGCAAACCTTCAGCTATTCAATTTTTCTGGCTGTCATCATAACTCGCATATCATTCCAACTTTACTATGCGGTCTTCCCAACACACCATTACGGTTCTCAAAACACGTAAAAAATCTCAACTTTTCTTGGCGGTCCACCCAACACGACATTTCAGTTCTTCCACACGCAAATCATTCAAGCTTCACTTAGCGAGCTTACCAATACGCCATTATGGTCCTCAAAACACGCTAATCATCAACGGTCTAAGACGAGTTATGTAACTCCATTTAATTCCACCAATTATTTCGATATCTTTGCAGATACGTATTTCGACCACAACTGTGTGGTTGTCTTCAGTGTCTCGTACTTGACTCGACGACGCTAATCATTTTTACTTTGCTTGGCGGTCTTCAAAACATGCAAGTCATTTAATCTTTACTTGGCTGTTCACTAAACACGCCATTGCGGTACTAAAACACGCAAATTCTTTCATCTTTACTTGGCGGTTCTCCAAACATACCACAGCAATTCTTAAAATACGCAAATGATTTCATCTCTACTTGATGGTCTTCCCAACATGTCATAGCGGCCCTCAAAACCCGCAAAAAATCATCTTTACTAGGCGGTGCTCCAAACACGCCATTGCGGTCCTCAAAACTCGCAAATCATTCCATCTTTATTTGGCGGTCCTCTAAACACGTTATTGCGGTCCTCAAAACTCGCCAGTCATTTCAACTTTTATTGGCGGTCCTCCAAACACGCCATTGCGGTCCTCAAAACTCGCAAAGTATTTCATCTTTACTTGGCGGTCCTCCAAATTTGCCATTGCGGTCCTCAAAACACGCGAAACAATTCATCTTTTCTTGGCGGTCCTCCAAACTCGCCATTGCGGTCCTCAAAACTCGTCTATCATTTCATCTTTTCTTGGCGGTCCTCCAAACACGCCATCCATTGCGGTCCTCAAAACTCGCAAAACAATTAATCTTTTCTTGGCGGTCCTACAAACTCGTCATTGCGGTCCTCCAAACTCGCCAATCATTTTATATTTTTTTTGACGGTCCTTCAAACACGCCATTGCGGTCCTCAAAACTCGCAAAACAATTCATCTATTCTTGGCGGTCCTCCAAACTCGCCATTGCGGTCCTCAAAACGCGCAAAACAATTAATCTTTTCTTGGCGGTCCTCCAAACTCGCCATTGCGGTCCTCAAAACTCGCCAATCATTTCATCTTTTCTTGGCGGTCCTCAAAACTCGCCAATCATTTCATCTTTTCTTGGCGGTCCTCCAAACACGCCATTGCGGTCCTCAAAACTCGCAAAACAATTAATCTTTTCTTGGCGGTCCTCCAAACTCGCCAATCATTTCATCTTTTTTTTTTGGCCAAACGCCATTGCGGTACTCAAGACACGCAAACAATTTCGAATCTTCTCCGTTTTACTTACTTACGCAACCGCGTCTCTCCCAATTTGGAGCACCGGTCCCCACGTAAACACTGCAAAAAGCAAACATCCTTCTTGGTTCAGGAATTTACCTTTTCTTCTGAGATTGCGCAGTGGGTGATTTCCATGACGCAGTATTTTTATCAGGCACATTAGTTTTAACATTATTCCACTTGATACTAACAAAAATTTGCAGTAAAACCTGCCACTGTCGCCAAATGTGTAGCTTGCTGCTGCGCCAGGAAATCACCCATTGCGCATTATTGCACTCGGCGAAGGTATCGCCTTACTCGGATCACTGTTGGACTCTGACTGAGGGAGAACGATGCTTGGCTGCTTGCTCGTCACCAACACCAAGACGGCATAAACAGCATATAATATAGAGTGGTATACAACAGGGCTGTCTCGCCCCACACAAAAGCGACGTTCCCGAGGTCGTTTCATCAAATAATATAATCTGTAAAATAAAAATTCTTCGTGAGACAAAAAATCCTCGAAATGTAGCAACAATTCTTCGAACAAAAGTCGACGTCTTTAAGAATTAAAAAAAAAAACATCAAAATATCCAGCTCTGAGATAAAAAGTTTAAAACTACAAAGACTATCATGGGACAATTATGATTAGTATGGTTTTGAAGAGGATAGGTTGATGCGTATTTATCGTCTTGATCATGACATGTCAGCAATTACTTCAATCAGTGTTGAAAATACTTAAAATATTTTTTATTCGCGTTATGCGTAACATTTGGTAGTACCCACCCCCTCCCCCACCTTTTAGTGTAACAAAGTATAACACAAGTTGGACCTCCCCCCAAAAGCGTTACGTAATTTGTGAACAGACCCTTACCAGGCTACCAGCTATAGTGTATCAATCTTGCATCAAAACCAGACGGAAGTCATCAACAAAATTCTACGCAACTCATTCCTTACTTATTCTCACTCTTTGTTTACATTTTCTAGCACGGATCTCAAATCATAATCTGATCTCGGAATGAAGTCATGGATAGAGCTACCAAGTTCTAGAACATCAATCGGAAAAAAAATATCAAAACATTCTACGCAACTTTTTGCTTACATGTTCTACATAGACAACCTCTCGGGGGAAAGATTGTTTACCCTATCAGGGATACCCCCTCATGGGAATGATTGTTTACTTTATTGAATATACCCTCTCGGGGGAATGATTGTATATCCTATCCGGGATTACCTCTCGGAAAATTCTCTAGTCTATACTACTACTAGTCTACTAGTAATATACCAAACTTTGTTAAATGTAAAATCGATGCAATCAATAAATTTAATAAGTGCGCACTAAAATATTCTTCATACGATGTACACATAATAAAAATAATGTGCCTCGACTAATTTACATTTACCAGAAAAAAATTACTCAGGTTACTTAGGTCCTTTTGAAAAGTTAAGCGAGATTTCTTTAATGGCACACATTCTATTTTTACAAACATTTTTTTCAGTGTCACTAATTTCACGAAAGAAATCTTTCAGTTTTTTTTGTTTTTCCGTGCGTCTCTTTTCAACCGAAACAAGCATACGCGATTTCCGATTTTTTCCCCCGCTTTACCGTGACCGAGCTTGTCATTTCGGGAGCGCCACTAATCACAATGTACCGACTTGGCCATTGTCGTGTCCATAGGAAACGGCTGCATCCGAATCAGCCGTCTCCAGCTACTGCTCGATCCGCAGCAGCTCGGATGTACTACTAAATCCTGTCCACGTTAAATTTCGGACACCCATCAACCAACGCTATTTTTTTAAATTTTCACAAACCACTGAGAAGATTTATTTACATGACAGCTGAATCTCTTCGCTTTATGTGATTCTTTGAGCATATTTTCATTCTTGTCGAAGTGTTTAAATGGCTACAAATCAATTGGACATTGTCTCAGTGTCGGAAATTTAGCGTGGACAGGCTTTACTTCCCGCGAAATACATCACAAAACTGAAATCTGACTTCGACACTCTCGAATCTGGTATTCATGACTAACATATATGTCCTCTTATTCAATTCAACCTATATATTTGATTATATCCACATGCTCATAATAATTCTACAATTCATTTTTTTCACGATCTGGTGTTATACACTTTCCAGTCATTATCAATATTCTTTCCTGTTTCACAAACTTCATGGTCATCCTGGCAGGTACGCTTCGGTAGATTTACTTCTTGACTCCCACTTGCCTTCGAGAAGAAGGTAATACACGTCCGAATGGAGTAACGGCTATCAACGGCTATCAAGTCTTCACAGTCGAGTAAAAATGTCTTCAAATGTCTTCAATATTAAAACTATGATTATCAGTGAGTAATTTCAAAATCTAATAGGTTTGTGTTCAATCAATTCACCTAACCAAGAAACGGGAAACCAAATCGACCACGTTTTGAACGACGGTAAATTCTTTTCCGATATTACGAACGTCCGCACTTACCGCAGTGCGAATATTGAATCCGACCACTACCTCGTAGCAGTATGCCTGCGCTCAAAACTCTCGACGGTGTATAACACGCGTCGTAGTCGAACGCCGCGGCTTAGCATTGGGCGGCTACAAGACAGTAGACTAGCCCAAGACTACGCGCAGCAGCTGGAAGTGGCACTCCCAACGGAAGAGCAGCTAGGCGCAGCGTCTCTTGAAGATGATTGGAGCCATTGCCGCTGCACTAGGCACGGTGCCCCCGGATCAGAAAAACGACTGGTATGATGGTGAATGTGGGCAGTTAGTGGAAGAGAATGCAGCATAAGCGAGATTGCTGCAACACCGCACGAGGGCGATCGAGGCACGATATAAACGGGCGCGGAACAGACAAAACTCGATTTTCCGGGGGAAAAAGCGCCAGCAGACCGTGAAGAGACGGAGCAACTGTACCGCGCTAATAACGCACGAAAGTTCTATGAGAAGTTGAACCGTTCTCGTAAGGGCCACGTGCCACAGCCTGATATGTGTAAGGACATAAACGGGAACCTTGAGCGAATGAGCGTGAGGTGATCCAAAGGTGGCGGCAGCACTACGAAGAACACCTGAATGGCTATGTGGCAAACGAGGATGGCGGTATGGTGATGAACCTGGGAGGACGCACGCAGGACATAATTTTACCGGCTCCGGATCTCCAGGAAATCCAGGAGGAGATTGGCCGATTGAAGAACAACAAAGCCCCTGGGGTTGACCAACTACCAGGAGAGCTATTTAAACACGGTGGTGAGGCACTGGCTAGAGCGCTTTACTGGGTCATTACCAAGATTTGGAAGGAGAAAGTTTTGCTGCAGGAGTGGATGGAAGGTGTCGTGTGTCCCATCTACAAAAGGGCGATAAGCTGGATTGTAGCAACTACCGCGCAATCACATTGCTGAACGCCGCCTACAAGGTACTCTCCCAAATTTTATGCCGTCGACTAGCACCAATTGCACGGAAGTTCATGGGGCAGTACTGCAGAAATGCCGCGAATAAAACGAGCCCACACATCATCTATTCATCGACTTCAAAGCCGCATATGATACAATCGATCGGGACCAGCTATGGCAGCTAATGCACGAACACGGATTTCCGGAACTGACACGGTTGATCAAAGCGACGATGGATCGGGTGATGTGCGTAGTTCGAGTTTCAGGGGCATTCTCGAGTCCCTTCGAAACCCGCAAGAGGGTTACGGCAAGGTGATGGTCTTTCGTGTCTGCTATTCAACATCGCTTTGGAAGGGGTAATACGAAGAGCAGGGATAATTACGAGTGGTACAATTTTCTATAAGTCCGTCCAGCTATTAGGCTTCGCCGACGACATAGATATTATGGCACGTAACTTTGAGAAGATGGAGAAAGCACGATAGGAAGAGGTTCAAGAGAAGACAATGTGAGCCACACACCGCGAGTTTGCATCGGTGGAGATGAAATCGAGGTGGTAGAAGAATTTGTGTGCTTGGGCTCACTGGTGACTGCCGAAAATGATACCAGTAGAGAAAGTCGGAGACGCATAGTGGCTGGAAATCGTACGTACTTTGGACTCCGCAAAACGCTCCGATCGAATAGAGTTCGCCGCCGTACCAAACTGACTATCTACAAAACGCTTATAAGACCGGTAGTTCTCTACGGGCACGAGACCTGGACGATGCTCGTGGAGGACCAAAGCGCACTGGGAGTTTTTGAAAGGAAAGTGCTGCGTACCATCTATGGTGGGTCGCAGATGGCGGACGGTACGTGGAGGAGGCGAATGAACCACGAGTTGCATCAGCTGTTGGGAGAACCATCCATTGTTCACACCGCGATAATCAGAAGACTGCGGTGGGCCGGGCACGTAGCCAGAATGTCGGATAGTAACCCGAGGAAAATGGTTCTCTACAACGATCCGACGGGCACAAGAAGGCAAGGTGGATCGATCAGGTGGAAGATGACATGCGGATCCTCCGTAGACTGCATGGTTGGCGACGTGTTGCCATGGACTGTACCGCACAGGCCACTTTGGCCTTAGTCTGTAAATAATAATAATAACTCAGCGAAAATGGTGTTCGCTTCCGATCCGGCTGGTACAAGAAGGCTTATAGCGCAGCAAGCGAGGTGGGCTGATCAGGTACAGAACGACTTGACGAGCGTGGTGCGCAATCGAGCATGAAGAGATGTGTCCTCGAAGTGTGTATTAAGGCGTCACAGTTTTGATTCAGTGTTATCTGTTTAGATGTAAGCTAAATAAATGAAAAATGTAATAAAATGTTCATACTATAAAGTAGATGTGTCTATCTGCTTTTGGTATTGAGCACAACACATCGTGTTACCATGATAGACAAATGGCAGTTGTGCATCTGCCTTCTGTCAAAAGATACGAAAAGGTGCCCAGAAACGAATCTCTTCCCCAATTATTACAGATCAGGTGGATATCAATTCGGCATGATGAGACACCTACGTTTGAAAGAGTCGCGAGACGCACGTCAAAATATTGAAGGCTATTGTGGATTAGCGTTCGTGGATTTTCCATTTGACCATCGTTTTCGAAGATGTCGTCACAGATAAGCTAGAACAAATATTTAACTAGAACAAACAGATATTTAAGCTAGAACAAATTTTATTGAAAATCTTGTGTAAATTTTTGAAATGATATTTGTTGACTCACTACTGTCATCTACTCAACTGTTTGCGGAAGTACATACGGACGCAACGGATAAGTTACCGTCGAACGCAATCAATACGTTTGACATTTATATTTAGGCTGCGTTTTACACAGTAATGATCATCGCGCCATCTTCAAACGATTGCCAAACGTGTTCGAAATGTTGGATGCATTTGAATCAACGGTTGCGGTTATTTACACACGTATGGTATATCAGTCTAAATATCGGTTATCTGTGATGTCGTTGTCCTGTCTTGCGGACTTATTTTCCATATCGCAATTGTAGAAAACGTGCTCAGCTCGGAATACACGTTAAAGTTCTCCTGTACCATTGAACCATATATGAGTAATTCTCGCTGAGACCGGGCCACTGTTTGCACGAGGTTCTTAAAAATGTCTAAATTTATGTTCATTCGAAAGCTATCGGCGACTATATTAAGGATCCGAGTTGAATTCTTCAGAAAGATTGACCCCTTGATCGAAATCATTTTTATGGACCCCTCGATTTTTTCAATTCTTGACTCACGAAAACTGTCAAAACTCCAACATTTCTCAACCGATCTTAGAGATCAGCATATCGATTGAAAGAGGAAAAGTGTATCCTCAATTTTCAATAATAAAAATAGACATACACCCGGTTCTTTTTTTTTACACGGGTGGGTTTTAGTTGATTACGATCTTTAGACGATCCCCACCAGTTGGCAAATTTGGCAACCCGCTCCAACCGTTGCCAAACCATCACACGGAAATAAAGAGTAACGCATAAATAAAAAATCTGCCGCCTTCTGAAAAATTGTTCGGTTATTCATCATCAAAACCATTGCGATGGAGGTCAGTTTAGTTTTGATTTCAACTGATTGGCGGCGCTAGTGGATATGAAATAACCTGATAGGTTAGATATCTCGAAATCTGGATTTTTTAGAATATTAGCGTCTTCTACAAAGTTGTTCGGGAGGGCAAAACTATCATGACGAAAAAAGTTTAATTTGAAATACAACCGCTTGGCGGCGCTAGTGAATTGGAAATAACCTAAAAGGTTAGATATTTCGATAGTTGAAATCTTAACAATATTGCCGTCTTCTACAAAGTTGTTCGGATGATTAAAACGATCATGACGAAAGCAAGTTTAGTTAATAATACAACCGCTTGGTGGCGCTAGTGTATTGGAAGTAACCTGATAGGTCAGGTATCTCAAAATATGCAATTTTTAGAATATTGCCGCCTTCTACAAAGTTGTTCGGGTGGTCAAAACCATTATGACCAACGCCGGTTTAGATTAAGATATAACCGCTTGGTGGCGCTAGTGTATAAGAAATAACCTGCTAGGTTAGATATTTCGAAAACTGAAATTTTCAGAATATTGCCGTATTCCACAAAGTTGTTCGGGTGGTGAAAACCGTCATGATGCAGGCAAGTTAGGTTTAAACACAATCGCTTAGCGGCGCTAGTGTATAAGAAATAAACTGATAGGTTAAATATCTCAAAATCTGGAATTTTCAGAATATTGCCGTATTTTACAAAGTTACTTGCCATAAGACGAGTTCGTACAATTCCATTTAATTCCACCACTTGGTTTTACCTTCGACAGATACATATTTCGACTTCTACAGTAAGGCCATCTTCAGTGTCTCGTACTTGAATCGATTCGACTAAACTCGAGCGCCAACGAGTATTGCGGTAAGAAAATTATTTTGAGCTTTTTAGTGGAATGTTTTCACATGTCATAAGACGAGTTAGAACATCATTAGACCATTGACTCAGTTAATTGCTGCATCTGACTTGACTCGACAAGTCGAGTCAAGTACGAGACACTGAAGACGGCCTTACTGTTGAGGTCGAAATACGTATCTGTCAGGATACAATTAAGTGGTGGAATTCAATGGGATTGTTCTAACTCGTCTTATGACATGGGAGTATTGCGGTTTCAAACTAAACTTCTGGTTTTGACTACCCTTTTAAATCTTGCATAATAACCAACCTTACAGATAATTCGGATAACTTTGTAGAAGATGGCCACTTTCTAACTCTAACGGATTTAAAAACATTTAACCTGACAGGTTATTTCTTATACACTAGCGCCGCTATGCGTATGAATTCCAAACTAAACTAGTCTCCATCATAAATGTTATGGCTAGCCGAACAACTTTGTAGAAGACAAAATCTTTCTAAGTCTTATAGATCTCGAGATATCCACCTCACTAAATTATTGCAAATAAGCTAGCGCCACCTAGCAGATGTGTGACTAGCTAATCTGATAATCACAAAATGCATTACGCACATATTTATATTACAAAAGTTGGAGCTCGTTCTAGCTAAGCCCTAGCCCTAGCTAAGCAAACACTGCTCTATTGTCTTATTTGTAACGCTATTCATGGGTATTTTTACATTATGCATCAGTTAAACAAGATAGCTAGTTGATGCCATTCAAAAATTGTCAAAAATCTCAATCATATTGATAATATTCACATTTCAAAAAAGTGGTGATATTTTGTTGCCGGAAAACTCATGAGGCAAAACGCCTTTCAGCTGGCGGCTCCTAGGGAACAAAGTACCACGCGTCGGCGAATCAGCATTTTAGTATGGATAGTCCGTGGAGACGCAAGTACTTTGTAGGTTATTGCCACTAGGGCGTTTTGCCTCGCCAAAATGTTAGATGTTTCTTCAAAATGTGGAAATTTTCGGTTTTTCCGACCTTCCCATGCACTATTTCGAAACTTTCTTCGCCTATCCTACATAATTTTAGATCTAGTTTTGTTCCGGACATATTAATGACGGTAAATATGAGGGAAACCACAAAAGGCGTTTTGCATCGGGGGGGGGGAGGCGTTTTGGGGCCTCTTCCCCTAAAACGAATCTTTTCGCCATAATGACGATATACAAAAAATATCAACTAGTGTGTATTCCATGTCTAAATAAACACCTTGGCTATGGAAAAGTTAGAATTTTTACTTCATTTTTTTATACCAATACACTGGATTCTGTTTTTACACGATTCACATTTTCTCAATTTTACATTCATCCTGAATGTTCTACGCATATTAATTATCATGTGATTTTTCTTTGATTTATTATGGATTTTTTGAAACATGTTGCGAAAATTTTGGTGGTAAGTTGAAGTCACGCGATCAAAAACACGAGCGAAAAAAAAATCGTGTAAAAACAGAATCCTTTGTACAAACAAGCAAGCGAAACTAAAAGACCACTTTTTACTATTCTCGTATTTTTCATAGGTAACATGTTGAGAAAAATAAATGCAGAATAATAAAAAGTAGCCTTTATAATCACCAATACCAAAATTCTTGATTCATTTAATACAATGACTTGAATACGGCTGGGTTATGCTCAAAACTTTTGAGCTCTTCAAATAAAATATTGTTGTAGATATGCTTTTCATTTTCGAAACAAATTTGGCCTAAAACAGTGTATGAAATCAAGGAACTAACTGACGTCATAGTATAATATTAACCATAAAAATAATGTTCGTTGGTCAGATGGGCCTTAACAAAATAATTTGGTTAATCTACATAACTTTTGATAGAATAAAACATACAGCTGAGATTTTTCAACGCAATGCACAATATAAGCTAAGCTTTTCATCGGTGTATAAATATTAAAAATCGGTGGTTGTGAACTGAGCGGACAAATAGTTTTAAAAAAATCAAAGATGGCGGCCAATTTCAATACCTATAGGGCACTGAAAAATCTGTTTCTATTTCGTTCCTCATAAATTTTGACGTTTACTGGGCTTGTTGTTTTCTAATTTCTTTGCAGCGAGAAAGAGACAAAGCAGTCCGTGCAGTGCCCTATGGCTGTCTCTATTTTTATACAGTATACCCTCGCTGATCCGACAAATGTATGGCCGGACTATCGGGGTTTCTCTCGTTAATCCGACTGTCAAATCCAAACAAACGAACCAAAACAAAATCACAGCACGAATTTGAAAACTGACAGCATAATGTGTTTAAATGGGTGTTGATACTTTTTAATCCGGAAAATTCCGAATTAGTGAGATCCGGACTAACGAGTCGTCGGACTAGCGAGGTCCGGATAAGCGGGGGGATACTGTATTTTATTACAGTAAAACCTCCATGAGTCGATGTTCTATGACTCGATATCGACTCATGGAAGCAAATTATGCCATATTAAAAAATATTTTATGGACTACTAAGATGGTCCCTTCAAACAGCTTCCCAAAGATTTTCTTTTCCGCATCTCGATATTTCCATGAGTCGATGGTCCCTTCAATATCGACTCATGGAGGTTTGACTGTACACTCTTCTTCTCTCCAACGATATGCGGATCTCTATGATCGGTTGAGAAATGTTGGAGTTATGACAGTTTTTGTGAGTCAAAAATTGACAAAAATCAAATGGAAGTGTTATGTGTTCAGGCTATCATTGCTTCAGTTCGGAAGCCTTGTTAAAGTATCGGGCAGAACGGAATGAAGGTATCTTGGTAGAAACTTGTCAACTTTTACAGTTCAGACAACTGAAGCTGAGCTGATGCATTCTGACTTTTACGATCGAAGAAGGTCAACTTGAAACTTTCTTCAGGGTTTTACCTACAGGAAACAATCGCTGACCCTTTTTTTTGCATAGCTTGCAGATTTTGTGACTGACAAAGTTATATCAGAGAGCCAGTAGAATAGATTGCCTCTGCAGCGTGGAGTTATTGGACGGTCAAGAGTTAATGGTACGGCATTTATACTGTGATATAGTGGGAGCCATAACAAATACTTTTTTGAAGAAAGATGCTGCAGACAGCTGTACGACAGCATAATTTGGCAGAAAACGGCTGGAAGTTCTATAGTTGCCCATCCAAAGAACACTGTAATGCTGACGGAAATCAGTGAATCGAACGAAGTTGCCTTGAGGGAACCGCGAGCTGTAAAGCGAAGGATAGTGAAAGATCCTGATCTACAGAAGTTGTATAGCATTCCTGTAAAATGAATCAAGGCCTTCAACACGGTTATAAAACGTGAAATGTCACTCGGGATAAGCGGATTTATTACCGAATTTTTTGAGCTCAGCTACATGCAGAAACTGGATAAACCGGAGATTATGGCAATCTAGTTTAGTGATTGTAATCTTCAACGTCTTCTATACGATTTCTACTGGAAATGCTGTATGCGCTTTATCCTGGACTCGTAGCTCAGCCAGATCTCAAGCTGATCGTTTTCCGAAATAGAGAACACAAGGTTAAACAACTACAGGAAAAAATGTTAGCTGATGCTGAAAAAACTCTCCTTCTATAATGGCGCTGCAACATATCTGTACTGGGTTGGACGACATCATTTTGACATTCATCCTTGTTCAGATTGGAATATTTTCGAACGGGAAAAATTCTAATGGTAATTTAACCAAGAATAGGCACTATAATAAACTTAGTTTATCATCCATTCAGTAGAAAACCGAAATGGGCGATTAGCGAAGTTGGATTTTTCTCACAATCCGTACGCTGAACCTAACTTCGGAAGTGGTGCGCTGTTTTCATTTGGTGATGCGCTATACAGCGCACCACTTCCGAAACTAGATTTAACGTATGGATTGTGAGAAAAATCCAACTTCGCTGGCGGATAATTCGGTTTTCTACTGAATTGATAATACATTCAAAATAAGTGCGACGCAATAAAAAAAATTACCCCAGCTCGTGTTTTTGAGCTTACAAATCTCGATAAATATTTGATCTATACAAACATTTCTAGGAACTTTTTATCAAATAGGCGTAACTGTATCGAAATCTATTCTTTCTGTTGGGTGCATGGGTTGACCAAAATAATTTGAATTAAGAGCACAATCGCTATTCCAAAAATTATCAAGTTATTTTGAAAATGGATCCTGACGTGATTAATCTCAACAATCAATATTCAGCAAGCTAGCGGTTACACGTTTAACTTTTTATCTGACTCTCGTCCGACTGCCCGCCACTGCCGTTCGGTTCGGAAAGATTTAGAATGACGACGCATCATCAGCAGCAGAGTGTCTTGATTGGAAACAACAATAGAACCATTCGCGCGCAGCGCTAGATTTGCGGTTATCAATCAATGAAACAATTCAACTGTCGTAAATTGAACCCCGCCCGGTGTCCGATCCCCACTCATAAAGGGAGCTTCCCCCTTTTGACAATAATCCCACTCGATTGGCGTTGTAAATTCATCAATCTTTATGCGAAGCAAAAGGCCCGCTGCTTGTAAATAGCGGATGAAAGTATTGTTTTACATCGCGCTATTAGGCAAGACGGGCCTGATAACGGGCTGAGACCCCCTCGTAAAAAGGCCTTAGTCAGGCAGATAAGATTTGTTCGATGTCAAACGATGCGCCCGTAAAATGATGGAAGGTAGGCTTCGGAGTACAAATGCTACCCGTGATAAGGGCCCGGGACATATCTATTTATTGACCAATTCATCGAGTTCGAGGCTGTTGACGGACACTTGTCTTTCTACAATTAGACATGCGATCCGATAAGGGGGAGGCCTATCGGTAGCCGATAAAGTGGTGAATAAGTTGTTGGATGCGGCATGTGATATGGCGATCCAATTCCATAGATACGGTGCGGCGGTGGGAAGGGAAACTTTCCGGTGGGAAGATTTATCGTTGGAATAATACTGATCACTTATTGAAATAAATGCGCTGTGCGATGCACTCTAATTAAGGCTGCCGCGAATTTAAAGGACAGTGTTTATTGCGCGTACTTCCAATATTTTTTATATTACTCACTTCACTCTTGAATTATTTTCTACTAAAGCTCCAAACTTTCGGTTATTTAGATCAAACTCATGTATAGATAGTAAACTCACCTATTTTCTGTTTATAACCTTATAATTTTTTATCACAGATTAACTCAGTCGGTTAGAATTTAAACGCTTGGATTCCCAGTCCCAATTGGTATATACAGCGCAAAACTGAACAGTTGCGTCAGGCAATGGTAGGTCAATGATGGATATATATTTAAATAGAAATGATCGCAAAATCTGGACATCCTGATGGGTCGATTGTCCAGTTAAAATTGGTGTTATCCACCTTATACCTGATCGTGAGGCAGATCAAAACAACGGATCCGCTATTGCGTTGAAACGAGCGTGGAAATTTACAACCATTCAGGTGTTAATGGTGATGAGGGTCTATTCATAAACCGCGTAGAGAATGTAATTTGTTTCCTTTCGTTCTATTATTTCTATCTAGTATTTTTTTGCTTGCCAATAATTCCTTTATGCATTGTTCTATATCGAAGACACTGTATTGAAGGTGATAGTTTTGGATTTTATATCACAATCATAATCATTGTCATAAATAAAAGAAATTTTCAAATATTAAAAGGCTGACATTTTTGCCTATTGTTGAACACCCATATAGATTGCACGTGCGTTCATTAATAGGCTTGGATTTTAACCGTTCAACATTTGGCAAATTAACCTTCTTCATACATATATCAGTATCTAGTCCCAAAAAAGACAAAAAAATTGAACAAAATGTCACACAAAAAACTGTGGAAATGCATTAAATTCACAAAGATGAAATATACCTTTAAGTTAATTGACATAAGAGAAAAACTTGCAAAAGAGAAAGAAGAGCAGCTGAATATGATAAATGACTAAAATTCACTCATAATCGTTCTATCCCAAGTTCCATTTAAGGTTATATCACGCCACGCGTTTAAAGACATCAATAATTCTTCAAGTCTTCTATAAAACCACAATAAATCCAGTGATTTTGCTAGGGATGGGACAAGCTTTCAACTGTAAAGTTTACATAATTGATACGGTCCCCCAAACAAATGCGACACGACTCTATTGCTGGGTCGCTGCTCGCAATATTCACACTGAGGAAAATCAACGTATGATTTTTAATCAAATGCTTTATGAAAATTTTCCACAAGGAATAGGTAAGAATTTCAATATGTTGCCTTATATGATTGATAATTTTTATTTTAAAAGAAAGTTAAGTGCGGCAGACTGGGTTCGAATCATGGAGGTCGGGGTCAGGGGGCCGGTATGTAGACCACACGCCCGTTGACGCTTGAATACTCGAGAAGGTAAATTAATACGTATAAGAAGCGCACTGTTGGTTGGTGGAATAATGGAGCTACGTGGCTTTTTAATAACCCTTATACTTCTCTTCGGTCCAATCAACTAATCTGGTTCACACTGGTATGTCAAAGATGAATAAGCAAATTTCTGTTTGATTGAACAATAAAAATAGAATCTTGCATAACTTTTGTTGAAAATAGAATCAAAACAATTTAACCTGGGAATAAACTACGTTATCAGGAACATTCGCTTGGTTATTCCAGGTTTTTTTGTGTCACGATTCTACTTGCACATTGATCGACCAATTTGGACGATATTTTCGTTTATCAATTCGGCTTGTGTGGCGTTGTTTCAAAACGTTGTAAATATTCAAAACTTAGAAATTTAGAGACCTGTGAAGAAATTCATCGATCGAACAGAAATTTATCGCATTGCGGGCGGCGGTGCAATTAGCTCAGCTTTGGACAGTTGAATTCGCAACAGGAATAATTATACAATCCCAGAAAAATATATAAAGCTCTTTTAGTGGAATGTATTCAACCGTCTAAGGCGAATTAAGCGCTCTCCATTTAATTCCACTAGTTAATTTTCGTTAACTTTGCAGATACGTATTTCGACCACAACTGTGTGGTCGTCTTCAGTGTCTCGTACTTGACTCGACTTCGAGATTTCGAAATACGTATCTGCAAAGATAACGAAAATTAACTAGTGGAATTAAATGGAGAGCGCTTAATTCGCCTTAGACGGTTGAATTATACAATGTTGAAACCGAATTAGTTAAAATGTCATATTTACGTTGAATAATTACTTTTGATAGACGATTCGCTGGGTGAACAGTGGATCAGAGAACTGACATAATCGAAGATTCATTATCAATCAACATGGTGATTTTATGTGACCTTTGACGCTCAAAATCATAGGAGTTCGAAGTGTGCCATGACGTAGAACCAACGCAAAAAAATTTACGTAACGAAGAAAAAGCTGTCAAGCACAACATTATTTTTTGAAAGTTGAATTCGAAATAAATAGTGTGTAGTACCGAAAGATTACTACGGAAGTTTGAAACTTGTGGAAGGGGTTGGATGTTGGAAGTCGGAAGTTTGTGTTGCACAGGAGGGTGGGAAGTGAGAATATTGGAATTTGTGGTGGGGTTTAGAGTTGGTGATCCAAAGAAAGAGTGGCGACGGGGATGATAAGTGTCCAGCTTGGAATTCGTGAAGGGGTGGGAGTTTTTGGAGGGCTTTCAGAAGAAAAAAGGATTGTGAACTGGATGAATGTGCTGAGTTGACGGTAAAAAGGAAGAGGAAGAGTAAAAGGGAAATGGTTCGAGAAGTGGAAGGGTTACTGGGTATGGCAGTAAGAGGGTTAGCGGACTGACCGAGCGCTTAAGATAGCGTGGAAAATAAAGGATATCGTAAGAGTCAGCTGATGAAGGTGGAGTGAAAAGATTTTAGGTTGATTAATATTGGGAATTGGAAGGCGGTTGTGAACAGAACCGAGACAAAGGAAATTAAGGAAGAGAATAAGGAATCTGGTGATTAATAATCGAACAAACGAAAACAAATATACGGATCGTGTAAACGGTATAGAGGAATAAAGAAATAAATAAGCTACAAAAGCATGAGTTGTGGGGTTGATGCAATACATCTAATGGAAATGCAAATAAATCGAATTGAATTAATAAATGTTGGAATATAGTGATTAAATGACTGACATTGTTGTGTCAGTACAGTATTGGAAAGTAAGGTAATGCTAAATATGTAAGTTTTGAATATATCTTTTCTATTCTGTCATATGGAAACAATGAATATCATTTAAATTGGACAGAAAGAGAAAACATTTGGGTGAGTTTAATCAAATTTGTAAATATTATTATTGTTATCATCATAATAATTATTATTATATTATCTTTTTATCTATTTATTTATTTTTATAACCGCAATATAAAAAAATCAGTTTGGCTACCTTTACATTTAAAATTCATGTTTAGTAGGCAGAACGATCGGCCGGTCATTACATAATTTGTTCTGCTTTGTGCGGTTAGCAGAACGATCGCCCGATCATCGAAATGTTGTTCTGCTTTGTGCGGGTGAGTAAATTAATTAGAAAGTGAAGATTCAGTTCGCGTCAGTAAGCAGAACGATCGGCCGGTCATCGAAAATGTTGTTCTGCTTAGTGCGGTCGGTAATTAAAATAATTGATGTTCGTTCGATTATGTTTTGAATTGATCAAACTACACGCTATACACGGCATACCGTTTACCAAAACGAACCCTGCCACAATATCTACCCCATATATCCAACATACCAGTGATTTCTCGTGGAAGTGCAGATGACTCGTCGGCTTCTATCCAAGCGAGTATCATGTCAACATTTTCCTACCCATTGACCTGCATCCGGACACGGCCGGCGCTGGTATTGCTTATTTTTGGGTCACCAGTTCTTACACATTGAAGATGATGTTAGTCCCAAACTTCATCTGTTGGTTCTCTGTGTAATTACAGCTGACCTGGCAATAACGGAGTAGCAACCGTGGGCGGTCGATCATGCTCATGCTCATTCATTATCAATCAACATGGTGTTTGATGACGTTGTGTTTATTTAAATAAATTCATGATAATTGTACATCTTTGCAATCTACAAGATTTTTGTTTGGTAGAGATGTAACGCAACAACAACAAACAATTCGGTGTTGAACTTAATCTGTAGATTAAAAAACATTTCACATAGATCTTTTAATCAGTAAAGCTACAAATGCTTTATGGATAAGTAAAAGAACCATTGGCAACACATGGGGACTCAAGCCTAAAATGATTCACTGGATCTACACATCTATAGTAAGACCTCGAATAATATATGCTTCACTAGTCTGGTGGCCAAAAACAAAAGTGAAATATATTCAGAAGAAATTAGGAAAACTTCAGAGAATTGCTACTATGTCCACCACAGGAGCTAAGCGTAGTACGCCTTCTAATGCACTTGATGCAATATTGAATCTATTACCTTTACATTCGTTCATACAATTAGAAGCCGAGAAAAGTGCACTAAGATTAAAGAGAACAATAACGTTCTTCGAGAGAGATCTTAGGGGTCATCTCAGTATAGTTAAGGAAATTAAAATAAATTCATTATTTGATCATAAAGACTGGATGAATACGAAATACAACTTTGAACGACTATTCAATGTGACGGAGCCTAGTCGCACTGAGTGGGAATCATAGGGACCTAGTATTCAACCAAGCTCAGTCATATTTTATACAAATGGATCAAAATTAAATAATAGTGTAGGAGCTGGCCTAACAGGCCCTGGAGTAAATATATCTGTTTCAATGGGTAAATGGTCAACCGTGTTTCAAGCAGTAATACAGGCAATTATTGAGTGCACTACTGTTTGCTTACGACGTAACTACAGATATGCAAATATATGTATTTTTTCTGATAGTTTAGCTGCGCTAAAAGCGCTGAAATCAGTGACTTGCTCATCAAGATTAGTTTGGGAATGCATTCGATCACTCCAACAGGTGGCTCAAAATAATACATTGAATTTATTTTGGGTTCGTGGGCACTGCGGAATTGAAGGTAATGAAAAAGCTGACTTGTTAGCAAGAGAAGGATCTTCCAAACTATTTGTCGGTCCAGAGCCATTCTGTGGCATTTCGGAATGTACTCTTAAAATGGAACTAAAGAACTGGGAAAAACTGAAAATAAATGAAATCTGGAATAATACAAAGGACAGCACGACAATCAAGGAGATTCATAACTCCAAATGCAACGATAACTAAAAAGGTTTTGAGCTTATCAAAAAAAGACTTATGTACATTCAGTGGGCTAATAACAGGTCACTGTACCAGTAAATACTATTTAAAACAACTTGGGGAGCTGGAAGACGATATCTGTCGTTTCTGTAACTTTGAGATTGAAACTTCGGAACATTTACTTTGTGATTGTACAGCACTTTTTCATAGAAGAAGAAACATTTTTGAGAAGGGTTTTATTGAACCCTCGGATGTTTGGATAATTTCTCCCAACAAGACAATAAACTTCATTCGTTTAATTATACCTTACTGGGATAATAATCATAGTCAGTAAGTTCAAATCACTCTTCAATAGTGTTTTAGACTATCTGACTTCTACTATACATTAAAAAGGGGCCCGCCACAATAGATCAAATATCTGGTCGCAGTGGATATTGTACCCGACAGGAAAAAAAAAAAGACATTTTATTAAAGTGAAAAAAAAACAAACAATTCATGCTATGTAATAATAAAAAGACAGGAAAACCGTCTTCGACCAGAGGTCGTACAGGCTGAACACTCAACACCTAGCACATGAGACAACGGACTGGTCACATAACTCCCAGTGCAACAGTAGAGAATATTTCGATCACGAAAAGTTTCCTCCTTTCGGGAATCGAATCTACACTCCATAGCACATGCGTTTAAACGACTGACGTCGCTAACCGCATGATCACGAAGCCGCGCATCTTGCTGCACAGCTAAGGACGGTTCTAACTTCCAAGTACATATATAACGGGTGGCAACTAAAAAACTGGAATGAAAAGAATGGCTTGGGAAGAAAACTACAGTTTAAACTGATTTATGTTATACAAAGAGTTGTCCTTAGTCTTCAAACTTAGACTAATGAATATGGCATATGCTCCGTGGTTCGCCGTGCGGCGGAGCTTAGTCTTGCTGGTATGGCTTGACCGCTGTACGGATCTGTCAAATCGATTTTCGGAATGCTGCTTCTGATCCTACTTATGAGTTGCTTCGTGTTCTGGCCTTACAATCATATTTGTATACAATTGAGGTCAGTGTAGACCAAAAAATGCTATGACAGTTTTCGAAACATTTTCACGCTTAAAATGTTCGACCGTGTACTTTTCCCATGATCTTTGTTCGCTTGAAATTTACAATGCGCGCCACAGTACTTCCTGTTTGGACGGTATGTT
Organism: Armigeres subalbatus; assembly: GCF_024139115.2. Lineage (NCBI taxonomy): Eukaryota > Metazoa > Arthropoda > Insecta > Diptera > Culicidae > Armigeres > Armigeres subalbatus. Next base: position 295,850,149 of record NC_085140.1, on the reverse strand, counting down.
GTAAGCAATGTTGGAGTGAAAGTGTGTGTGCGACAATTCTAAGGATTCATTCTAAGGAACATTCTAAGGAAGACGAATTAAGCACTCTCCATTTAATTCCACCAGTTAATTTTCGTTATCTTTGCAGATACGTATTTCGACCACAACTGTGTGGTCGTCTTCAGTGTCTCGTACTTGACTCGACTTACGACATATTAATTTTGTGAACCAAATCAGTGACTTTAACAGGCAGAAACTAGACCCGACGATTCTAGGAATGGCACCCGGGCTAAAGGAAAAGGGCACTACGAAGCTCTCAAAAACTGCGGCGATAGTCACAGAAGCCCAAATCCTTGCTGGTTTACAGAGGTTGTAGAAACTCTCCAAGAGAAAGGCATTGAGATGTCTTTGTTCAATGAACTAAAGAAGATCTTTAGTAGATTGAGAGTTCGGCTGTTTATGTTAATCCATTTGCGAGGTTTCGATTTTTCAGTTTGGATATATTTAGAACAATCATTTAAGATCTGTCCCAACGATTCGGCAAGTTTGTGGGTTTTCCTATAAAAAAAGGCAACAAAAACTTGTCGAAATCTTTGGTCAGATCTTAAACATTTGTTCTGAATATATCAAGACTGAAAAGCCGAAACATCGCAACCAGAGAGGATCTACAATTTCGACGAGTCTGGATTCAAGCTTGCACCGAAGAAGTTCTATTCTGTTTGGGACAGAATATCGAGAACGTGTACTTAATGCACAGTAATTCCGACAATGATAGCTATACTGCTCTTTTCGAATGTAATGCTGCGGGTGAGCCTACACCACAGATGGTCTTGTACCCTGGGAAAAGAATGATACGTGAAATTGCTGAAAGTACTTCAGTACTTCAGTACTGGAATTTTGCACCCTTTGGATCGCCAGTTTTTTTGGGCCATTCGAACAAATCTGGAGCAAAGTCTTTAAAGAACAACTTTGTACATCTAAGCACATCATTCGAAAAACGCCACTGTAATATATAATTCTAATCCTACCAACATGCTTGTTACATGTTATGCTTCACAAGGGTCTCTATTTTTCTGATTCGACACATTCCTCAACTTTTATTTATGCGAAGCTTGTTCAAAATATGAATAAAATGAACTCCTCTTGAATCGAAATCCTTACACCTGTTTATGTAATGACTTGATATCTTAATTGCACCACAAATAAAATCTTAACTAATTATGGACCATAATTTATGTTTCGACCACAGAGAAACAGACGTCTCACCCTACGCATGTTCCATCGTTCATCCTTTCAACGACGGATTCATTTTTTTGTAGGTGGTCGATCGGCCACCAATAGCGCTTCCATCGGTTTTGCTTGTGTTTGAAGTTTGCTCACTACCGCCACCTGGTTGCTGATTGTCCACCCACATTGCATTTGGGCGACAGTGCATTGGGCGATAATGTTTTCGTGACGATGATTTTGATTGTATTTTGTTCTAAGTGAGACGTCTGTTTCTCTGTGGCTCGACTGTACGTTTTAATGAGTTATTTTATTATGTATTATATATTTATTTAAATATAAAAGTTAAACACGATACACCTCAATCGAACTTAAACGACAAATCAGCAATACCCGGACAACCGATAGAAGTCAGTGCTTCAGCGGAGTCAGCAACATCGAAGTGGAACGGACGCAATACGACACCCAACATCAACAATATCCACCTCGACTACGTGACCACCGGAGGACCATCGTTTCTAGGCGTCAAGTCAGCAGTTTTAGGTACGAAAGCAGGGCACTTAGGCTTTGTATAGTATTCAATAAAGCATTCCAGTTTTGACTGCGAAAGCGTGTAGTTCAGTTTATTTTTTTTTAACCGGAATCCTGAGATTAAAAACTTAATTTATATATTATGTATATTTATTGAACGGCTACTTAGTCTTACAATTCTTACAAAGAGTTTATTATTTACCCGACGTTTCGACTCGGGGAAAAAGACACAATCCCCGTGTCGGAACGTCGGGTAAAGTATAAACTCGTTGTAATGATATTGTAAGACTGAGTTGCCGTTTAAAAATATAAATAAATTTTTTTTATAACACTGTAGTTTTATCAGTTCCAAACGACCAGGAGGCCTGTCGAACGTGACACATGGCGTTACTCTTCTTATAGGACTCTACTTGTTATATGGTTTTTGCTGGGTTACGTAATGATATTAATTTTTGTCATTTAAAGTTTAAGGCCTATTTCCTATTTCTGAAACAGAAACACATTGCACCAAGCATACACATGATAATGTAACACGTTTGCAAATTAATAATTTATAAACTTTTTGAATTTAATCATGAATCATAAAGTGGACAGATGTCGGTGCTATACGGATTTCGGTCCCTCACGGTACTAAGTTAAACTTCTGCGCACTGCTGAAGACATCTCTTGAAAACTTCACGAACTCAGGAGAATGCTCGAAAAAAATCTTTCAAAAGCTTTCAACAATACAATTTCAAAAGATTTCAATACAATTTAAGGCTCTATAAACCGTAATCAATTCGATGATGACGATGATTTTATTCGAATCCGCACTAATACTAATGAAGTTTTGAACTAAATTCAATATTTTGGGGCTATTTGCCGACTTACCTCAATCATTGCATATTCATTACATTTTCATATTGATTTTTCACTTATCCAAACTAACAATTACTGAGGAATTGCTGGAAAAACGCTGAAAACTGCTTTTTTCCTAGACCGACATTCGCATTTTTATCTAACGCATACTAACTCCGAACGTTCGGAGTAAACACATACACACGCACTTGATTTTTCACTTCAAGACAAAATTTTCAAAACGACTTATCTGCTTTTGTAAACAAAGATTCAAACGACGATTTGACGAATCTGATTGCTCTCCCACGCAAACGAACACCACCAATAGGTAGGTGAAGGTTTCCGCTACCTGCTGATGGTGTTGGTTTGCGTGGGAGAGCTATCAGATTCGTCAAATCGTCATTTAAATCTTTGTTTACAAAAGCAGATAAGTCGTTTTGAAAATTTTGTCTTGACTTGATCTTTTCCCACTGTTTCCTTGATTTAATCACTCCTAAAACATATTCACTAACTGAGTTTCACCTTTTTATTCAATCTTGACTACCGATTAATTCACTTCACGTCCAAAAACTGTCGAAAACTGCTTTCCAAAAATCGAAGTGAGACACAAATTTGACGACCGTATTGTAAATGCAATAAAATGCGGAAGACTCAAATTCACTAGCGCAATACGTGAAATGGTGAGAACAAAATCTACGCGATGCAACTTCATTCAATCCAAACAATACAACGTATTGAGATTCTCACGTCCGAATGTGTGAGTGGCGATAAAAGGAAAACAAACACTCCTAGATGGCGCAACTCAGCAAAGATTGGGTAAAAATGAGTATATTTCCATATATTTTTTGATTCTTTTGAAATCATTGTGATGACCCGATCATTTTTGAGGTTATGAGCAGAAGAAAAACAAACATGTTTTTACACATGACAAATTGCCCATTAGTGTCCGAGCGCTAAACGTCACTCATCTCTATACGCCAGCCACGTCCACGCCAACAAGCAAACAAAGGTGTGCATACACAAGAAAATAATCATCTCTTCACCGTTGCCAGATTTATTTATTGGAAAAAATCATTGCTGTTTGTCGGATTGAACAAATAAACCAAAAATAAATATTTAAACGTGTTATGTAAGCTTCTGTTACATTCCAAGTGTTGTATAAAAAATTTTAACCGGTAGAAACCCATATATTTGATACACCGTGAACATGTGTTATGATATAAAATAAACATTTTGTCAAGTCTGGCAACATTATGGATCAGCTGGCATATTTTTAACACTCCATTTCCACCCACCCCAGTTGCAAAAAAAATTTATTTATCGCTGCTGCACTTTTCCGTACCAATTGCCTCACTATTACAAACAAGCGATACAGTCATTAATTTTCAAAACATTGTGATGGAGTCTTGAGCCTTAAGGGTATGCGATAACACAAATTTTCCTGACGAAACGAAACGAAATGAAATTAGAAATGCAACTGTTGGATCGGAACGAAACGAAATTCAAATTTTCTTCCGGAACTTCGAAACGAAACGAAATCCGGGTCCATTTGATTCGAAATTTTACCAAACGAAACGAAATTATTACCTTTTATTACCTCCCCCTTGACCTTTCCGGCATAAGTAGGACATAATTTTTATTAAATGTAACGGCCTTAGAGTAAAATCAGCAGTGATTCAAATCGTTCGGGGCTGTCAGTTGAAATATGAATCTGAAACATTAATTTTCCCAGCAGCAGTTCTAGATTCATGTTTTATGAGTCAACTGTCAAAAAAATAAAACTGGGATACCGCTCAGTTCTATTTTCTGCAGATTTGAACCACGAATGAATCACGAGATTCAAATATTTTTCCATTTTTTTTGTGTATGAATGCGTCATTTTATCCACGGATCAATCCACTTTGCAATTACGGAACCTTTCGGGACCGCAACATAATTATTTAATTAAATTGAAAATTAAAAAAAAAATTAATGGAACACTGCTGAGGAAACGAGCGAGTATGTTCTATTTTGCTCCATATTCAAACTAGAATAGTGGTCGAAAATTTGGAATGAAACTGAATCACTACTGATTTGACTCTTAGGGCAAAATCAGCTATGCTCATTTTGAATATGAATTTGAAACATTTATTTGTCCAGCAGCTGATCTAGATTCATTTTTTATACCAGTCAACTGTCAAAAACTTAAAACTGCCATAACGCTCAGTTCTATTTTCTGCAGATTTGAACCACGAATGAATCACGAGTTTCAAATATTTTGGTGTATGAATGCGTCATTCGGATCAATGCACTTTGCAATTACAATTAATTCATTTAATTGAAAATTTTAAAAACATGTGTTGGGGAAACCAGTGAGTTCGTTCTATTTTGTTCCAGATTCAAACTAGAATAGTGATCGAACATTTGAAATGAAACTGAATCACTACTGATTTTATTCTACATAATTGTTACTCAAATGCCATAAAATCTGGATTGGAAATTTGGATCTATTCACCATTTTGAGAAGTATTACAGATTCAAAGTGCCACCCCTCCATTTCAATTAACATCTTAAATAAAGTCTCCAGGTAAATTGTCGACCAAATTCATGAAAAATCCTTGAACCCTTTCTAAAATGGTCTTTTCAACAGATCTAAGCAGTTGATTGCAATACAAAACTCGACTTTTTCAAAAATTTTACTAAGGTCTGTTGGAAATATTCATTTTTTACTTCAAAGTAATTTTTTTACGTTGTGAGTTTTTATGCTGAGCGATGAGGGGCATTATTCATCCATCACCTTTTTTTATGAAGTTAGCATTGGAAGATAAACGAAAATCGTGACTGCTAGATGAAAACCTTTTTTCGTTTCATCACTTTTTTACAAATTCTTTGGTGCGCTGCGGTGAGAGTTGAACCTTAACAAAAATATCCGTGGGATGCGCTGACTCTAGCAACACTTTCACGCAATCTGCATGTAGGCATTAGCTTACAGTGGCTAAACGTCCCGGGTTATGTGGAACAGTCTACTTGCCTCGCATTTCCTGGTGCCCCGGAAACGTTCCGAATTCCATGATGAATCTGTAAAGCCGTTATTTCTGCAGCTCAGCAAAATAAAGAACAAATTTCTGTAAAAAATACGGTTATTTGTTGATTTTAGCTATAGAATGAAAGCTAGGGCATGATATAACAACTCAATTGAGACTGCCTTGTTACTATTCAGTCGGTAGCTCTGAAGAGGTGATCGCCAGTGTAACCTAATTAATTTGAAACAGAATCTTCCAAATATAGGTCGGACTCGATTATCCGGTGATCGGTTTTATTTTCATTCAGGATAATCAAATCCTCCGGATAATCGAATCACCATAAAAAATTAAATCTGCAATTAAAAACCTATGTTTTATTATACTTGCAGTGGTGTAGTCGAAAATTCTTCACAAAAAAAAACCATCTATAATCCACCTGCGGCATCGGTCACTTTCTGATGTATTATGGAAAATAGTATTTTTGCCATAACTTTTGAGTTCATAGTCCGATCCAGTCAATTTTCATTTCATATTGAATAATAAGACAGGATTTCCATTTGTATGCAACTTGCTGGTTGAGAATACGTGCAAAAAAAATACTGGTAAATAGTCCTTTAGGCGCTTTTTGTACAAAAAATAGTATTTTGGCTATTACTCATTTTATGCCAACAACTCGAACGCAGACCTTTACGATTATTGCGAAATATTAATTGTTAAAAGCACCGCACCGGCACGATTGTGACAGAAAATCGGTACGAATTTGAAACATTTGAATAATCTGGATCTGAAGGGTCTAGAAAATGTGAGAAAATTATAGATTTCCATAATGTGCGGAATCATTTGAAGGTAGAAATGTAGATCATGCCAATGATCTCAATAGGAAAGATATGAATCAGTTCCAGAATCCGAAATAAATGAGATATCAGAGAATGCCTCAAATCTGGAGCATTCTTAAATCTGCAAATATCTAACAATCTACTAAATCAGAAAAACTTCTGAAACGTCACCATCTCTATTTTATTGCTTTCAAACAGTGATTGTTTAAACTGAATACTTTCAAAAGACAACGGAGAATGGAATACTCAGTAGTCCAGTGAGGTTTATTTCGCTTTTCGAAGAGTTTCCACAACCAGAAGAGCACAAATCGAACAAACGCCTCATAATACATTACATATTTCATACACAAATCAGTGAATTTAAATAAAAATATAACATACCAAAACGATAAGATCAACATTTTTTTTACTTCACTGAACAATATTATTTAAATTAACAAATTGATAGCTAAATGCGTTTCTGTTGAAGATACAGAATTGTATTACGTAGTGAGATTTAGTGGAAGAATTTATATGTATAAAATATTGAGCAGAATTTGAATGACTTTATTCAGCGGCGCAGACGATTTTTTTTATTATATGGAAATTGGAATTATTAAAAATTAATTTCGAAATTTCGCGAAATTCCGTTTAATTACGTTAAAAGAACGATTTTTCAGTCCAAATTTTTGAAATTTAACGATACGAAACGAAATCAGAAAAACAGATTTTGCCATACTCAAATTCCGCGGAATTTCGTTTCGAATGCCCTAAAACGAAATTTTTCGAAATACCGCATATGCTTAATACAATTATTGTTGAACTAGTTGACGGCAGACGTTGTCCTGCGTAGTAGGCGGAAATGCGTGTTGTTAACTGCCCAAACGAAATTTCCATACGAATCTTAATTTTAGTTTTTCATAATTTATTCAGCCCTACTCGTAACTTTCACATGAAGAAATATCATATAAACCCGTCGGAAACGATAACGAACATATCTGCTGAAGGAGTGAAATAAATCCATCCAGCCGTTTTCGAGTTATGCGGATACGAACACAGACCATTTCATATTTATTATATAGATTGAAAATATACAGATTTGTATTATTTTAATACACTAGATTTTATTTTAATACAATAGTATAAAAAGCTTACAGAATTGTATATGCCAAGATTTTAAACAATAATTGTCAGATTTGTTTTTAAGGTGGACGAATACGAATCGAGCATGTATGGATAATAAAAAAGATAGTTCTATGTACATTCAAAGTTAATTGCCTATATGCCGGGTATTAAGCCACCCGGAGTGGAAATTAATTACTATGTCTGAAACTTAATTATGCATATGTACAACATGTGATAGATTTAGTTCGGAAAAGGTATTGGAGGGTAACCGCCCCTTCGGTGGGGTTTGATCCCACGACCCCAGTTCGCATGACAGGTGCTTTCCCTACTAAGCTACGAAGAACCTCCGTCGTCCACCGCAGCTTAGCGGGTACTGATGAAACCAAATTCCCAGCACCAGGTACCAGCCGATCTCTCGCAATATATTTTCAGAACTAACTCTCTCAAATGTATTTTTGTACACATGTCAACCAAGTAGGATGAGTATTTAGTATTGTCCGGCTCCTACACACTTGCTTCATCAGCAACGGCGCTCAATGAAGTAGGGTTGTGTGAGGTTTTGCCAGTTTGGTCGTCAGATCCCAACACGACCACACAAGCGAAGAGAGATCGCCACTGATCTGATCTGATCGTGACCGGAACAGAAGGCAATAAGCCTGGACAGAATGATTTTCTTTATTAAATTGTACCACATTGAAAAGGGACTCAATGAAGATCACCTGACATAATTCATATTAAACAGGAAAAAGCATTTTTATTACGATTCGTTGGATGAACTGGCGCTCTTAAACTATTCGAAGTCGATCAAAAACAAGGCACAAGGTTTGATGTTCACTTCAGCAATTTCAAAGTATTATTGTAACAATTTACGACCAAGAAAAGTATGTTCCTTATGTACAACAAAATGCCAACAAAAGTAGGTTAATAACGTATTTTGCAGATATATCTTATATATAAAAATGAAATGGTCTGTGTTCGTATCCGCATAACTCGAAAACGGCTGAATGGATTTTTTCATTTCTTCAGCAGAAACATTCGTTATAGTTTCCGACGGGTTTATATGATATTTCCTAACGGGAAAATTACGAGTAAAGTTGAGCAAACCGTGAATAACTAAAATTAAGAATCGTATGGAAACTTTGCTTGGGTAGTCCATATTGCCATTTTCGCCTACTATGCAGGACAACGTCTGCCGGGTCGACTAGTTTCAAATATATTTCATATATTTCATTTAGCCGAATGTGAAAGATAAAACTAAAGATGTAAACAGGTGGCGACAATGGTATGATCAAAAGAAAACAAGAGAAAGAAGCAAAAATTGCAAGAGCTTAGAAACGGAACAAAAAAAGAAAGAGCAATTGAAAAGAAAAAAGCAGGGATTGAACTTATCATTTCATTATCATTCAGTATCAGCCAATAATTCATTCCAGAGGCGGAATTCCAAAAAGTGTTGTATGGCGGACTTTTAGCGCTGATTCCCCTCTACAACTTTGTCTAAGGGTACATTGCTCTATGTCTAATATTAACAGCGTGAAACGCTAGGATCACTAAATATACTAAATGATAATAAGTGTTATTATCATTTAGTATATCAAATGATACTAGCGTTTCCCGCGGTGAATATTAGACATAGAACAATGTACCCTTAGACAAAGTTGTAGAGGGGAATCAGTGCTAAAAGTCCGCCATGCAACACTTTTTGGAATTCCTCCTCTGGAATAAGTTATTGGCTGAATACTAAATGATAATGAAATGATAAGCTCAATCCCTGGAAAAAAGAAAGAGAAGAGAAAAAGCGATTTAAAGAATTATTACAGCTGGAAGAAAAAAAATAACAAACAAGAAAATAAGGGGCTCGAAACCAAAACTGGTATAACCGGATCTCATCAAGCACCTTGTTCAAGCATCAAGCACGAAATTCAAGAGATTCCGCTAATGTTTTGATAAAAAGAAATAAAAAAAAAATCTTTAATGAAAAACGCAAAAAAAATCGCCACACCAGCTCTCGAGTGCCTTATAACTACCCAGGTTGAAGGGTCAACCAAGTGTGAAAATAAACTGCAGATTAAAACTAATCAACATTAAGTATCCAATTGACCTTGCCCACCAATTTGTTTGAATATTTTAAAATTTGATTAAAAAAAACTGCAATCTTTTAGATAGATGACTCTCAATAATTCAAGGAACTAACTGGATCATAGATAAACCCAAGTTAATAAGAGATTTTTCAGTAACATATCTGGAAAATCAATTGAACGTTACATTTATTTAATACCTACTATAAACGAGCCAGCCTTGTGCAGAATGGCTATCTAATAGATATAAAAAAATATCATGCTTGAAATGAAATCCATATTATGAATGTTTATTAGCAGTGACTGAATAAGCGTTTCAACATATTGGTTTAGATCTTTTCCTGAAATATAGGTTAAAATTCATGTATGAAAATAAGTTATTAAGGTTTCTAACACAAAGTAGTTACAATTTGATGATCTCAATTGTGTCACACTTTTGTGTATCACAACAAAATTGTTGCCATTCTTTTGTCGATCGAAAAATTCCATTGAAAATGACAGAATGTATGCAAATATTGACTGAAATCAACTCACCTTCGACTAGAAACCCCGCAAACAATGCTCGCTGAAACCATTAAAGTTTCGGAAACTCCGAACCAAGTGATCACACCTTTGACCGTTAATATCCGCCTGGCCGGATCGCGTTACCTAAGGCCTCGCAGGGAAGAAAGTGCGAGTCGTCGATTTTTGACTTATCAGTGCCAGGCAGAATAAATACATCAAAGCGAACGACATTTAAGGTTTGTTTGGCAAACCACTTATCAACACATAGCTGGGAAAATATTTAGCAAAACAACACCAGCAATGGCAGCAACGGGCACGTCGATTGTTGGGATTTTCAATTTGCACTACCGATGTCATGAAATTGCAAATTTTGTAGCGTTGTTGTCCGGTGGTTGACGGAATTCATTTGAGCCACTCTAAGTGGAGTGGGAAAGTCTCAAGTTTTACAGACGGGGATGAGGCAACGCTGTAACAGCATCAAGCATTCACTGGGACAAGGTAAATCACTTGACATTCATTCGGGTGCAAATGTTATCTCTGGCTATGCTGAATTACATACAAAGGGAACTTTCAGCTACTTGACTATCGGAAAACGTTAGCCATAAAATGAATACTTAAAGCAATAAAATCCGCGCAATTGGGGGTGGTTATGGACATGGAAACCATTAACAAAGAGTGTGAATCACTCCGCTCGGATTATGACCTGAATACGCATTCCTCTGTTGTTTCTTAGGGAAATCACTCCACGGTTTCGATATGTGATCAACGATGTGTGTTCTGACTTTTGCGTCACTTGATTTTAATATTCATACCATCATTTTGATCATTAGATTCATTTCCTGAGAACCGTTACGTCACTTTTTGTTTCCGAATCAAATATAAAACTTACGCACTCAATGTTGGCATTGATTTAAGGAATTCCATGACAGCAATGTTTCGATTTTACTCGAATCATGTATATTTCTTTTGGAAAAATGTCATATTTCTTGATATTTTGTTATTAGGGTGATAATTTCCATGATTTTAATATTTTTCAAATGGGATGACTTTCTTAAAAGGGGCATAGTAATGTCGTGTCTTTCTGATCAATACAATTGAATTGTTTTTTCTAATTTCAACAAAACTATTGTTTAATTCCAAAAAATATATCTCGTAGTTGTACATATTCTTAAAATAATGCGGTTTATTTATCACCCGTTTGTCTATAACGAGACCAAAACCAAAGTCAAATATATTCAATAAACAAAAAAATCTCCACTGAGTTAAAATGAGTTTGAAAAAAACATGTTTTTATCGACAGTTCTTTTTCTCATGGAATGACTGCTTTTAACCTGCTAAACATTGCCTCACGAACAAGAAACAGATTTGTTACCGAAGATTTTAACTAAACTTCAGTATCCCGTTTTCTACAGCCATTGGGGGATTTTTGGGTGAATTAATAGAGACATAAGTGATAAAATTGGAGCATTTTTCAGTTTCATTTTCAAAGCTTGGTAAATGCAAATATTATGAACTTTATACGCATTATGTTGCCATACAGACTTCCAAAAGCATTTTCGGACAAGGATGATTCATAATAGGGTATTGGCAGGCTATTGCCGCAATTGTATATTTCAGTTCAATTTCAACTACATAGCTGCATCTGATACATTCTCAAATGATCAGTATTATTTCCAAACAACGGTTGAAATTATGATATCTTCCATTATGACAAAATTGGGTTGAAAACGTGATCAAATTGGGTCATCACAGTATTATTATCGTATGAGCAGCCAATTTCTAGTTCTTTCAACACGTTACTGCTCTGATCTGGTTCGCTCATCAAGAGAAGAGAACGATCATACCTGGCTGCCAGCTACTGGGGATGCAGTGTTCGACAGCGTGATGAAAGTTTTACAACCGCTGAATTACTGGGAATTTAATGCATTATGGGGCACCTACGAACAGTTCAGTTATGTTCGCATTTGACAAGCGACTCTCTGCCTATAAGTAGGCATACAAATAGAGCGCGCACAATAACGTGTTCAACTAATAAGCTTGGGAACTTTTGCTCTGCGGTATTCAGATTCTTCGTGATTTCAATTGGCGGCGTTTGGCATCATTAAGGTGAATAACATATTTCCAATATTACTCATAGAATTCACAATTGTATTTTGATTAGATTGATTATTGAATCGAAACGAACATTATTTTGATATACGTAGTTGAATAGGGGCCCTTTTTAGCCGTGCGGTAAGACGCGCGGCTACAAAACAAGAACATACTGAGGGTGGCTGGGTTCGATTCCCGGTGCCGGTCTAGACAGTTTTCGGATTGGAAATTGTCTCGACTTCCCTGGGCATAAAAGTATCATCGTGTTAGCCTCATGTTATACGAATGCAAAAATGGTAACTTGGCTTAGAAACTGTGGAAGTGCTTAATGAACACTAAGCTGCGAGGCGGCTCTGTCCCAGTGTGAGATGTAAGGCCAATAAGAAGTAGAAATTGAATTCATAAAGATAAAACGAATAGAAAGGATAAACGTAATTTAGGTAAATCGCGATGTATTGAAGTACCGTTTTGGCGTAGGACTACGTGTGTGTGTTATATACCGGGTGCTGCGGATAGAGCCGCTTTTGTGCTCTCAAGCGATAAGAGAGATATTTTGAAATCATTTCCATGAGCAAAATTATTTTGCAGTTACTTCGCTGTCAAACATTTCCCGATCTTCGAATTTCTCTTTCCATGCTACATGAGGGTGCACAAATGCGCAAGACTCTACATGACTGTACGGTATACATGCATTCCTGCTCCAATCAGCTGAAATTTCGCAACGAGTGCTTTTTAAGTGCACTCCCACTTATTTACCAATCGAAATATAATGTGAAAATATTTGTTACAAAGAATTCAAAACTGAAACTAAGTTTATTTTTATTTTTTTCTCAAATAATAACAATACTTCTCAATATAAGATCTGAAACAAATGCAAACCACAATTTTCAATATTTGGCTCCGGTCCAACACAAAATTTTGGCTTCAGTTTGACAACCAAATCGATTCTATTCGCATCACCCAGGGGTACACTATGCGAATGCGAAAAACGATTAGCGTCACGAAAATATGATAGACTTTGAACGTTAATATCTATCTCAGCCGTTTCTCGGTCGGTTTTCACGTTTTTTATCACTCGATCAAGGAAGAATCAACGCTGCTATATAGCCTTCTTAAAACATTGAATTTCAATTATATATCATCGATTATTGTTAAAAAGTTTATAAATAGGTAAACCAATAAAGCCCGTGAGTGCATCGCAAGCACAGACATCAATATTGAGCAACTTTCAGGTTTGGCTACAATTCTCAGTTTCGACAAGAAACAACACTTCCAACAATTAAAACACTTCCGATTTCGCGGAAAGCGAACACAGCAATATTGCACCGAAGGCGCCAGTAACGGCCGCAACGGAATCCCATCAGCATCGGAGGTATCAGTCCTGTGGTTGCTGCTGACAATCAACGATGGCGTCTGTTGCAGTTTTGTGGGACAAGAAGAAAGTGAAAGTAACCCGAATAGGAAATATCTAAAAAGAATCACAGTCACAGAATCACAGTTATTCTGTGGAAAGTTATCGAAAGCTGATTCTTGGAAGTAACACTCTAGTCACATTCCTCGCATGCTGTTAGTCATTGCAAAAGCGCGTTATTAAAATTAATTTTCCGTTTCCGTCAATTACCACTGACTACCTGTGCGCCGAAGTATTTGAAAACGGCGGCGGCGTAAGGCCATTTTCACACCGGCGGCGGCGGCGGCGTGAATCGGCGTGAATAATTTTAAGATGAGAAAAAAAATCACGTAGCAAGGCTTATCATGCTTTTATTGAATTTTAGGGTTTTTTTTACAATCGCTAGCTACAGACAGACTGATAGGGTGAACATGCTAATAGCTATAGCTTGTATCTCCACAGCAAAACTTTTCATTACACCCTCCACTAGGATATCGCCGCATCACAGCACATAAGTTCACTAGAAAGTACTTCAGATATAAGTATAGCATAGCATAGCATAGCATAGTTACGGTGTACTTCGTAGATTGGACACTAGTGATACTCATGTTTTTCTTTTGAAATTCTTATTCCGATTGCTATCAGAAATCAAGGTAAGTGTTGTCCTTGATTTCAATCTAGAATAAAAATCACAAAAGCATGAGAATTACTACTCCTGGCCACGCCCATCTTCACTGTAACTTGGGAGGGGAGGGAAGTGTTGATGTAGTACTTACTTAACCCTTAAAGGCGCAAGGCGATTTTTTCTGAAATCGTCGAAAGTATTTTTAGCGTAAACTACCATTAAAATTATTAACATTGAACGTATTTTCAGTTTGTTGTTTTAAAACAACATTGCGCATTTAAGGGTTAACGAGAGGCCCCCGACTCAGCGACACCCTCATAAGTACTACGGAGTTGGATATTGGGGAAGGTATTCGTTGGGTCAGGACTTGCCTGTAGCTGGCAATGTGACCGTGGTAGATCTTACACCATAACACACCACGCAAAGGTGTCTACCCAGCGTTACGGGGGGTCACTGGAAAGTACTTCAGATATAAGTCCAGAAACTCGTTTGGAAATTCCTTAAGATATTTCTCAGAAAATTCGAAGAAGAAATTCGGAAAACTACTCAGCCTATCAATTCTTTCAGAACATTCTCCCCAAGAATTCCCTTGAAAATTTATTTGAATATTGCTTCAAAATTTCTCCAAAAGTTCCTTCATGAATTTCTATCGGAATACCTACGGGAATACTTTTAGGAGAAATCCTTCGGAATTTGATTTAGTTTTTTTTATTCCTTTAAGAATTTCTTTTAGGAATTTTTAATAGAAATTCTTCCAGTAATTCCTTAAAAAATTTCTTCGGAAACTCTAAGAAGATATTTTTGGTATTCTTTCGAAATTTCCCTCTGGAAATTATTTAGAACTTTCTCCAGGAATTCTTTCTGAATTTCCTATAGGATTCCTATAATTCCTATAATAGGAATTCCTTCGGACATTCCTCTGGAAATTCCTTTAGCAACTCTTCCAGAAATTCCGATAGAACTTCGAAAATTTCTTTTGAAATTCCTTTAAGAATTCTTTCGGAAATATCTTCAGAAATTCTTTTGGGAAATCTTCGGAAATTTCGTTTGTAAATTCCTTTAATTTTTTGAACCGTTGTTAAAGTGTTTTTTTTTTATTGAAAATAAGTTTAACACTCAAATACCCTAGGAAATTTCTTCGAAAATTCCTCCAAATTAGAATTCTTTCCGGAATTATTCCTGTATCAATTTTGTATGGTTTATTGAAGGAATTTCCTAAGGACCTCCTGGAGGAATTTCTGAAAAAAATTACCTCCTGGAGGAATTTTTGACTCAATTCTTGAAGGAATAACCGAAAGAGAACCTGAAAAGATTTTCTAACAGAATTTTTAAATGAATTTAAAGAGGTGAACCGGTCAAGGGCTGAAAACCTCTATAATAAATTTTGTTGGACTATTATCGGCTCTACCTTTCTTATAAACGTTGTTGCGTCTGTTTTCCGACATTTTGGTGTATATTTCACTTTCTTCAGCGATTTAGAGGTTTTGTTGGGTATGTTTGTGCCCTGTATGATAATAGAACTAATAAACTATAGAGGAAGACTGTCGCTGTCGTCACTGGCGAAACAACTTTTGCTAATGGTGGAAGGGTGCTAAATGTCAACAAAGAAAAACTCAGTACGGTTTGACAGATATGTACCCAACATGTTTGAGAACGAGAAAGGCAACCTCAGCGACAACCGTCCTCTATAGTTTACTACCTGTATTTGTATGACATAACGTTGTCAATTAACAATGGCGTTCCACTAAGGTTCACAAATCTATTTTTTTTCGCACTTCACTGTGGCTTCTGAAATGTTTCAAGCTATTTCCCACCTACACCAGCGATAAAAGCTTCTCTGAATTTATCGCCCGCGCACTAGTGATGTCGCATCTACCTGTTTAATTGACAACGCTATGTCGTTACACATATATAACAAAAAGTAGGCTCTAAGTCCCTGAAGAAGGTGAAATATACACCGAAACGTCGAGAAATAGACGCATCAACGTTTCAGCTGCTTTATATGACTGAAAAAGCCGATAATAGTCAAACAAAATTGAGCACAACAGTCGAAAGTGTTACATCAACATTTAAAAAAATCTCCACAAATGAAACCAGGCTTTTCTTTGAAATTCCCTCACGAATTGCTTCGGAACTTCTAAGGACCTTAAGAAATTTCTTGAGAAATTCTTCTTGAAAGTCCTTCAAAAAATCTTATAAGATTCATACTGACCATTCCATCAGGAATTCCTTCAGAAATTATTTTTTGGAATACATAATTTCTACTCATGTAGATGGGTACACTTCCCCACAGTTGTAATGGATTCGACGTGACCCTCAAAGAAGCCGTCCTTCGGAAAGCTCAAAAAAGATTGCGAATCTATTTATTAGTCTGTTTGATTACATTGCTGAAAGGATATTCTTTCTATCCCGTGGGCTTCGCGTAAGTGTCTCTGCTTACGGGTCCGCCACCTCCACCTCCTTTACACAGAAGTGCATTAGAAGCAGAATGGTAATTAAATTCGATTGTACTATTGGGTGGAGCCGCATGCAGAGCAAGACTCAAGCCAGAGTGATGGATACCAACATAAACACATACATACTTTTAAAAATTTCTACAAAATTCCTTTGGACATTATTTCAACAACTCCACTGGAATTTTTCCAGGTATTCCATAAGACATTCTATTCCCTCGGAAATTAATCTAGTGATTCTTTCGGAATTTCCAACGCCATTTCCTTCCAAAACTCTAGGACGAATTTTCAGATATCTTCATACGAATTTCTAGAGCAATTTCCAAAGGACTCCTAAAGGAATTACCGACATTATTAAATTTCTTAAAAAAATTCTTTGGACATTCCTCAAAGAATCCTTCAGATTTTTTTTTTCCAGAGATTCCTTCAGATAATCCTCCAGAAATTACCACGGAGATCAATCCAGAAATTCCTCAAGGCTCTAAGAATTTTTTTCAGATATTCCTTCAGAACTTTCAAGAAAAACAATAAATAGTATTTGTAATCCCTAATCTCTAGTCAGCCGCGTGTACGTCGGTTACCCAAACTAACTCTAGTTTTAAGAAGATTAGCAGGAATAGTAAAATAAGTTGTACAAAAAAAAATCCGGCTCCGTAACACCAAATGGCAATTGAGCCAAATAAACGCAAGATTAAAACCAAGAAATTTCTTTGGGAATTGTTTATCGAAATAAATTGAAACATTTTTTTTCAGAACAATTCTAGCAATTACAAAAAAGAGTGAAGGAAATGTTTAATTTGGTGGGTCACGTGCCCCATCGTGCTCCAGCTCCAGAAGCCAAAAGATCAGTTTTGCATTCGCATATCATGAGGCTAACACAATGATACTCCATGCCCAGGGAACCTAAAACAATCCTACGAGACTAAGAATCCAAATCCAACATTTATTATGGTGTTGATTTGTAGCCGCGTTTGTAAGCACTGGACCTATTAAGATATGTGACATTCAAACATTTAAAAAGATGATGAACCACCCAATGCGACCTGAATGAGGTTATTCCACATGAAGTTACATATAAGATTAGAAGTCCATCGAAACGCTCATTGATTTGTTGATCTGTAGCCAAGAAGTTTTTGGATGACCTGAACACGCCAAACCGAGTTAAAGTGACAGGGATAAAAGTAAACAAATCTGCTAAAGGTAAAATAGCTATTTAATTAATGCTTGATAGGTTCCCTTGGTTCCCTATGTGATTTTTGTGTTGGTCAAACATCGGCATGAAATACGAAATTCGGCGGCGTGGAGCCAACCGGCGTATGGCGCGCCGCCGACACCATGACCGGCGTCGGCGTACGTCAATTAGTGGCGGCGGCGGCGGCGTGGCGCGGCGGCGCACAGGTCTGCACTGAGCAAGTAGTAACGGCCTGCAAAAAATTAAAATCTTTCACAAACTTAGGTCCAAGCGGAATTTCATCACTGATTTTTTAAAAAAATGTATGTCATCCATCGCTTATCCTCTAACTGTCACTTTTAAGTGTTATTTTTCCAGTATGTTGGAAAAAAAAATCATTTGTATTTCCGGTGTTTGAAAAATTGGCTTCCAACTACCGTGGGATCGCAACTTATAAGCTGTTTGAGCTACTTGTCCGCCATATCATCACGCACCATTGCTCCAGTTATATTTTGGAAACTCCACACGGCTTCCCACCGAAACGTTCAACTTCAACTAATATGGTTCTCTGCACAACCTCAATAATCTAGAGAATGGAGCGTGGTAGCTATCTACACGGACTTCTCAGCTGCTTTTGATAAAATAAACCATAAAATTGCAGTAGCTAAACTCTCCCGCCTAGAATTCAATGGAAACTTCCTGAAATGGATTGAGCCATACTTTACTGGTGGGATTACGCAGGTTAAGCTCGGCGACTGCACATCATCTTCTTTTAATGTTACATGTGATGTGAACTTTGCATTTTGCAAAAAAAAAAAATCAACTGTTTGGTTTCTAAGCCAAATTACCATTTTTGCATTCGTATATCATGAGGCTATCACGATGATACTTTTATGCCCAGGGAAGTGGAGACAATTTCCAATCCGAAAATTGCCTAGACCGGCACCGGGAATCGAACCCAGCCACCCTCAGCATGGTCTTGCTTAGTAGCAGCGCGTCTTACCACAGGATATCACTCAGTTAAATTGTTGGTCGACGTAGTTCGGCAGTACTGACATAAGAAACGATTTTTTGCATATAGTTTGAACAATCAAACTTCGAAGCGTTATAATTTTTTGTGTGGACGTTCCAGCAACGTACATTCTTCAGCAAAGTTCTTCGGAATTCTTTGTGTGCTACTTGGTTTACGATGAACTGAAACCTCTGAGGGTAAACATGCAAAAATGTACTAATTCCCATACGAATTTCAAATGCGATGCGGACAGCGAGAAGCAACCAATCGATTCCAAATACTGCACAGTTGTTTGGGACCCCAAATGGTTTCAAAAAACCCTTAATTTTGAAAAAAAATTGCCATGATGCCCCACTCGAACGTGCATATTCATGATTATTAATTGTTCGTTCTATTGATTCGCCAAATAATATTTCATTTAATTCATTAATTTATTCGGCATGTACATGCCGTTGGGAGTACATAAAATTCCTAAGTACTTTGCAGTAAGCATTCTATCAGGTAAAATCAATTTAATGATTAACAACTATTGAATTTAAATGGTTTAGATTTACAAAACGATAAATGCAAGAAATGTCTCAAAATATTTTTAAAATAATTGACTTTTGACTTTACTGGAAAAAAAATTAAATCTTAATGGTCAAGCAATGATTATCATATTACTGAATGGAACTGCAATTCAGTAATTATCGCTCATGCTCTCTTAGCAAAAGGTCGTTGGTTAAATCCCAGAACCTGTCCCTGATCTTGTATTCATAAAGCTTTTGATTCGCAAAGTTCTGTATTTTTCTGTAGATGCGAAGACATAGCTAAAACATATCTTGACTGATATATTTCTACTGGGTTTAGCCTAGTTTGATTACATCCAAATTCTTATCCGTCTAACAGCACAGTATTGACGTTCCCTCGATCCGATTAGCATTCGCATAGAAACAGACAAATTTGGCCAAACGGTGCCAACAATAATTGCTTTTGCTGTTCGCGTTCGGTTGCGCGCGAGCGTAGCCGACAGCCCGGGAGCGCGACAATTAGACGATAGGCAACACGCACGTATCTCGTGCGAGTGAAGAGGTGCTAGAATTCCAAATCAACACCTCCTGAATCAAAATACCTTGGACGGGTTTTGTATCCGGGCATGTAAATCCGCACAGTTGCTTCAGGAGAATCAGTTAATTGAAAAACTGGTACATTTTCCATTTCACGGTCACGAAATCATCGCATCCCAAAACAGGAAAGTAAACCGACCAACTATGTCAGATCCTTCTTTACAGCTGAAAAAATTGAAGAATTATTTTGTTTTGAAACCCTTTTATGAATTTAAATGGGTCACTTACTAACATTAGGTAGTGCACTCAAATTTGTAGGTACCTAATTACTAAAACTGTGCATAACAGTTTTTCTTCTTATTGGAATTGCATCTCGCACTAGTACTTTGCCACTTCGTAGCTTAGTGTTCATTCATAACTTCTACATTTATTACTTGAGGTTTCTAAGCCAAGTGTGGCGAGCTCCTTACCATTCCCACGCTTCAATGCCATAAATTCACTTTTATTGCATCCTACATGCCCGCACTTATCGGTTCTATTCTTCCAGGAGAGAACCCGATAAGAACATTAAATACAAGGACATATAAACGATGCGTGGGAACGTAAACACGAAAGCCAAACCATAGAAGAATGCGTGAGAACTGCAGCTCACGCAGGATAGCACATACAGACTACAGTGACTATAATAACAGTGTCGTCAAGTGTCAGAATTGGAACAGAATCGTCTGTCAGTTCCATACATATTAGAGTGGGGCGTCATGGTCATTTTTTCAAATCAATAGTTTTTCGAAGCCATTCTGGGTCCTGAACAACTGTAGAGAATTAGGGACCGATTGGTTGCTTCCTCGCTTTCCGCATCGCGTTTGAAGTTTGTATGGAAATTAGTATGGGAGAACGTATATTTTTGTATTTCTACTACTAGAGATTCCAGTTCATCGTAAACCAAGTGGCACATTGTGTTAAAGTATAACTCAAAGGATGCCGAAAAACTTTGCTGAAGAAGGCACGTTGCTGGAACGTCCACGAAAAAAGTTATAATGCTTCGAGCATTGAGTGTTTAAACCATATGCAAAAAATCGTTTATTCTGCCAGCACTGCCGTACTACTTAGACCAATAATTTAATTGAGTGTTATTTCAAAATAATTGATCTTTTAGGGCTATTGAGTTAATGGGAGCTATCCGGAATTATTTCACAAATAAAAAAATCCAACAAGAAGGAAGATGAGTGTTGCCCTTCTATAACCATAGGTTGTCCGGTAGTGCTGGCAGAAACGTTGATTTCTTGCATATGGTTTGAACAATCAATTTTCGAAATGTAATAACATTTTTTGTAGACCTTCCAGATACGTACCTTCTTCGGCAAAGTCCCCATAAGTGCTTACGTAATTAGTGTACGGCCCCTTACTTTGGACAAAGACACCATGCATGTGAAATAAGGTAACGATGGAATTTTGGATATCTGAATATATTTTGGCTATATTTTGTTTAATTTGTGACATAAGCATAGTTCGAAATGTGATTATTCACAAGGTAAACCAGACACATGATTCCTATTTATTTAAAGAAAGCTAAGTAGAAAACACGCAAAATATAGCCAAAAGTCCAAAATATATTCAGATGTCCAAAATACATCATTTACCCTGATGGTGTGGCGAAAGAATTAAAAATCGTTAAATTCGCCTAAGAATGAAGGGATTTTGCAAAGGTATTGCAACTCAATAATAAATAACTAATATTGGTACGTTTTCACTACTCTCCCCTCCTGGTCTAGTCCTTGCGTGTTTTTCTCAATCTAATTAAAGTGCTTTTTCTTAAGGTAGAGTTCATCACAGAGTTCTTGCGAGTCCTGCCCTGATCTCCTAAGTGCCATGGGAGGTTTTGGAATTGTTAGAATGGAAGGTGTAAGCGTTTGGTCGAACAAAGATTAAGATACAAACTAGGAGAGGGACGAGTCTGGGAATTCATCCGCAACTTCTGTGTGTAAGGCAGACGCGAAAGCCGCTTCCAAGGGGAAGATCCTAAAAGTACGTCACTCGAAAATTTGTGCCCCCCTTCGTCACACTTTTTATATTAACCCACTAAATGTTTTGTATGGATCGTCACGCTGCTCGGAACCCCCCTCCCCCTAAGGGCGTGACGTACTTTGTGGATGACCCCTTGGCCACCGGGCCTGTCTAAAAAGCAGTCCATTCAACTATCGGTATCCTCTTTAATTAACACTCAAACACACGCGCTGTTGTACTTTGTAGAATAGGGTAACGGTACCAACAGTGGAGGTATTAGCAGATAAACAAAAAAATATTTTTTTTTTAAATTGATAAATTGATCTTAGCTAATGGATAAACTAATGAATTTGCTAACAAAAGTAAAATTGATGTCATTTACCATCATCAACTACCGAATATCGCTTGCACCACATTGTTCCTTTAGTGGCGGTAAAAATTAATTTTGGTTCCCTTAGTGGTACTATCCATTGATTTCTTATGAGACACGCCACTATTGCTACAGTTGCACCACTATAGGTGCAAAGGAGTCAAATTTATTAAGCAAAATCAATGTTTTCAACAGATTTGCTAGCGAAATCTTAGGATAAGTTGTTTTTTACAGGATATTTAAACCAAGACGCATCAACTGAAACCATTCTTAAATGTATAATTATGATAAATCTCATTAAAGCCCCACTACCTCCACTATTGGTGCTACCTCCACTAAGGATACGGTTACCCTACTGAGAAAAAAAACCGCTTGTTCACAGCTTCGGCGAGGTGGCATCTCTGACTTAGGAGTGCGCGCGTGCTGAAAGGTTAAAAAAGTAAACACATTCTCTTTTGGGACGACAATGATAAACACGAAAGCAAATGACACTGCAAACTTAGCGCTTGTTCGGTGGAATTTTCTTCAGGATTTTTGTTGATCCAATCGGCCTACTATGCATTTCGATTGCTGAAAAGCCTTTAGGGTAAGATATCCAATAGTGGAGGAACTAAGTACTTCTTCGCTTACAGCAAGTCTGTAATTCATTTCGCTTACTTTGAGTGTTAATTAGAAATCACATAAGTCATATTTTCAACGAAGAGTGATCCAAATGCAGCAGATTCCATCATTACACCCGATTCTGTTTTTACACGGATTTTTTTTTACACGGCCGTGTAAAAAAAATCCCATACAAAATTTTTGCAAAGTTGCTCCATTTTGCATAACTCGTCGAGAAATCATAAAACTTTTTTTACACGGATTTTCAGATTTTGAACTGAAAACTTTTTTTACACGGAACGCATCCCCCGTGTAAAAAAAGAATCGGGTGTATTACCTAAAATTATACCTCCAATTATTGGTGCAG
This sequence comes from Armigeres subalbatus, assembly GCF_024139115.2. Classification (NCBI taxonomy): domain Eukaryota; kingdom Metazoa; phylum Arthropoda; class Insecta; order Diptera; family Culicidae; genus Armigeres; species Armigeres subalbatus. The sequence continues at coordinate 295,826,928 of NC_085140.1, read as the reverse complement.
TGTTCCAATTGTTGCGGTATTTTTGTATTTTTGACAGAAAAAGGATTGTAGCTTTTGATCGGCGAAAGATATTGAGCATATTTACACATTAGGGGCCGTACACATATTACGTAAGCCCTTAGGGAGGGTGGGGGGTTTCGGTTAATATCTTACGCTCCATATAAATAAAAAATCATTTGGATGAAAAAAATCTTACATGGGGAGAGGGGAATCGAAAAACCCAGAAAAATTGCTTACGTAATAAGTGTACGACCCCTTATAAGTTGCAGTTTAAATATATATTATATTAATATTTTTTTCGTACATTTGGCAACGGAGCATTGTGTCCCTGAAAGCGTGATGAAGTTTTAAAATTGTATTTTACGTGATTCATCTTAAGCCTCTTTTTCTCGTCCTTTCAACTAGACCTGTACTGGCTCCAGTCAAACTGATGGAGTGAACATCCTTATAGATTGTATGTCCACAGCAAAAGTTTACTTTACTTCCTCTACTACGACTTTACCGCATCACAGCACATAAGTTCATTGAAAAGTAATTCTGATATAAATCCAGAAATTCGTTTGAAAATTCCTCAAGATATTCCTCAGAAAATTCGAAAAAGGAATTATAAGAATTAATTTAGAATTTTCCCAATGAATACTTTCATAACTTCCTCTAAGAATTTCCTTTGAAAATTTATTTGGGTGTTTCTTTGGAAATTCTTTTCGAAATTTATCCAAAAGTTCCATCAAGAATTTTCACAGAAATTACTTTAGGGATTGCTTCGGAAATTCTTTTGCGGAGTCTTTAGGGAATTGGGAATTCGAAAACTCTTTTTTAGGAATTCCTTTGAAAATTCCTTCAAGAACTCCATAGAAAAAACGAACACTGCTTTAGGAATACACTCGGCAATTCCTTTAGGAGAAAACCTTAGGAATTTAATTTGGATTTTTTTTAGGATTTCTTCCAGTAATTCATCAAAGAATTTATTCGGAAAATCTAGGAAGATATTTCTAGACCAACATTTGAAAAGGGCGTAACAGCCAAAATTTATTCCTTCTGATTCCTCGTCTATATATATATACAGCTATATACGTAGACGAAGAATCAGAAGGAATAAATTTTGGCTGTTACGCCCTTTTCAAATGTTGGTCTAGATTTTAGGTATTTCTTCGAAATTTCTCTCTGGAATTTATTTCGAACTTTCTCCAGGAATTCTTTCCGAACTTCCTATAGGAATTCCTTAGGACATTTCTCCAGAAATTCATTAAACAACTCTTCCAATAACTCCTGCAGACTAGACCTATTCATGCTTTCAAAAAGTATCAAAATTCAACTGGTCAGGCCAGGATCACGATTCTTATGCTAAAATAAGCCTTCTGTTGAACAAACAAGCATGGGAAATCCTAGGAAATTCCGTTTGTAAACTCCTTCAATTTATTATGAACCGTTGTTTAAATGTTTTTAATTGAAAATAAGTTTAACACTCAAATAACTTTTGTAGAAAATTCCTTTTAAATTTTCTCTAAATTAGAATTCGTTCCGGAGCTATTCCTGCAGGAATTTTGTACGGCTTACTGAAGGATTTTTTAACTACTTCCTGGAGGAAGTTCCAAAGGAACTTTAAAAAAAGGATTTTTAAAGAAACTCCTGGAAAAATTTCCGGCTAAATTCTTGAAGGAATAGCCAAAAGGAAAGATTTTCGAACAGAATTTTTAAATGAATTTCTGAAGGAAAAGGAAAGGTATTTTCGATGGATTTTCCAAACAAATAGCAATTGCAATATAAATAAAAAATCCTATATTTCTCCAAAAAAATCTTCGAAAATCCGGACAGTAGTAACACAAACTCAGTTTTGACTCTATGAGATGACGGATATTCGGATATTTTCAAAAATTTCTACAAATTTTTTTAGTAAATACCTTAAATAATTCCTTAGGAAATATATTACGAAATTAATTCAGTTAGTCATCAAGAAACTCATTCTAGTAAACCTCCAAAAATTTCGTCAGGAATTTCTCCAGTAATTCCTTGAAATAACCTCCACAAATGAATCCAGATTTTTCTTTGAAATTTTCCTCGGGAATTGACTCAGAAGTTCTCAGGGCCTTAGGAAATGTATTAAAGAATTCTTCTGGAAATTCCTTCAAAATCTCTTCTAAGATTAATTCTGGCAATTCCAATAGGAATTTCATCAGAGCTACTTTTTGGAATACTTTTAAAAATGTCTACCCATGTAGATGGGTACACTTCCCCACAGTTGTAATGGATTTGCCGAGCCGTTCCTCATAGAAGCCATTCCTTGGAAAGCTCAAAAAGGAATGCGAATCTATTTATTAGTCTAATGAATTACACTGTTGAAAGGAGATTCTCTCTATTCCGCGGGCTTCGCGTAAGTGTCTCTACTTACGGGTCCGTCAAATCCGTTTTTGCCATTCATAAAGCAGTGCATTGAAAGCAGAATGGTAATCAAATTCGACTGTACTATTGGGTAACCGAGAGCCGTATGCAAAGCAAGACTCAAGCCAGGATGGTGGATAACTACAAGCATACATACATACGTAAACCAATTTCTACAAAATTTCTTCGGAAATTATTTTAACAATTCCATAGGAACTTTTCCAGGTATTCCATAAGACATTCTATTCCCTCGGAAATTCACCTAGTACTTCCTTCGGAATTTCCTACACCAGTTTTTTTTTCCAAAATTTTAGGACGAATTGCAAGATACATATCAGATATAATTTCCAAAGGAACTCCCATAGGAATTACCGACATCCTTGAATTTCTTAAAGAAATGCTTTGAATATTCCTCCAAGAATTCCTTCGTGGATTCATAAATTCCTCAAGACTCTAAGAATTCGTGTATTCCTTCAGACTTCCTTCAGGGCTTTCTTCGGAAATTATTTCAAACCGAGAAATTTATTTGGGAATACTTTATCAAAATAAAGTATAGTAAATCTGTTGGATTACACTTTTGAAAGGAGATTCTCTCTATCCCGCGGGCTTCGCGTAAGTGTCTCTGATTTGCCTCGGAAATTCATCTAGTAATTCCTTCGGAGTTTTCTTCACCATTTCCTTTCAAAATTCTAGGACGAATTTTCGGATATCTCCGAACGAATTCCTAGAGCAATTTTCAAATAAACTCCTAAAGAAATTACCGAAATTCTTAAACAATTTTTTTGGACAATTCCTGCTTCGAAATTTATTCCAGGGATTCAAAAAATCTTCCAGAAATTACTTCGGGGATAAATCCAGAAATTCCTCAAATCTGACAAATCTGACAATTATTGCATAAAATCTTGGCATATACAATTCTGTTAGCTTTTTATACAGATATTAGATTAAAATAATACAAATCTGTAAGATTTCTATACAACAATTGTATTAAAATCTTCCGAAATTGTATATGCCAAATTATTATACAGTTTCTGTAAGGTTCTTATGAAGAACTATATTAAAATCTGCCATCCCCTGGTTGGGTGTATAAATTGAAGCCAGTTTGTTTTTCTGAACAATTCTGGCAATTTAAGTTCTACGAGGGGTGAAGAAAATGTCAAATTTGGTGGGTCACATGCCCCATCGTGCTCCTGCTCCAGAAGCCAAGTTACCATTTTTGCATTCGCATATCACGAGGCCATCACAATGATACTCCATGCCTAGGTAAGTTTGAAAAAGAAAATCTTCCTGAATCTAAATCTAAATCCAACATTCACACCCAAGTAGAAGAAAACAGCTCAAAAATTTCAAATGTTGATTGGATAGCAAAATGAGATATGGACATGATTGATATAAGAGATAAAAGATCAGACGACAATAAACGAAAGGTGCGAAATGAGGAGTGAGAAGTGAAACGGGTCTCTTCACACTCCTCATTTCTCACTTTGAAAAGCGAGTAGTGCGAAGTGGGCAGTAAGACGTCTCACTTCTCACTTCACGTTTTTTAATCTACATTTAGAAGTGAGATATGAAGTGTGAGACGTGAGACGTCCCTCTTCACACTCCTCATTTCTCATGGTCAAAAGTGAGAAGTGAGTAGTGAGACGTCTCACCTCTCACTTCGCATTACTCACTTTTCACAGAGAGAAATGGGGTATAAGTAGTGAGAAGTGAGACGTCTCACTTTTTACGCTTCGTTCCTACTTTTCAAATGGCCTATTCGGTTCAATGACTCTGCGGCCCAACGACCAATTCGGCCCGATGGCCAATTCGACCAAATGACCTATTCGGCAAAATAACCTGTTTGGCCGAATGACCTGCTCGGCCAAATGACAAGTTCGGTCAAATTACCTAATCAGCCAAATGATTCTTCGGCCAAATAACCTATTCAGTCCTATTCGGCCTTTTGTCCTGGGGAAATAGTAAAATTTTGGGTTTGCATCGTTAGAGGAAGAGTTATTTATCACATGGCATGTATGCAGGTGAAATGAACACTTGTATCAAACTTATACAAATTTATGATAAAAGTTGTGCAATATCTAAATTTAATTTCAAAATAAATGATATTCCATAACTATTTTTCTTCTTTTTATTATATTGATAACTGATTTGCGATTTGGGCGTAACTTATTTTGTAAACAAACATTGGAAGGCAAATTCCAGCTACAGCAAGCATTTCCTGAGAAAACCCCGGTATGTATCCGATAGAATAGGCTTTCCTCTAGCGGGTAACGGAATTAGTTTTGAAGAAAATTGCTTGCATTCGACGAAATCCACAAAACAATGTTTGTTTACAAAATAAGTTACGCCCAAATCGCAAATTGGTCCCGAATTAATAGCTTTTCAAAAGATATATCAGATTTTTAAAAAGGCTCTCGTAATCTTAATTAATTATATTTACGGTGCTGGAGTAAAAAAATAAAAATTAAATGTTTCAAAAGAGTTTTTGAAGCGATGTTCGTTTTACCACCAGGTAGTGTTCACTTTACCCGCACTATTTTTGTACATACGGAATTTCGATGTTTTTATTTCGAAGAAAAATTTAATTAAGCAATGTTTATTGGCGAAAAAATTGTTCCATGCAATAATAATATGAGTTAAATTGTTGGACTAAGTGGTAAAACTAGAGAATTATCTTCGTTTTATGATTGAATTCAAGTTGACCTTATGACGATATTTGTATACCAATGGAAAGCAAGACTAATACCCTTACTATGTACTAGCAAAAAAAACAGTTTGCTTTAATCGGTTTTTAAAAAAAAATATAGACAATTTAGCAAATTTGACATTTTTGGACATTTCAATTTTGTGGTTCGGTTGTGGGCACCCTTGATAACTCAACTAAAAATAAAAAGCATGAATAGAAACCACCCAGAATTAAAGAGAAGGAATAATTTATTCATTCTAACAGCCAGGAGGTACTAAAAAATCAGATCAATCCACCTCGCAGTGATGATGCCTACATCGGTGCATTAGGGAGGATATTGAAAAAATTCACTTAAGAAAAGTCTAAAATAGCACTTTAGGTAAATGAGTTTCAATTTTGCATTGATTTACATTCTATTGATATACCTCACAGTCATAAACATCCTGATTAATCACCCAAGCGTTAATAGTGCCTTTCTCGTTCATTACAAAAAATAATATTTGGCCCTAAATTTTGATACCATAGTCCGATTTGACCAATTTTCTATAGGAAACAATGGAACAGGATTCCTCGTCGAATGCAACTTCTTGCAAGCAAATCAGTCAACGGTTTGTTCCAAAAAGTGTGGATATAATAACTAGACATACCCAAAGAACAAAAATATAAATTAAACTCATTATTTCAATCAATTGCATACAAAAATGCATAAAAACGTAATTAAACTTAAGTTAAGGGATAACTAAAACAATATTGAATCTCAATAAAATAAGGGTGCCCATAACCGAACAAATAAAGGTTCCAACAACCGAATTTCGCAGCCTTTTTGGAAAATGAAAAAAAAAATCGCGCTAAAATTTTAATGGCAATCGTCGTTGAATCTCAAAATAGATTAAATTTACTATTTATTTATGCATTGGAATTCATTTTTTTAATTAAATCACTTCTATTTATGACAGTTTGAAAAAGACCAAAAAAAACTTCTGTGTTGTTTTTTTTGTAAAAAAATTATTTGTACTTGTATTGCCGTCTCTTTTTTTCCCACAGAAATTTTTTTCAAAAAGTTAGTAAAATTTCTGTGGAAAAAAAAGAGACAGCAATAAAAAACTACTCACCGGTGAGTAAAATCAAAATGAGCATGTAGTTCAAAGTAGAGATCCCCATCCGGTTTGATATTGAGCACAAAACATCATGTTACAATAGCAAACCAGTGGCGTAGCCACGGGGGTGGTTTTGGACATAACCCCCCCCCCCACCAGAGACAAAATTTTTAGACGTAATTTTTTTTTTCGAAAAAAAAATATGATCAGAAAACCCCCCCAGACCAATTTTTTGGCTACGCCACTGTAGAAATCTAATAACGGTTGTCAGAATGACAGCATCTGTTATCTGTCAAAAGATACGTAGGGGTGCCCATAACCGAACGGTGCCCACAACCGAACCTCCTCCCCTACTTTTAAAAACACAGCTGGCAATTTTCATTTCCAAATTTAAACTAAGTTTACCCTCAATCATTCCTATTGTCATATAACCACATCACTTTGGAAGCGCAATGTTGACAGTTTTGTTATTCCGAATAACATATTACTAATATTACAAGTCTTGTCTATTGTCAATTGTCTATCACAATCAAAACATTGAAACTTATTTGAATTTTCTCTCGCAAAAAGACGTTTTTGCCTTTCTCGTATACTAAGTATACGGTAAAGGCTATATGATCGCTCCAAAAACAAACTTTTTATAGAAGGCCCGGAGACCCATAGTATTACATACCAATCGACTCAGTTCGACGAATTGAGGTGATGTCTGTGTGTGTGTGTGTGTGTGTGTGTGTGTGTGTGTGTGTGTGTGTGTGTGTGTGTGTGTGTGTGTGTGTGTGTGTGTGTGTGTGTGTGTGTGTGTGTGTGTGTGTGTGTGTGTGTGTGTGTGTGTGTGTGTGTGTGTGTGTGTGTGTGTGTATGTGTGTGTGTGCGCAAAACTACTAAAAAATGTCACTCATTTTTCGGGCACTTATCCTCAACCGATTTGCTCGCAAATAAGTTGCATTCGACGCAAAATCCTGTCCCATTGTTTCCTATTTGAAATTGGGCAGATCGGACTATGGGATCAAAAGTTATGGCCAAAATACAAATTCATACAAAAAATCGCGTAAAAATGTCACTCATTTTTCGGGCACTTATCCTCAACTGATTTGCTTCGCAACAAGTTGCATTCAACGCAGAATCCTGTCCCATTGTTTCCTATTTGAAATTAGCCAGATCGAACTATGGAATCGAAAGTTATGGTCAAAATACAAATTCATACGAAAAAATCGCGTATAAAAGCCACTCATTTTTCGGGCACTTATCCTCAACCGATTTGCCGATTTGCAACCGATCGAAAGTTATGGCCAAAATACAAATTCATACAAAAACATCGCGTAAAAAATGTCACTCATTTTTCGGGCACTTATCCTCAACCGATTTGCTCGCAACAAGTTGCATTCAACGCAGAATCCTGTCCCATTGTTTCCTATTTGAAATTAGCCAGATCGAACTATGGAATCGAAAGTTATGGTCAAAATACAAATTCATACGAAAAAATCGCGTATAAAAGCCACTCATTTTTCGGGCACTTATCCTCAACCGATTTGCCGATTTGCAACCGATCGAAAGTTATGGCCAAAATACAAATTCATACAAAAACATCGCGTAAAAAATGTCACTCATTTTTCGGGCACTTATCCTCAACCGATTTGCTCGCAACAAGTTGCATTCAACGCAGAATCCTGTCCCATTGTTTCCTATTTGAAATTAGCCAGATCGAACTATGGAATCGAAAGTTATGATCAAAATGCAAATTCATACGAAAAAATCGCATATAAAAGCCACTCATTTTTCGGGCACTTATCCTCAACCGATTTGCCGATTTGCAACCGATCGAAAGTTATGGCCAAAATGCAAATTCATACAAAAACATCGCGTAAAAAATGTCACTCATTTTTCGGGCACATATCCTTAACCGATTTGCTCACAACAAGTTGCATTTGACGTAGAATCCTGTCCCGTTGTTTTCAATTGAAAATTGGCCATATCGGACTATGGGATCGAAAATTATACCATTTTTTTATGGAAAAATCGCTAAAAAAAACTCACTCATTTTTCAGGCACTTGTCCTCAACCGATTTGCTCGCATTAAATTGCATTCGACGCAGAATGTCTCATATTTTCTTATTGAAAATTGGCCAGATCTGACTATGGGCTTAGATGTTATGGTCAAATTACTATTTATTGTGAAAAAGAGTTCAAAAAAGTCTAGCTCACTTTTTTAGCACTTAGACTTCATCTATTCCCCAAGCAACACAAGTTCAACAAATCTGGTTGCAGTAACCATATTGTGACTGAATCCGGTCGTATATAAGTTACTGTGATTGATGTGCAACATGTGTGCTTCTCAGGTCGCTCGCAACAGATTGCATTCGACGCAGAATCTTGTCCCATTGTTTCCTATAGAAACTTGGCCGGATCGTACAATTGGGTCAAAAGTTATGGCGAAAATACTAATTTTAAAATTACAAAATAAAATGCCATTTTTTGCTCTTATGCTCATCCGATTTGATTGCAACAAATTGCGTTTGGCGAGAATTTTTTATGCATACAAACAAATATGAAAAATAAGACCAATCCACATATTGGTGTTATTTGAGATTTTTCCAAACCTTTTGAACGAGCGAGAAAGGCACCATCACCGCTAGGTGGATTAATCTGGGTTTTGTTATCAGAACCACTTGTCACGAATCATACATTAAACATCCGCATGGCAACGCTTGGTACCAGGGTTCCTCTTTTCACTCACGGCACTGAGTAAAGTTTAGGAAATCCTTCCAGGTCTACTGAGATGTTCCCGAGTATCTCGTACATGGGACATGAGCATTTTTAAGACTCTAAAAGAAACCTATGCCTATTTTTGAGATTTATTTTTTATCACTCGGACTGCCAGAAATCCAAGCAATTATCTAATCTTCATATTGATCCCAACACTATTCGATTAATTTTTTTTAGACGTGCTTGAATACTTCACAGTGAAATGCCGAAGAAAACAATTACGATCTCCGGATGACTTCCAAAAATAAAGGTAACTTCGTCAACTGTTCTAAAAATAATCCACATGTTTTCCTACAAAAAAATCCATTTATTTGATGCCTATAATGATCTCACTTATTGTCTTGAACCACACAAACAACGACGAGAGATTGTTTGCTAATTTCAAACACATTCCAAGATTGCTTGGAATCTGCTCTAAATGCTACTTAAATATATACTCACATCAAGATTGTGCAAACACTTGACGACATTTGGAGAGGCATTCCATATTCTCGGAATATGAAAACTGTAATCATTTTCTCACGTCCACTTCTCTCGTTCAGTGTTCGAATTATGATCAAATTAATCAACATTCAACGCACATGACTCACCGAAACTCACACCCTCGCCACATGTCCAACCAATAATAATCATAATCGCCTGATGAAAAAAACATTTGATCGTAAAGCAAACACTTTTCAAAACAATGGAACAGCCGCAGACGACCGGAAACTGCTGCCAATATGTGAACTCGCCAATGATGGAATGGCACACGGTAGCTCTCAGCGTGCCTGCGGAAAAGCAGCGACACGAGCTACATTCCGCGTATGGTGGCACCAAAACCCATCAAACCAAAACACCAGCCAGCAACAGAAAAAATGAAAGTCTGTGCCACACTTTTCTGTTCTGACAGTGCCAGTCCGGTGGGTGGTTGGCACACGCGCGATCAATGCTAAAGAAAACCGGTAGACCAGCTGTGACCACTGGATAGGTTTCTAAACAGTCACGATAAGCAACTCCAATATAGCCATTCGTCAATCAACGACTGCAATTTTTTTGCATCTCGTGCACAGTCGGCGGTCTCATATCGGGCGAACACATGCTGCAACACCGCGGTCCAGCAATGCTGTCAGCATGTATCTACTTAAGTTTTTTTTTCACATTCACCCCCTTCCCAGTGAACTTCTCGTCGATCAATTTTATTAGTTCGTATAATTGAATAACTGGCAATTCCGAATTGTACGTCCATCAAACAAGTATAATAAAACTGAAAATTGCTTCGTAATGAGGGCACATGTTGGCCAACTGATGTTGGCTATTCTGCGGGTACTCACATTTGGACACCCTTAACTGCCACCCGCTCAACATTTTGGCGGCGCTTTTTGCTCGGCACTCGGTTCAGAAACTTTTCACCCGTCAATCACTGATCGCGTATTCTCTTCTCAAGGATTATCACCAACGCGAATTTTCTTCTCTTCACTCCAAGTCCACCCAACATAAAGAGTTGTACCCGGATCAAACTCCCAGCTCTGCTACCGGATGAAACCGGAGAACACTCGCGATCACGACGGCTCGGACCACTTGAACGTAATGTAATACCCCGTCTTTCCGCCGAGACGCTCGCGAAGGAATTAAACCGAACTCGGAAAGCTTCTGGCTCATTTATAGAGACACATACGCGCGAGGTGCAGTGAGGTACTCGAGTGCGCCACCTGAGCGACAACGCACAGTGCTGAGATGATATCGTCGTTGTCGTCGCGCGTATCAATAGCAGCTGATGAGGGCAGTCCAGCATGCGAATCCACAATCAACCAACGACGGTGGCGGCGGCGGCGACGGCGAAGATGTGGGTTTTTTTTTTTGCCAATACACCAACAACAAGCTTTATCACCTTAAGAACCAACCCCACTTCACAGGACCGTCGTCCGCTTGAAACTGACTGGAGCTTTTCGCGAATGGATACGAGGTTTCCCCGCCGTACGCGCAGCGCCGACGACGACGACCACGACGGCGGCGACGGCGCACAGTGGCGGGCATTCTTGGAAAAGCCGCACGAAATCTTCAATGTTTCAGTAGTTGGATGCGTCAAATTTACAGCATTTTGTGTCGATCACTGTGACACTACACTACGCGATGTCTTCTAAATGCAAACTGCGTCCGATTTGATGGTGCTCTTCGGAGATATAAATCAACCTAAAGACTAGTTTGGAAACACGCAAACGACGCACTGCAATTCGCGAATATCCATTTCCAGTCAGATTATGATTGATAGCATTGCATTTCACGGTTTCCATCGGCGCAATTTGAACCTCAATTGTAGTAATCGCATCTTGTACATCTCCAATATGTCCAGCGGGTGAATTGAATTACAAACAGAACTTGTTCTTGTTCTTATTGATCGCTTAAATCTAGCATTGCGAATTTTCTGTGACATAGACACTCTTCGTATTGTTCTGTGTGTTCTGTTCGACACTTACTATCACACTCTGAAATGTGATTTTTGTTAATGCAATTAATTTTATGTAAAGACCATTTTTTTCGCACAATTAAAACAGAATAGTTCTAGTATGACTTAGGCGGTTTACATTAGTGCGACACATATTTCATATAAATATGTAATTAAAGAGAAGTAAAAATATATGAATTATAAAAAAAGACATCCTATCGACTTAAGTATCTACAACAGAGTGACATTAGTTTATTATTTTTGCAAGGAAACACAGATTACAAAACAAATTATTTTACTCGAACGCGAACGGGTTGACTGATTTGCAAGATGTTTCCCCAATCGATTCGTTTGTACAATCGCAAGGTTTGTGTATACAAAAAGTTAGTGAATTTAACGGGGAAATGGAACACAATTTTGAATCAGCTGTTGATAAAAACAAAACAAAAGCAAAAAATTGATCAAGAGTGCGGTGCTGCCAATAGTTTATTGTGACATTTGCAAGACCCGGGCAAAGCTGGGTTACTTTCGCTAGTTCAGAATAAATTTCAGTGTGGATCCCTTCGTGGAATAACTTCATTCCTGTAGTGGATAAGATTGGCATTAGATGTTATGATAAAATTATTATAGCAAAATGCCATTACCATCAATCCCTTGAAATCTGCATTTGACATATGTTCTAATGATATGCACTCATTTATTGAGTAACTCGAATCAACGTGTATTGAGTTATTTTGAGCTCCATGGTAACGCACAAATGTTTTTGTTTTCTCGAGTTCGTGTCAGAATGAATCGACGACGGAAGTCAGTTTGCTGAGTATTGTTGCGGCGAACGGACGGGCTTAGAAACCTCGTCCGGTCACGACAATGACGCAGCCGGTAGTGTTGGAATAGTGATATTTTTAGTCGGTCGAGCTCCCTGGTTTTATCTAGAATTTCGGAATATCGGTGCCATCGAGGTCAGGTAAGAAAGGAAGAAATTGTTAGAAATAGAAGATAAGATGAAAAATTACTTAAGAATGCTAGCGTCCCCGGTAGGCTCCCTGACGGAAGGGCAGAGGAGTAGGCCGGGTGACAGGAAAGGTGCAAGAAAGATGGCACATTGAGGAAAACAAAAATTAAAGGCAAAAAAGTTGGCAAAATGAAAAACAAATAAAAACAATGAGGAATGCTAACGTTCCCGGTAGGAATGCTAGCGTCACCTGACGGAAGGGCAGAGGATGAACAAAAAATTTGCAACTATGAGAAAAATTAAAATTGGACTAGGTTGGAATGGATTTTTGATTGTATTTGAATTGAATTTTGGATTGGTTTTGGATTGAGCTGTAGGACTAGTTTCGTATTGGATTGGATTCTGATTGGATTTTATTTTTTATTTAGACTGGATTTAGATTGGATTTGGATTGAATATGGATTGGATTTTGGTTGGTTCTGAATTGAATTTTTGGATTTGTGATTGTATTGGATTTGGATTGAATTTGGATTGGATTTGGATTAGGATTGGATTTGGATTGGATTCGGATTGGATTTGGATTGGGTTTGTAATAGATTTGGATTGAATTTCGATAGGATTTGGATTGGATTTGGATTGAATTTTGATTGAATTCCGATTAGATTTGGATTTGATTTGGATTGAATTTGGATTTTATTTGGATTGGATTTGATTTGTATTTGGATTGGATGTGGATTGGAGTTGGATTGGATTTGGATGGGTTTTGGATTGGATTGAATTGGATTATATTTGGAAATTGGGTCCTAAAGCCCTACCTTGCTTCTGGTTGCAAACTATAGTGCATCGGTCAAGAATACTTGAACCGATGTAATAAAAATTCTGGTAAATGTCTAAATCAGTAAAAATAATATTTCTGCGTTTAAGACATTTTAAGGTAAATTTTGGGCTTTGCAACATTTCAGAACGAATCAACCATCAGCCCAAAACGTCAGGCCCATATATTAACTGTCAAAGGTTGAGTCAAGTGCCCTGCGGTGTTTTACTAGTGCGTTTGAATCATATTATTCCGTACGTCAAACAAGACCAAAAATGTCGAGGAAGCATTTTTCATCTATTTTTAAATTTCAAATTAAACAATGTTCCTTTCGATTTCTAAGTCGAAAGAAAAACTGACGCGTTCATCGTTCCATGCAAGAAAATCGAATATCGATTCTTCATTTTAGGACCCAATTCGATTAGATTTGGATTGGAATTGGATTTGGATTGGACTGCATTAGGATTGATTTTGGATTGGATTTAGATTAAATTTGAAATGGATTTGGATTGGATTTGAAATTATATTTTTTTTTGGATTGGTTTTGGATTGAATTTGGATTGGATTTGGATTGAATTTGGATTGCATTTGGATTTAATTTTGAGTTGGATTTGGATAGGATTTGGATTTAATTCGGACTGGATTCGGATTAGATTTGGATGGGATTTTGATTGGATTTGAATTAAATTTGAATTGGATTTGATTTGGATTGGATTTGAATTAGATTTTTTTGGATTGGTTTTGTATTGAATTTGAATTGGATTTGGATTTTAGAAACCTCGTCCGGTCACGACAATTCCGAATTTAAATTAAGGTCAGTGCACTCAAATGATTGGTACTTAGAATTGTCACTGCGTTCAAAAACAAGTGCCTCTAAGTTGAACGTCGATATCGACTTTATGTTATTATTTTAGTCATCAAAAATTGGTTCAGTATTATTAATACTTCTTTTGTGCTTTTAGTTCGAAAGTTCAAAAAATTCTGTTCGGAAGCTCAAAAAGATTTTGTTCAGAACCCGAAAATTCTACTCACGAAAATCTAAAGAGATTTCGTTCGGTAGTCCAAAATGATTGCATTCAGAGTGTCAGAAGAATTATGTTTAGAAGTCCAGAACAATTCCTTTCAGTAACCATAAAAAAACGACCGGAAGACTCAAAGAATTCCGTTCCGAAGCCCAAAAGGATTCCGGTTGGACGACTAAATAATTTTGTTCTGAAACCCAAAAGAAATCTTTTCGGAAGGATTCCGTTCGGCGGCCCAAAAGAATTCATTTTTCAATTTTCCGGGACTCCGTTCGGTATCCCAAAATGATGCCGCTCAGAGGTCCATAAAAACTCCGCTCAGAAACTCAGAACAATTCTCTTCAGAAGCCCAAAAGAGCTCCATTCGAAAGCCCAAAAGAATTCCGTTCGAAAAACAAAAATAATTCAGTTCGGAGGCACAAAAGGATTCGGTTCAGAGGTCAAACAATTCAATTCCTATCCAAAACCTAAAAGAATTCCGTTCGAAAGCCAGAATGGATTCTATTCGAAAACTTAAAAAAATTCCGTTCGGCGGCCCAGAAGAAATCCATTTAGAAACCCAGAACAATTCCGTCCGGAAGCCCAAAAGGATTCCGTTCGAAAACTCAAAAAAAAACAATTCGGAGGCTTAAAAGTAATCATTCCGAAGCTCAGAAAGATTCCGTTCAGAAGCCCTAAAGAATTCCGTTCGAAAGCTCAAAAGAATTTCGTTCGAAAGCCTCAAAAGACTTCCGTTTAGGAGCCTAAAAATATTCCGTTCTGAGGCCCAAAAGGAATCAATTGGAAATTTTCCGCGATTACGTTCGGTAATTCATAATGATGCGGTTCGGATGCCCATGCGTTCGGAAACCCAGAACAATTCCCTTCATAAGCTCAGAAGAATTCCGTCCGTGACCCCAAAAGGATTTCGTTCGAAAAACAAAAATAATTCAGGACGGAAGCACAAAAGGATTCAGTTCAGAGGACCAAAATGATGCCGTTCGGGGCCCAGAAAGATTCTGTTCAGATGCCCAAAGCAATTCCTATCGGAAACCTAGAAGAATTCAAAGGCCCAAAAGGTTTCTGTTCGAAAACTTGAAAAAAAATCCGGTCGAAAGTCTCAAAAAACGTCCGTTCGGGAGCCTAAAACGATTCCGTTTGGAGACCCAAAATAAGCCCGTTCGAAGGCCCAGCAGAAATCCATTCAGCAACCCAGAACAATTCTTTTCAGTAACCCAAAACAATTCCGTGAGGAAGCTAAAAAACCGTTCGTGAAGAATTAAGCTCATTAGCCCACAATGGTTCCATTCGGAAGCCCACAAGAAATCCGTTCAGAAACCAAGAACAATTCTTATAAGAAACACAAAACACTTCCATCCGGAAGCCCAAAATAGTTCCATTCGTGAGCCCAAATGGATTCCGTTCAAAAACTAAAAAAAAATCAGTTCGGAGGCATAGGATTTCTTTAGGAGCCAAGAAAATTTCCGTTTAGAAGCCCAAAATAATTCCTATGAGAAACCCAAAAGGATTCCGTTCGAAAACTAAAAAAAATCAATTCAGAGGCATAAAAATATTCCTTTCGAAACCAAAAAAAAAAATTTGTTCAGAAGCCCATAATAATTCCTATCAGAAACCCAAAAGAATTCGAATGCCCAAAAGGTTTCTGTTCGAAAACTTTAAAAAAAATCCGGTCGAAAGTCTCAAAAAACTTCCGTTCGGGAGCCTGAAGCAATTCCCTTTGGAGGCCCAAAATAATCCCGTTCGGAGGCCCAGAAGAAATCCATTCAGCAACCCAGAATACTCTTTTTTGTAACCCAAAACAATTCCGTGAGGAAGCTCAAAAAAAAGTCCGTTCGTGAGCCCAAATAGATTCCGTTCGAAAGCCCACAAGAAATCCGTTCAGAAAACTAGAACAATTCCTATAAGACACACAAAGCAATTCCGTCTGGAAGCCCAAAAGAATTCCGTTCGTGAGCCCAAACAGATTCCGTTCGAAAACTAAAATAAAATAAGTTCGGAGGCATAGGATTTCTTTAGGAGCCAAGAAAATTTCCCTTTAGAAGACCAAAATAATTCCTATGGGAAACCCAAAAGCATTCCGTTTGAAAGCCCAAAAGGATTCTGTTCGAAAATTCGAATGAATTCTGTTCGTTAGCCCAAAATAACCCGTTCGGAGTCTCAGAAGAAATCCATTCAGCAAACCAGAACAATCCTTATCAATAACCCAAAACAATTCCCTGATTCCGCTCGAAAACCCAAAAGAATTTAATTCAGTAGCATAAAAGGAGGAGGTTCAAAAGAATTCCGTTCCGAGACCAGAAGGCTACCTTCAGAAGCCCAAAGTTATTCCTATCGGAAATCCAAAAGAATTTCGTTCGAAAACCCAAAAGGGTTCTGTTTGAAAACTCAAAAGAATTCCGTTCGTTAACCCAAAATGATGCCGTTCGGAGGTCCAGAAGAAATCCGTTCAGAAACCTAGAACAATTCCTATAAGAAACACAAAAGAATTCCGTTCGTGAGCCCAAAAGGATTCGGTTCGAAAGCAAAAAAAAATAAGTTCGGTAGCACAAAAGGATTCCGTTTGAAGCCCAGACAAAATCTGTTCAGAATTAGAATAAACCAGACTAAAATTCGAAAACGAAAGCTCAAAAGAATTCCGTTCGAAAGCCCCAAAAGAATTCCGTTCGGGAGCCTACAATGATTCCATTCGTTGGCCCAAAATGATTCCGTTGGGAGGCTTAGAAGATTTCCGTTCAGAAACCCAGAATAGTTTCTTTTAGAAACCCAAAACAATTCCGCCCGACTGCCCAAAAGATTTCCGTTCGTGAGCTCAAAAGAATTATATTCGAACTAAAAAGAATTCCATTCGGAAGCACAAAAGGATTCCGTTCGCAAACCGAAAAAGAATCCGTTCGGAGCCCAGAAAGATTCCATTCAGAAGCCAAAAAAAATCCTATCGGGAACCCAAAAGAATTCGGTTCGGAGTCCCAAAAGAAATCTGTTCGCAAACTCAAAATAATTCCGTTCGGAAGCCCCAAAAGAATTCCGTTCGGGATCCTGAAATTGATTCTGTTCAGACTCCCAAAAGGATTCAAATTTCAATTTTTCGGGATTCCGTTCGTTGGTCCAAAATAAGTCTGTTTGGAGGCACAGATGAAATCCGTTCAGAAGCCTAGAACAAGTCCTTTCAGAAAGCCAAACGAATTCCTTCCGTTCCGGTACCCAAAAAGATTCAGTTCGGAAGCCTAAATTATCCTGTTCAGAAACCTAAAAGAAATCTTTTCGGAAGTCCAGAAGGTTTCCATCCAAACGCTTAGAAGCAATCCGACATAAATTTCGGGAAGCCCGAAAGAGTTCCGTACGTGAGCTCAAAAGGATTCCGTTCGAGAACCCAAAAGAAGTTAGACCGGAAAAACAAAAAAAAATCCGTTCGGAAACCCGTTCGGAGCCCCAAAGGAATTCCGATCAAAATCCCAAATGGATTCTGTTCGAAAACTCAAAAAAATTCCGTTCGGGAGCCTACAAAGATTCCATTCGGAGGCTCAGAAGAATTCCGTTCAAAAACCCATAACAGTTCCTTTTAGAAACCCAAAACAATTCCGTCCGAATGTCCAAAAGAATTCCGTTCGTGAGCCCAAAAAGATTCTGTTCGGAATCTAGAAAGAAGTCCATTCGGAAGCACAAAAGGATTCCGTTCACACACCCGAAAAGAATCTGTCCGAACAGATTGATTCAAATTAAGTCCGTTAAGAACTCAAATTAAGTCCGTTCGGAAGTTCCAAAAGAATTCCGTCCGGGATCCTAAATGATTCTGTTCGGATGCCCAGAAGAATTTAAATTTCAATTTTCCGGGTGTCCGTTCGTTGGTCCAAAATTAGTCTGTTTGAAGGCCCAGAAGAAATCCGTTCAGAAGCCTAGAACAAGTCTTTTCAGAAAGCCAAAAGCATTCCTTCCGGAGGCCCAGACGGATTCCGTTTCCGAAACCCAAAAAGATTCCGGTCGGAAGCCTAAATTATCCTGTTCAAAAACGGAAGGTTTCCGTCCGCACGCTTAGAAGGATTCCGACATAAATAATTCCTATCGGAAGCCCAACAGAATTCCGTACGTCTGTTCAAAAAAATTCCGAACGAGAACCCAAAAGAACTCAGATCGGAATCACAAAAAAGATTCCGTTCGGAAACCCAAAAGAATTCCGTTTAGTATGTTATGGAAAAAAACCTTTTGTATTACATGATTTAACAGTCAGATTTAATCCGGGAGTTAGAAGGTGCTAGCTGTATTGCAGCTCCAGTGACCCGTTTCGGACTGCCTGGTATTGCATGACCAGTCCGAGGTCACTTTTACTTACAATAAGCCCCGCCTGTTTATGCTACCATTATCAATTGGATAATGGATCCATACACAAACTTCCGAATTCTCTAATCCGGCGCGTATTCAGTTTAAAAATCATAATTATGTAAATTATTCGTAAAAATAAAATAGTAGTAAAACCATAATGAAACAATCTCACCAAATGTTATCGCAGATTGCGCCTGACAGTCCTGATTTATAATGCGGTGCATAATAGCTAACACGCGTCACTCGTCAGCCGAAGTGGATGGATGTTCCCCGGCAATAATTAGATATTACCCTAAACAGCATACCACTATCACCCACGCACATTCTTTAGGTCTATTTTTGTATATGATTTCACGAAACGGAACATTTAATTATTATAATTCAAACTGTTGTAGTAATAACAGATCACTATGCAAATTGGCTTTCGTTTTTTAAATCATTTCTAAAAGCCAAAACGTTAAAAAAATCGAGCAGCGAAACAATTTGACATCCGTCACGCGTGGCACTCTGCGATTCACTCCTTCGTTCGCTTTCCCAAATGGTTTATGTTCGAAAATTCAAAAGAATTCCGTTTGAAAGCCTCAAAATATTTTTTTCATACAAAATGTTCCATAATAAAAAGTTTCTCAAAGTTTCACCTTGGGACTACCACTATGGTTTTCTTTGGACAAAAAACAATAAAATCAATTCCAGCTGCTAATGATTGCAAATCTGCTATTCCAATCACTTATTAAAAAATATTTATTTTGAAACTTTAAATATGGACATTCTTATAATTCATGGCTAGTAGAGCAGTAACGTCAACTGGATCAAGGTCATCCTGTTCATGCTTCATGGTAGTGGGATGCCGAAGCGTCCCACGATTTCGTCAATTAAATGGAGAATTGTAGCGGAGATAGAATACATCCATCTTTGACTCGCTCCAGCGGCACCTCAGATGGGGTCGGATAGAGCTCCATTCTTCAGGACTCTACAAGTGGAAGATTCGCACTGTACTTCGGTGAGGCCGAACATTTTTTTCTGTAACTTTCTTGAGCCAAAACAAGGACCAATTCACATTATTAACTTCCCTTCAATGCCACTGAAACACTGAAACGTGCAGATCTATCCTTTTCAGGATTACAATTTATTTTGTAAGGGAAGAGAATTATTTGATAAAAGAACTATTCGGCACTTCATCTCATAGCTCCCATTTTCATCCCATCAAAAACAAAGCAATGAAATAGAATTTGATTTTTTTCTCTTTTGTATGATTTTTTTCAGCAGTGAACACGAACTTTATCAAAGAGAATCGACCAGATTGGTGTTGTATTTCTTTGTTTTGAGATGAGATGATGTTCAGAGAGCTGGAAAACGAAACAGTTCCTCTAGCTATTTTCAAAATGTACAAACGACAATCGCTTGGACGGTAGAGTAGACCATCGTCAACTCGTTAAATTTTCTCGTAAGGTTCGAGAAACGGCTGAGAAATTAACGTTCAAAATCTATCAAATTTTCGCAATCGCAACATGTACCCCGAAATAGAAAATACAAACGTAGTTTCACGTCAAAAATGTCCATTCCGTAGGTCTTTCGGAGCTTAATTAGCCGATGTGACCGGATTAAACCCAAGTGGCCCTATAGGAACCCTAAAAACATCATTTTCATCATCTATATAATAAAAATGAATTGGACTATGTTCGTATCCGCATAACTCAAAAACGGCTGGACGGATTTTCTTCATTCCTTCAGTGAATATGTTCATTATCGTTTCCGACGCGTTTATATGATATTTACTCATGCGAAAACCACGAGTAAAGTTGAGTGAAACGTGAAAAATTAAAATTAGGTTTCATAAGGAATTTTGCCTAGGCAGTTCACAACGCGCATTTTCGTCTACTATGCAGGACAACGTCTGCCGGGTCGACTAGTTGTTTATAAAAATCATGATGTTTGAGGTATTACACGACTTGTTTTGACTCAATTTGGAAAACGTCCATTCCGTAGTTCCTCATTATTGAAGCCGATGTTTGAAACCTTACTGACCCAGGAATTCTAAAAATATCATTCTCATCATTGCATTGCTAAATCATGAAGTTTAAGGTGTCACACGACGTCTTTTGACTCAATGTAGAAAATGGCCATTCCGTAGGTCCTTCAGATTGTGAGCGATGTAACCGTATTGAAGTCAAATGGCCCCGGAGATTTAAAAATATTTTCAGCATTGCTTTGTAAAAATGAAGTTTGAGGGGTCAAACGACCTGTTTTGACTAAAGTTTGTAAATGGCCACTTTTTCTGGAGACTACAAACCCCAACGCATTCTGGAATGATTGATTTCGGATCAAAAACCAGAAACTGTAGAAAAAGACTATTTTGCTGTACTAGACTCACTTACACCCTTCTGCTTCTAACCCCTTTATAAATTATTAGTAAAAACCTACAAGTGAGACACGCCCTAAACGATATCACGATCAAACACGTACTAATTATTCTAATTAATTCCGACGTCATCTACACAAAACAGGAATATATCTCAGAAACTCGCAAACGAATTGCCTACCAAACGACATCACTTCAAAGCGTGCGCTAATTAATTCGTTTGGCCATCTAAAGATTCCGCTAATAGCATCTAATCGTTAACCGCTTGAAATGTGTGTAACAGAAAACATATAAAGTGATTTTCCTCAAAAGTACGTTTTTTTTATCGATATTATATTTCTATTTGTTACCAATTGTGCCTTACTGAGTCTACTATTTCTTCACGTTAAAAACATTCAAATCCAATAATTTAAACGTTTTTTTTCCATATTAATCCAAAAGCCTAAACTTTTTATGTACAGCTGTAAAAAAGCTCAAGCAGATGTAAGCCATTGTAAACAATTTAAACAGATTTGATATAAATTATTAAAACCCAAACACACATTGTCCGAAATTTCGGCCACCGTGCGTGTGCGTGGTGGAAGCTCGAACGATTAACCCATGCGCGACTCCGCCGCCGCCTCCATCAGCGACTACCGAACCGACTGACCACTCAGCCAGCAGCGTGTGCTTTTCGTGTGCGAATGCAGCTTGACTGCGATATAAGC
Organism: Armigeres subalbatus; assembly: GCF_024139115.2. Classification (NCBI taxonomy): domain Eukaryota; kingdom Metazoa; phylum Arthropoda; class Insecta; order Diptera; family Culicidae; genus Armigeres; species Armigeres subalbatus. The sequence goes on along the minus strand of NC_085140.1, from coordinate 295,805,407 downwards.
GGCGGCCGGGCGATCGTTGGTTGACGAGACACGTTAAACACCGATAAATTACATCGTAAACGGAGGAGCATGCTCTGGTTCGACCCTGAAAGAAATGTTGTGGTTCTGTTTTTTTTTCTTCAGCTCTTTCATTTAGGTTTGGGAGTAAGGTGCGAAAATTATTTTGCTGGTGAATTGCTGGTAAATGATTGGTAAATGTGCGGGTGGTAATGACCCGGTACGGATCGATCAAACGCACACCTTCGCCGTCAAGCCGTAGGCTGACGCTGTGATGGTGTTTCACTCGCTTTATCGGAAGTGTTTAATTGGTTCGGGACGAGTTTGATCGCAAATTGCTGGTCCATTATCGTAAATATTCGGCACTAAACGAAATTACCGCACAAGCCATATACTGTATGATGCGAATATCCCTTTGTCTCAATTGCTTTTAATTTAGAACAATCGGATTGAATTGATTGGCTAATTGGGTTTTCCGACACGTTTCAGTATATCATTACTGGAACGAGGTAACCCCACAATACGTTTTACACATTATTCGAGATTTTCATAAGAGCTTAGATAATCATAATTTGGCAATGCAATGCGTCTCAAACTTCTTTTTTGCAATTCCTGTTCATAATACCTGGTTTACAGTTCGTCTTTGAGTAATAAAACGGTCTACTTTTCCATACCAACAAAATGGGTGCTTTATTGGCCGCATAGCAACTCAAATTGGTTGCATAAAATCCATTATAGCATTCATTTGGATGCTACAATGAAAAACCAGCATCAGAACAATAGTTACATGACTACATTTTGCTGATCAAGCTTGGGTGAGTGTTCAAATAGTGTATTCTCTGCATCGCGTAATAAACGAAATAGTTTGATGGATTGTACGACAATTCCCCGAATAACAATTTCCTCCGTCATCTGAGAGCAAAGGTTCCACACTGCTCCCTTGAGGAACCTCTACCGAAACGTCTTTTTCTTCACTGCTTGCACCTTTTATTGAAACATGTTTTTTTCAACGCTTTGTCGACGTACAAGTCGAGTCATGTACGAGACACTGAATACGACCACACAGTTGTGGTCAAAATACGTATCTGCAAAGATATCGAAATAATTGGTGGAATTAAACGGAGAGTACCAAACTCGTCTTCACCGACGACATAGGATATTATGGCACGTAACTTTGAGAAGATGGAGGAAGCCTACATCAGACTGAAGAGGGAAGCCAAGCGGATCGGACTAGTCATCAACACGTCGAAGACGAAGTACAAGAGAAGACAATGTGAGCCACCCACCGCGAGTTTGCATCGGTGGTGACGAAATCGAGGTGGTAGAAGAATTTGTGTACTTGGGCTCACTGGCGACTGCCGAAAATGATACCAGCAGAGAAATTCGGAGACGCATAGTGGCTGGAAATCGTACATACTTTGGACTCCGCAAGACGCTTCGATCGAATAGAGTTCGCCGCCGTACCAAACTGACAACCCGACCAGTAGATAGTAACAGATTCATATCAGACCTTGTTATTCTGTTACAGCAGCTTCTTATAACAGCGGTTGTTATAAATCATGTACCATTAGTAGTTAAAATAACAAAAATTGGAACAAAATCTCTTCCAGTTTGAACAAAAATATTACTAAATATGTTATTGATTGAACAGAAATATAACTCGTTGTGTTACATAAAAAGTGGTGAAACTAGCTTATACTATAACAACTTATGTTCTTGAAAATAATTTGATTATCCATAATGTAGGCAATTTACTTTGTCCAGCTGGTTAAACTTTGATTGTAGGTTCAAGTTATACTGTAGTTGGTACCTTTTTTTTTAAAATTCATATCTACCAAAAATGTAGGCAATTGTATTTTTTTCGGTACAAATAAACATAACACATTATGTTATAATCATGTTATGACGATCATAAAATTTTCTTTCCTCCAACTTTGGCAGAAAATTTATAACTAAATTATTGCAAGTTTTGTTATTTGTAACACATATTGATATAATTGTGATAAAATTTTGTTATGACTAACTGATCGGGAATCTACAAAATGCTCATTAGACCGGTAGTCCTCTACGGACAGGACAGGACTCGTGGAGGACCAACGCGCACTTGGAGTTTTTTTAAAGGAAAGCGCTGGACGGAGGCGAATGGAGGAGGCGAATGAACCACGAGTTGCTTGAGCTGCTGGGAGAACCATCCATCGTTCACACCACGAAAATCGGACGACTGCGGTGGGCTGGGCACGTAGCCAGAATATCGGACAGTAATCCGGTGAAAATGGTTCTCGACAACGATCCGACGGGCACAAGAAGGCGAGGTGCGCAGCGGGTAAGGTGCATCGAACAGGTGGAAGATGACTTGCGGACCCTCCGTAGACTGCGTGGTTGGCGAAGTGCAGCCATGGACCGAGCTGAATGGAGAAGACTTTTATATACCGCACAGGCCACTTCGGCCTTAGTCTGAATAAATGAAAAATTAACCAAACTCGTCTACATTCCACTACATTCCACTAAAAAAAGCTTAACATATTTTTTCTGATATTTTTTTCGCCCAGTTTGTTCAGTAGGTAAGAGAACTGTTGCGTTTTCCATCTCACATATATTCATCTCATCGCAAAACAAAGAAATACATCACCAATCTCGTCCTTTCTTTTTGCTAACACGCGTGCTCACTGGTAAAAAAAATCACAAAAAAAGAAGCAAACCAAATTCCTTTTCATTGCTTTGTTTTTGATGGGATGGAAATAGGAGCTATAAGATGAAGTGCCGAACCGTTCCCCTATATCATTCGCTGTCCCTGTTTTGCCGTAACAGCCAAGTGTACGCAGTAATACATTGTGGTCAATTGTATCAAATGCATTCTTCCAATCAAAAACAGAACCCCTTATATTTTTCGTCCCTCGGAAGCTTGTAGCATGATGGCTATTGTAAATATGTAAATAGAACTATAATGGATGATTACGGTAAATGAATGAAATAGATATTAATTAATTTAAATTGTTTTGGTTCTTGTTATGTAAATCTTGTATTCAAGTTATGGTTCAATGTTCATTAAATCTTTTCGTGTATAAATTATTCAATATAGATACCAATTCGACACCTGACAAGTTCACTCAACGCATATATGTTAAATGTTCAAGTTCATCTAAGATGAACACCGTCAAAGCTTCACAGGTCGCTTCGTGAACTTCCACGACCGTCTGAACCAAGGGGTGGGAAGAGGGTTCAGAAGAATGAGAACCCTTTCAGATCCGATACGTTATGAGGGAATGAGATGACAGTTTCATTCGTAGGTTTATGATAGGTAAAGATTTAGATCGGGAAGGTTGATGGCCTTTGGGAAGGTTCAACAACCCCGGACACGATTCGAACAACCTCACGACCTATCTGAGGCAATTTGGGACCACACTGGATCATTTCAACCGAGACCGTGGAAAGATCCGGGAGTGCGAGTTTTTTAGTCTCTAGTATCGTGAATCTGTTGTGGTATGTTAAAACGACATTAGAAGTCTTTGGTGTTTTAGATTTTACGTTTATTCCTTTCCGTTAGGCTAAAGTCCAGTTAAAGAGTGTTGTGCGGTTCGTTAGTATTTTTGTGCGAGTATCCTAGAAATAGAAGGTAATTTGTAAAATATGTGTGTTCCAAAATGTGTGTGCTTATACGCGTCAAACAGCCGTTTGACGGCTTCTTATTGCCAGTTTTTGAGAACGAGATTCGAACCGACGCCTCTACCGACCTCTGGATATCGACCGCATCGCCCAACCCTCTCGGCCACCGTTTTCGTCGATCCACGCGCTCTCGTTGAAAACTCTCCGAGTTGCGGCTTTTGGTCCGTGAACCGGAAAGGGACCGCACCGTCACCATTGCGTCCGTCTTGGCCACGCCGGCCACCTTCAAAACGAATCATTTCGTCCGTAGCCGAGCAGTCATTCCGACTGCCCACGGAATCCATTTTGTTGCCATCTTCGGTGGCGCGTTCCACGAGACGCTGTATTGTTCGACCATCGTTATTGTCCGAACCCCGCCATCCGTCCGCTATTGTGTAGCAGCCATCGATCGCCATTGTGATCCGCAGCGTCCAACGACACGCGTTGGTAACCGTTCCTCCGCAAGACCAACCATCATCGAACAGTCCGTTCGCCGGGTCGCGAACCTCGCGGTCACTTGGTGGAGTTGCCGCAATACCATTTCAACAGCGAGCCACATCAAGAAAGGTCGGTAAAGCAGAGCACCAGAAAACATCCACGGTACCGTGAGTAGAAATGCGCATGCGTAAATGAATTGACACACACATAAAAGCTAGCTAAAATTATAAATACCGCACACATGAAGTAGACAGACAAGATAAAGTAGAGAGAAAGGAAAAAGAAAAGAGAAAGTGAAATGATCCTAGGATAAGTTTGTAAATTCAAATAAAAGCATGCTTGTTAATTGTTGCCGTTTTGCCCTACAAAAATAAATGTTTTTTTCCTTTCAAATGCAACGAGTTTGTAATGTCTAGGTACTAAAGGTTTTTGATGTCGTTCGGTTAGTGTTTTTTTTTGCGTATTTTGTGATTTTTACACCTAGTTGGACTGCTAGGGAAACTCAGTCCCTTCTTTTCCGTTCTTGAAACGAGAAGGGAGAATTGTGAAGGTTGGTTCTGCCAATGATGATAATTTGAGCTACAGTGACTAACCGAACGACGATCTCTAGCCATCGTAAATTTACGCGTGGGACGGTCATCTCGCCGAAAAAGAACGGAAGTACTTTATAACCGTTCGGGTTTGCTAGTGCGTTTCTCATCCACTGAATTCTTTCAAGAAACCTGCCCTGAGGTTTGGATTCTTGCCGGGCACAAAAACAGACGGGCGGCCCTCAATGTTGATTGAGGTGGCGCTTAAGCCGCTCGTTTACGGATTCAATGTCGAGAGACCCCATTGCCGCTAAGATGTGCTATAAGCTTCATAAATTTCATCTACCAATTTGCAAGCGGTGGTCCACGTACTAGCTTCTTCTCTTAATCCGTACAGAACTTCGTGTTCTCGCAGAAAATTGGTCATTCCGGAGACGGACACGGAACTTCTCTAATATTTTACTTATTACTGATAAGCTAGATAATGGATGGTAATTATTAATGTACCACTTGTTTCCGCCTTTATGAATGGTGATCACCCTCGCGGTTTCAGAAAAAAAAACAGAAGAAAAGTACCCAAAGATAATCGTTGAACAAGTCCCGCAGGAGTGTATAGAAAGTATGATGATGATGCTTGATTAAAGTCCAATTCGGCTATATGACCTAACGACCTATTCTACCGGATGGCTTTCGAACAGATGGGTTTCGGCCTAATGATTTCTTCAGCCGGGTCGGCATTCGGCCAAATGGGTTTCGGTCAAAAGACGCTTCTCCGAGCAGGCGTCTATCAAGCTCTTTTTAGTGGAATGTACTCAACCGTCTAAGACGAATTTAGTACTCTCCATTTAATTCCACTAATTATTTTGTTATCTTTGCAGATACGTATTTCGACCACAACTGTGTGGTCGTCTTCAGTGTCTCGTACTTGACTCGACCTGCCGAGTCCGGAAGTGCGGCATGCCACCCGGAAGTGTGGCATGAAAGTAAACTTTCGGGCAATGTCCACTACAAGACGGTTAGGTTTCGCCCCAATGTCAAGTGTTATTGATGACCCCGCCAGTTGGTACCGGCCGCTGCAAAACACAATTACCGCTGATCATGGTGAAGCCAACGGATGTGGCCCACCGATGGATAGCACACATCGCAGCCTGCGTCTTCATTCTGGTGGATGCCGTCGGCGTAGATGAACAGGAACTTGTTGGCCGGCAGTATGCCGAAGACCCTGTTCATGGCAATGAGAAAGAGGGTCACTGCCAGTGCTTCTATAGTGTGCATCGATTGATCCCTAAAAGAACGATTGTTCGCATAGGTCGCCGTGCTTGCATTATGCTGAGTAAACTTCGAATCGTATTATCGCTTATCAATCGAAATACATTGAGTGATGCGTTGAATTGGTTTAAAACACGGTTTTAGCCTTTGTATTTTTTTTTTTATATATGAAAATTCTTGGTGGCTTATCACGGCAACTTACCATAGATTACCTTCCCAACTAACCACTTATTCCTTTTCCGTGGGTCTCACGGAAATGCAGGGCATTCCTCGATCTCTTGAATTGAAACGATGAATATCGAACTAATTATATGTGTTATATTTACCATTCTGGGTTTTTGCACTGCCTAGCGGTAAGATGCGCGGCTACAAAGCAAGTCCATGCTGAGGGTGGCTGGGTTCGATTCCCAGTGCCGGTTTAGACAATGTTCGGCTTGGAAATTGTCTCGACATCCCTGGGCATAAAAATATCATCGCGTTAGCCTTATGATATACAAATGCAAAATGGTAACTTGGCTTAGAAACCTCGCGGTTAATGACTGTGGAAGTGCTGAATGAACACTAAGCAGCGAGACGGCAAAGTCCCAGTGTGGGATGCCAATAAGAAGAAAAAAAGAAGTTTTTACAGCACTACTTAGTCAAGCAACTTATCTAGTGAACACAAAAAGTATGCCATTTGTCCGATATGCCAAATGACTCTCACTTTTGACGCTGTTCACAATTATGCCAAATGTCCGTTATGCCAAATGCCGGTTATACCTACCTACCCATACATATGATGGACGTACACTTCGTGTTTTCTGGAGCAAAATCTAATGTAATGTAATAGTCCAGGTCGTTCGTTGTTGGGCAGCCAGTCATCAGTCTCCCTGCACACCGGCCGCATGTGCATCTTCCTCAAGTGCACACAGTCAGCGATTGCGGGGTCTATCCCGGAGCTGACGTCCTATTCCAGGTTCTCTGCTAAACATGACTCTTGCTGGTCTCTCTTCTGGCATACGCACTACATGAGCCATATTTTGTTAACCTGCTGATGTCTGCATTTTTGTACACTTGGTGCAGCTCGTTATTTATACGTCTGCGCCATTAACCATTTTCCACGACGCCGCCAAGCATTGGGCACAGTACTTTCGCTCAAACACTCCGAGAATTCGATAGTCTGCATCTTTAAACGTCCATGCTTCATGGCCTAGTTTTTTCCGTGTCTGTAGGCTGCGAGACTTTAGCTGGCTAAGCAAATCTTGCAGCCGCAACACGTCTTTTTACCTCGCGGCTTACGTCGTTATCACATGTAACGATTGTTCCAAGATATATGATTTCATCGACAACCTCAAATCGCGTTCTCTCCATTTACACCTCGGGACCAACACCGTTTGGAATGCCACGTTCTCTGCCAGCCACCAGGTCACTTAGTTTTGACAGCCACGAAAGCCTTTTCCACTGCTATGATATCTACACTACACCAATGATGTCGATGTCATACGCAAAACTAAGGATCATGGAAGACTTGTTAATCATGGTTCCTTTGTTTTTGCTCACCAGATCTTCGAATTGCACCTTCTAGAGCTATGTTGAACAGGAGGTTAGAGAGCACATTGCTCTGCTTCAATCTATCTAACACCATGAACGAATCGGATGTCTCACCAGATATTCTAAAGTTTGATTTGGATCCATTCAGCGTCGAACAAATCAGCCCATCAAGCTTTGCCAGGAAAGCCGTGTTGCCAGAGTTCATTCCGTCGTAAGCTGCCTCAAAATCTACAAACAGATGATGAGTCCGCAAGTTGTATTGCCGGGATTCATCAAGGATTTGTCCCAGAGTAAACATTTGATCCATTGTTGATCGTCCTTCTCGAAAACCGCTTTGAAGTTGGACGACAAAGGTCTCAGTATAAATAAATCAGTACATAAATCGGGATCGTTATATGGCCTATATATCAAACGATTTTATGATAAATGGCCCGCTCTCGGCGCGAAAGAACCGGTGCCAGCGGAAGTGGCACATAAATCATGACAGTTCTCAAATGAACTGATGTCAAAAATTAGGTTACCAATGATGCTGACAGCAAGACTGGCAGCCCTTTGATTTATTTCACATTTATAGCAAATTCAAATTGAAAAATTTCACACAAGGTAGGGTAGAAATAGGACGAAATAATAAAGAATTTAGTTTAGTTAGAGTCAAACCGCCAAAAGTGAAGTAACTCAACAAAAGTCCCGCAAAAATCTCGAAAGTTCTTTTTTAATATAGTTATTCCCAGTGAAAAGCCCTAAGGTGACCGTTTAAACGAGAAAACAGGGGATAATTCGGGTTATCAAAATCACATATTCTACAGCATCAAAGTTAATGATTTGATCTTTAACTTCTCCCAGGTGATACAAAAGATGACTCTTTCAAATAAAATGGCCTATCAGCAATTTATGGCCTCTAGTTCATATCAATCCTCGTGGCAGATAACAGTTTGAATAAATTCAAAAACAAATCGCTTCTCGCGAAAGACAGAACATCCTTCCATTCATATGATAACGGTCGATCTTGATAAGCAGAAAACGCCAGTAAAAAAAGCTGTCATTGAATTGTTCGGAGATACGTAATGCAAGTTGAATTGTCCCTCCACAAAATTGGTATCATCACCGTGCAAGGCTTAGAGGGTGTGCGCAAGAATAGACAATTGACCAATGATCAACGGTTAATCGGGCGATCTAAATATCTCTAACATTATCGCCAAGAGTGATGCGATAGCAGTTAATCGAAAATACCGTTATTGGTTATCAAACGTTTTCTCAAGTGGATAAGAATCACTTCACAGAGTGTGAGTATTTATGGTACTTGATATTTATAAGCGAATTTCCGAGAAAAATGTTAAGTAAATCGATTGTGTTTAATGACCCTAGCATATGTCATGAACAAAAAAGGCATGACCTTTGTTAAGATATACAAAACTATAACAAAGATTCACTTTGTTTGTGAAAACGAGTCCGGTCAACTCCAACAATTTTCCAATTTTAATACAAGGTATATTTTACAAAATCTAGAATTGTAAAGACTCTGAACATTTTCAATTTTTTGTCATTCTTTGTTATAAGCTCCGGTAAAAAATCACGAAATGAAAGCTAATGTTCCACCCTTCTTCAAAAGCCAAAGCATTCCATATCAATATTCTACTAAATATTTCGAAAAACCAACTGCTTCCATGCCGACAGACAATAGAATCCACCACGAGCCAGCCCCGCGTGTCTCCCAGAAGACAAATAATGAATGGAAATTAATTTCATTTCCAAACTCAAACTTGCACGAGTGGCACATCACAACGACCACTTCAAAGCGCTCGGAGAATTCCTTTGAACTTCTCACTTCAAAGGCCTGCCAGTAACAGGGCCTCAAGCGACCCAGGAGCAACGGCACAACCCGGTCCGGCATTAAGTTTGGCAATTTGGCAGAGTGAAAATTTTCGGTGTTCCATATCGGCGCCCAAAACGGGTGGACGTGGAATCCTCTGCTGGTCGAATTAAAATTCGTCCCCGGAGAAAGCTTCGTCAGTGTGGTTCCCACGGTCCGGAAAGCTCAAGTGGGTTTCGATTGCAACTGTCGGACCGGAGCATTCATGTGACATTGGTACCGGTCAAGCAACCGCCCGTGCACGGGCTAGTTGTGGCGTCTCCGAAAACAAACGTGACCGAACGAACTTAACCAAGGATTACCCGCTCACGTCCCCTTTGTGTTGTGGGGAAGAGGGTACGCGATTCGCAGTATAAAGCATTTTTCACCCCAGTGCTGATTTGATAAGCATCGCCCGGGCGAAGAATGGAACGACACCGGTTGATGGGTGATAAAAGGAAACGTCATTTAATTCACGCGGGGGTGGCACTTTGATGCAGCCATTGTACGCACTTCCGAATCGAATCGAGCCAGCGCGATAGTCTCAGCCAGGTCGTCGTTCATTGGCATTTTAATTCAATTACGCGCTCGTTTTGGTCGTAACTCTAGCGTTTGTTGTTTCATTACGGTCTGTTCACGGTAAATTTTGGACGTGAAATAAGGTAATATTTAGATACCTAAACATGCCGTTGGAATACTAAATAATAGGGGTATACACTTAACAGCGTAGGTTGCTGTGTATCTGATTATAGAAATGTTTCACACTCAATCACAAGGGACATATTTCAAATCGCCTGTGAAACATTTCCATAAACAGATACACAGCAACCTACGCCGTTAAGTGAATCCCCCTAATATCCTCCAGAAATTCTGGTATTTTTTTAACTGATCGCCTACTTTGAGCGTGCTTACAGCTGCACACTAGCAGTTAACGCCAACGTGATGTCAGATGGTATTATTCATAATACAGTCGCCTCTCCACATCTCGATATTGAAGGGACCATCGAGGTAGAGAGATATCGAGAAATGGGAGAAAAATTGGAATGGGTACTAGATCCAAAAAAGCTCGTTGCTATAAAAAACGACAACAAAACAAATGTAATTTCTTGTTGTTGATATGTTTGGGACCGAGGAAACCATCGACATAGGGAGAGATAACAATATATAGAACATCGAGATGTAGAGAGCCGACTGTAATTTTTATTTGGTGGAGAAGATATATTTACTAATCCAAAATCCATCCAAACACCTAGAAACAATATTTGTTTCACTTTTTGAAATCAAGAGAATTATAAATAACATGATAGCGTCAACGTATTTGACAGTTTTCCTATTAACGATGAAGGATTATTTTCATATTGAAATAAGTAAAGTGACCAGATAAATTTTGTGTGAGCGCGGGACAAAAAAAAGGTTCATAGTTTAATATGTTTTAGAAATGCACTCAAAGCAAACCTTTAATTTTTTTTTTCAGAACTTATTTATTACCAAGGTTTAGTTTGCTAACTTTTCGATAAACGATTACTCATTTTAGAAGTCAAAGCTTTCTTCAAACGTTGAATGTGCAGCGCAATGTAGCTGTTATTGAGTTTCACATACTTTTGATGTTTGACAGTCCCCTGTCTGATAACTGCAAAACTGTTGCAACTAAAAAATTGTAGAAAATAACTTTCAGCTGTTAAACGTCTAGTGTATAGAAATTTTATAGAATATTATTTTTAATAAAGATATAAGCAATGGTATCGAATCTTGAAAATTAGCTTCTGAATAACCCAAATAATTCTTTGTAAATTACCTAACAAAAGAATTGTGATTAAAAATTAATTAGATCATTTTTTTTAAGTCTATTCTGGTTGAAGTTTCCGCCTCTAGGAATATGATCCACGTCTAGTTTCAGATTACTTGGATACTAGAATCCGATCTAAAGTTTTCCCGAAATGTGAGCCTACCTTGAACACAATATTCATTTTTTGAAGCACTTTTTGCAGCAGCGTCATCTAAAATCAATAATCTAAAGGTCGTCTTCCAACTGGGGTGTTTTCTGCAAAATTTTGGTCCGCATGAAATTTATATGGAGTGGGATTTTGGACGTTCCGTGTCGAAACCCAAGCAACCACGCAGCAGGAAATACATGGAAGCAAAATCTGCTTACAAGATTCCCAGGGTATCCAGCTTTCCACGCTAGCCATAATGGCGTCTGCCATAAATTAATCTGACAGTAACTGCTTCCGACGCTGATCTGCTTTCGGCGCTGGCTGGTCGTATCTAGGCAACAATTTTCACATTGTTTATTTACTTGCATGATAATAGTCACAACTCTACAAAACTGAAAGAATTTCAATATTAGGAACAAACTATTTAAGATTTGAAAACTAACATTAATGCTGTCCAATGAGCAGCTCGAAGTAGCTCGAAGTTGTTCCCGTCCTGCTCGTTCTTTTTTGTCAACAAACGGGCATGAGCGTGACAGGAACAACTTCGAGCTACTTCGAGCTGCTCATTGGACAGCACTATTATTTTCATGTTTTAGGTTGAAGAAACATTTTAATTCCAAGATATGTACGCTACAAGGCGATCAGTATCTTTTGGTTTCAGCACCCAGATTGAAGAATTTCCGGGATGTTCCGCTAACAAGTGTGGTCGAATGTTAGCATAATGTGAAAATAAAATCCTGCAGCTAGAATGAAGAACTGATGTCGATGATAAAATCCTCGGTAATTCCAGGACAGTGAAAAAAAGTTCCATTTTCTTGCTTTGCGTATACTGCCGCTAACCGCAAGTCGAGCACATCTGTATATGGAGGCCCATATACAGATGTGCTCGACTTGCGGTTAGCGGCAGTATAAGACATGCACACGAAGTTTTTAGGTTGTTTAAAGCGCAATGGAGCTCGATGCTACGTTGTTCCGCATATAACTCAAATGTATTACATACTCAAATTCAATCATAATTCTTTTATTACATGCTTAATTACGCAATGAAACAGTTGAAGTACTCACAATTCAATTTGATTAATTAAATATTATGTGCTAGTTACTTGGGTACACCTACTTTTTTTTCTTATTAATAAATTAAAATTTAAAAACTGCAAATTTTCCATTGCAGTATATCATATATCCAAACTATTTCGTTGAGCATCAGGTACATTCGCATAAAACGATCAGTTTCTTTGTATATTTTTTTCAAAGTAGATATTTGTATTCTCAGCATGCCCATCTTTACACGATATAGAATAGTGGTATTGGATTGTGTTTGAAATCAAACGCAGGTTTGCAGGTTTTAAAAAATTTGAAGACAAAAATTAAATTTGTGAGCCATTTTGGATATATGACACGCTGAAAAGAAGGGTATGAAAGTCACGATGAACTTCAACTTGGCGTGGCTCTTGGCTTATTTCAGTACCAGGTTTTCAGAATTGAGCCTCGAACATTACGGATGTATACAACTACTTTCTGTAAAATCGACCAACCAGTATCATACGACAAATTTATTATTTGAAGCTTTTGTTTCGAGGAATATAAACCTAAAATAATAAAAAAATGATTATAAAGTCTAACAAGTAATGGACGTTTACGTTTTCGATTGCATCGATCCTCTTTTTCTTCTACTCTCAGTAAATAAACAAACCGAAATGGTTGCTATGATACGGATCAGCGTCGAAATTAGTTGAGCGTCGGAAGCAGTTACTGTCAGAATATTTTATGGCAGTCGCCATTATGGCGATCGTGGAAAGCTGGATAAGGCTAGTGTTGGTAGAGTCATGTTAAAATCTTAATCATCGAAGCCTCATGCGCGATCTAACTCGCTTTCGATCTGCAAGCAGAGTTTTTCACACAAAATCGCATCGTTTCGCCCACTTGCCGAAAAATGATTTTGCCCCCTAAAAGCGTCAAAACCAAATGGAAGAGTATTTAATGTTTAAGTATGGATTTACTATCCATTGTTTTAGGCAAAGGAAGTAAATTTGATTTGAATCCTGGATGAGATTTGTGAATTTGAGTCTTTCCCAACACTGCTATAAGGCTTGAGTAAAACAATCTATAGTCACAAAAGCACATTTTAATCTTGATTTCAATGATCCATACGATTGTCTTACAAAACGTTTGCTTTAGTCATTATTATATATTTTAAAATTTTATAATTTCTTTGAAAATACTAATAAATAGCTAATTATGCCATCTATTTTTCATTATTTCGCGGGACATTATCTAGAAATTTGTTAAATGCGGGACGTTTCGCGGGACGCTTTTTTGCGCGGGACAAATAGTGAAAATGCGGGACTGTCCCGCGAAACGCGGGACGTCTGGTCACATTAAAATAAGACTCCTGGCCTTTCAGCAGCACGGTGCGCTAGAAGTTCTCGGGTCGAGGTGATTTTTTGTTCGGTTTGAGGATACATTTTTAAATGTATTCTAATATGTTTATAAAAGTTCTAGTTATACGAACAAACAAAAGGGATTGAAGTGCTTGAGTTTAGCATTATAGTGTGGTGACAGCTTCAAGCAATGATTGTATCGAGCACTGTGACGATTTTTGGGTAGGTTAAATGATGATACCGTTTTGTAAAACTGGAAAGATTCACTCCGGCTCAGTGGTGTTGCAACGAGAGCGAAAGTTTGAAATCTATATTTTTATTTTCATTAATTGGATCAATTAGGAGTAAAATAAATGAATGAAAAATATTAAGTATTGTGCGAGATAAACGGGATTTTTTTATAATTATTAATCATAAACCTACGGCTTCCAAAGAGTATAAATCATCAGTTTTTTTTTGCAGTGAGCCGGGAATCGACTCCATAGGCCCAAGTAGTGATTTACCCTACGTAACGCCTGGATGCTGGCAACGGCGGGTAAGAAACCAGCCACTGTATGTGATTTATTTCAAAGAACTCGTAAAGTTATGGAAAACTTCTTATAATATGTTCTAAAAATTTTGCAGAATTATTAGAATAACCCAAAATTCATGGAGGATGACCTCCCTGGAATACTTGGAGAAAAAATTTCCCTAAATTCTCTTGAGAATTTTTCACCGAGTACAAGAGCGTCCCTGGTAAAAGTAATTTCGCTTTTTATCCAACCTTTGTAGTACACATCGACGCGGAAGCAGACCAGCAGTGGACTCATTGGTAAATTTATATTATGACAATGTCTCACTAACGTATAACAACTCAGATTTCACATTCAGCGTACTAGAGCTCGGAAGTTGCGAGTGGTACGATGAATGATGAACTGGCTCGGCTATGGTCAACGGATAGAAAGATGATCCGGAACTGCGCAACTCTATGCGCCTCTTCAGTCGTTGGTTGTAGCGGCCACAACGACCAAAACACAGTTTTCCAAAAAATTCTGCTGTTATGGCGGTCAACGCCACAATTAGTCCTATGCGCCCTCCTCGAACGCTGCGCGGGAGTTCTCCTGGTCGTTGACGGTATTGAGCCAATATTCAGGTGACAGTAAGGCAGACAAGCCCGTGCTACCAACGGAAACAGTGGTCAATGTTTGCTGGGTTGAGTCCGCGCGAAATACAGTCGGCGGGATTTCCGAGACAAGCTATGCTTGTGGCTGCTCGGATCTTCGATACGTGGTTAGGGGCCGTACACATATTACGTAAGCACTTATGGGGGGAGGGGGGGTCGGTCAATATCTTACGCTCCATATAAATAAAAATTCATTTGTATGAAAAAAATCTTACAAGGGGGGAGGGGGGGTCGAAAAACCCAGAAAAATTGCTTACGTAATAAGTGTACGACCCCTTAGCTACGAATGTTTTCCAACGGAATTAAATGGAGTGCAACCACTAAAACAAGGTGTTGAAAATAGGTGGTGGTGGTGGTCTTCAGCGAGGCGTCCATCTTCTTCAAGAGCTGCGTTGCCAGCTGTGTTGCACAGAGC
This sequence comes from Armigeres subalbatus, assembly GCF_024139115.2. NCBI lineage: Eukaryota > Metazoa > Arthropoda > Insecta > Diptera > Culicidae > Armigeres > Armigeres subalbatus. The sequence continues at coordinate 295,790,260 of NC_085140.1, read as the reverse complement.
TCTAGGCTGGCGATGGAGTGGTGCGTGGACAGTGGCGCAAATTTTGACTTCGATGTCAACAAGTGAACTTGTGCTCCGTCGATTCTATGCAGACGATGCAGCAAGCTCCATACGCAACCGAGGATGCATCGGCGAAGAAATAGAGCGTAGGGTCGCAAAAATTGCATAAAAGAGCGCTGTTGCGCTAGTAAGGCAGTATCGTCAGCCTGATCGCGGCCGTTCGGTTGCTGCATGATCGTAGGCTGCCGGCCCATGACTTCGTCGATTTTGAAGGGGACATGAAGTTGAGATAAAATACATCTATCCTTGCCTCGTCCATCGGCAGCCGTTGTGCTGAGCTCTGCACGTCGGGAAGCTTCATAGTACGTATCGATGAGGCCGATGACATTGTAAGGAAATCTTTCCAATTCTCTAGAGGCACACCACAGATTCTCGTGGATCAGACGATCGAAGGTGTTATCGTGGTCAATGAGTATTAAATGGAGCGACTCTGAAAATTCGTTGATCTGCTCCAGGGTGATGCAAAATTTTACAATATGGTCCTCACAGGATTTCTTGGGTGTGTCTACCTTCCCCTGCACCCGAATTAGGCTAGAACTATGAGAACAATGTCCTGTAATATGATGCCCATCCAATATTCGCACAAAGTCAGATCCACTTTAAAACCTTCACTAAGACACCTTGCATTCAGTAGGCCGGAAAAGTCGCGGTATGCCAGGTATTGCAGAGAGCATTTGTATGGGTGGCTTGGAGTCGGCTTCAATCATCTCTGCTGATATGCGGTCGATCCTGGGAGCCTTATTGGATTTCGTGCTTCGGACGGCTGCTTCAATCTCCTGCAGTGATGTGGCTCGAAGTTGACGCGAGTAATTCATCGCATCCTTGGTGGCACATGCTAAGATAGTAAAGGTTGGTCGGGCGTCAAAATTTGAAGAAGATGTTTGAAATCCCCGAGCCTGAGTATCAGCTGTTCCGTTGAGTAGTTGAGTGACTAACATGTCGTGTCTTTCACTGGCAACTACGAATTTTTCCTTCGTAGAGGAGGCGAATATCGCTGGTTGATGAGACTTTCCCCCATCAGCGGCAGGTGGCTGCGCAAAAGAGCAGGGGGCGGCCTATAAAGAATGCTTTTTATTGGAATCAGCTAGAACAACCTGGATGAGCTGGACGGGCACTCATGCTGGATGCTGGCCGAGGAACATTCAATGCGTGAAACCTATAGGGCCCCCGAAGTCAACTGTAGGTGGAGGTGCTCAGGGCAAACCCTATACTGTCTGTTCGAACGCTGTAGAAACTATACTGCAACATACTGCCTCTAATCACATTATCCTAGAGCAGGTTGATAAGTTGGAAATGAAATGACTACGTAAGAGTTTTCTGTTGTCTGAACCATGAAGATGTTACGCCCTGGGATGCAAAAGTTTTGCAGATAGGGTCGTCGGCCTCGTAGATGCGTAGTACGAATCTTTTACGCGCAGGTTTCTTACTGTCCTCATTCGGCATGTCGCTGATGTGAGGCAAGTGTGAACCTTTTGGACGACTCCGATTTGGCCAATGATAATGATGGTATGCTATATGAGTATAGCGACACTCTATTATTCGGAATGGGCTCAACGAACCGCTCCTTTGCAGTGGGTCTCAGCATCCACGTCAGCAGGATCGGCCCGTTAAATTTCACCGGGACAGCCCCCCATACTTTGCCGGGCTTTCTACATCCTAACAGTCTGATAGTGTCGGATGGCGGAATTAGGATCGACATGGGGGCTAAAGAGCGATGCATAATGTTCAAAATCGGTCTAAAACCATGATTATCGTCCCTTCAATATTATTGAAAGTTGGAAGGGGGGGGGGGGTGAGTGGCATAAAAAAAGAAAAAAATATTTAAATCGATCAAATTCAAAAATATCGATGATTGTAAGTAGTACACTACAGTTGACAGAAAAAAATGACAAAACAGAGCAGATTACTGAAAGGTGATCCTAAAAAAAATGAAGGGATGCATATACGACGGAAAACGGCACACAGCTCTATCTCATGGGTGTCATGCTATTTAGCCGAATGCCGTCTGGGTGTAAAATGTCTCCATAGAATGAGAGTAGGGAAAACTGAGAAATGAGAAGTAAGTTATAGAAATTTCAAAGTGTGAACGAGTAGTGAGGAATTGAACATAGGAACAAGTAAAAGTAAAGAGAAGTAAAAAGTGAAAAGTGAGCAGTATGAGGTGCGAATTGGGACGTGAAACATGAGATGTGAGCAAAAAATTTAAAGTTTAAATTAAAAATTGATAAGCAGTTAAAAATTAGAAGTAAGCTGTGAGACATAAGGAGAAGAGAGAAATGTAAAAATAGAAATAAGGAATCAAATTTAAAAGGAATATTCCTTAAGTCAAAAGTAAAATTGTCTCTTTTTCAGTATTCGTTGTTCATTTTATTGTTGATGACATTTTTAAATATCTTGGCTGTGCATATGCACAGCACATGTTTCGAAATGGACAAATTGATATGAAATTTGCGAAAAAGAATCCACGTGTCTTGGAGGGACTCGAACCCTCAACCCTCAACCCACTTAAAGGTCACGTTTGCGAAAAAGCCATCAGAATCCGAGTACCAACCTCCACCGCGGTTAGCTCTCTTTTTTGCAAATTGAATATCTTTCGGATACTTTATTTGTCGGAGTGCGATCCTCTCGTTTAATAAACAATGTGCACTCGCTTGACTCTGGATATACAACAGTAAAGCACATGTGGAGATTGGACAAGATATTTAACAAAAAAATGGTTTTCGTACGGCCGAGTTGCCGAATAATATGCAATTAATTGACATTTTTAAATTTTCAATAAAGTTCATCATTTTGAAAAGTTAGAATTGAAAAGAGAGTAACGAAATGTGAGGAATATGACATAAGAATTGAGAAAAGAGATATTATTCCTTACTACTTTTTTCTTTCTCCCTACTTCATTATTCATTCTCCCTTATTTCTTTTTTCTTCTTCATCCTACCTTCTTTTCTATTCCATCTTTTTATGCCATCTTCCCCTTTTTTATCTCTTCTTTTTTGCTTATTCTTCCTCTATCCTTCATCCTTTTCACGTTTTCTTCTTCCTTCTTTTTTTTTCCTTCTACTTACTTCCTGCTTCCTTTATTCTCCTTTTTACTTTTTCTATGGCAAACTATGGCAAAATGGCTTCTTGAACTTGATCTTGATTAACTGCCCGTAGTTGCTACTACATTAAGACCAGATAAGCTACTGCTAGAAACGTCAATCTGAAGGTATGTTACAGAAATGAAAACGGTATGGAAGTTCATTTTCAGTTCTAGCGATTGCTTGAACATGAGAAATATAGAAAAAGATACAAAGTAGGAGGATGGAACGGATCTGTAATTGAACCCACGACCTCCTGCGTATGCGGCAAATGCAGTAGCCATATGACTACTAAGCCCATTTTGAAAAAAAATGTCAAAGTTACTTCTAGTGCGAAAGACAATTCAGGCGGTTTGAATCAGAGCGGTGTAAGTGACATTTTGGTCAAATTTGAACTATACTTTTAGGAAAAAAAATTGGTTGTACAAAGTTGTTCTGGATACTTGGCCCCTTATTACAGAATTATTGAAAAATAAGGTGGGCCATTTTATAAAAACGTGAAAGAAAAAATTCTGCGAAATATTGACAAAAAAAAGTTATACAAAATTGTAGCACAGCTTTTTCCAATCAACTTTGCTACATAAACTTTTTCTATAGCTCTTAAGCCCAATGATTCAGAGCAATTTTACTTACCAGGATTAGGGTGTCCCTCAAAAAACAATATTTTTGATCTGCTCATTTTATTTTTTATTTTTCACAAATGTCACCTTCTGGAGGCTTTTGGGGCTTTTCAAAACGCGTGTTTTTTCTATGATAACATCGTCTGTATCTTTTTCCGTTGTCGAGTTATATCAAATAACTTTAAAAAAATTTAAAAAAAGAAAAAATTGGTAGGGTAAAACGTCCTATCGTTGTGGTATGCCCTAATGTTGCGGTAGTGTTAAAGTAGTCCATTCTGGATATAATACCATTGAAAACAATTGTGGGTACGCTAAAACTCTTGGGATTAACGACTAGAACAGCTTTTGTTTGACAAAATTCCGTTCAAAATGATGAAAAATCAACATTTTTCGTTAAAAATTTGAACCCTTTGAGCCTATTATTGCTGTAGTGCTAAGGTCCTATTGTTGCGGTATCGATCTCCATAAAAATTACATGCAATACCGCAACAATAGGACTGACCTTCAAAAAATATCGCAACGATAGGCAACTGCGTCCTATTATTGCGGTAGTTTGTTTTTATTGTGATAAAAACAAAACAACATAAGTTCAGCACAATTAACGTAATATTTACAAAACTATAGTTAACGAGCATCCTATTTAACTACTACAATGTGGAAATCGACCAACAGGTAATTTTTGAACAATTTTTGTAATCAATTTTGTTTTGACACGGTGCTTAACCCCTCCATAATAGGTCGTTTCACCCTAATACTCGAGATAAAAACTCTGATTAATCCACCTGACGGTGTTGGTGCCTTTCCCGTTAGAAAAAAAATACTAAAAAGTATAGGTGAATGTTTTTTAGCGTGTTTTGCTCATAAAAATAGAATTTTGGCCATAACTTATGATGGCCATAGGCTGACCATAGGCCAATTTTCAATGGCAAACAATGAAACAGGATTCCCCGTCAAATGAAACTTGTTGCGAGTAATTCGGTCAATGCTAAGTTCCAAAAAGTGTGTCTACAAAATTTTGTGCACCTACACACATACACATACATACATACATACATACAAAAAGACATCATCTCAATTCATCGAGCTGAGTCGATTGGTATATAACACTATGGGTTTCCGAGCCTTCTATAAAAAGTTTGGTTTTAGAGTGATCATATAGCCTTTACGTATACTTACTATACGAGAAAGGCAAAAATAACATACCCCAATTTTTTGACATAATAAAGAATATGAATTATTCTTGCAAATACCGTGTAAACAGTTTTTTTGTCTGCCCTAATCGAACTTATGAAAAAATGTTATTTTGACAGAAAAATGATTATAACTTTTGATCGGAAAAATATATTGAGCATATTTATACATCAAAAGTTGCATTTTTTTTGAGCTCTAAAAGTCTTCCGAAGACGACATTTCCGAAAAATAGAAAACAAAAAAAAGATCAAAAATCTAAATCTAAGTAGGTAAAATTGCTCTGAATTTGCCAACTTGAGAGCTACAGAAAAAGCTTTTTAGCCAAATTTATTGGAATAAGCTGCCCTACAACTTTGTAGAACATTGCATGTCAATATTCTGAGATATTTTCTAATTTTTTTATATGATGGGCCACCCTATTTTTTGATAGCACCATAATGATGGCCTTACTACTCCGAACAATTTTGTGGAATAACATTTTTTTCTAAAAAATATAGTTTTGGTATAAAACGCATCTTTCCGTGTAAACTGTATCCTGGACCATTTTGCACTATAGAAATTATTGAATTTAATTGGTGCTATATTTTTTTCGGGATACAACGAATTGGATACCGTGAAATGGAAAAAGTAGCAGTTTTCCTATTCTGTTAAGAAACAACTGGACGGATTTACATACCTCGATTCAGAAAGTGATGATTTGAAATTGTAACACCTCACTAGCACGATGCAGGTGCGTGTTGTTCATTCTGTTATTGTCGTGCTCCCAGTCTGTCGGTTCCGCTCGCGCGCACCTTAATGCGATCAACAAAACAATTAATGTTGGCACCGTTTTGCTAAATTTGTCTGTTTCTATGCGAATGTGATTAGGATCGAGCAAGCGCTAATGTAATGCCGCTAGTTGCCACAGATGATGATGTGGGTCTAATAGGGGAAGAGGCCCAAAAAGGCAAAACGCCTTTTGAGTATTCCCTTATATTTACCGTGTTTGAGATGACCGTAACAAAACTAGAACTAAAATTACATAGGTTAGGCGGAAAAAGTGCCAAAATAATAGGTAGGAAGAATAAAAAAATTAAAAAAATAACATTATGATAAAACATCCAACGTTTCGGCAAGGCAAAACGCCCTACTGGGACTAACTTACAATGTACTGCGCGTCTCCGCGCACTGTTCATACCAGAATGCCTATTTGCCGACGCATGATTCGTTGTTCCCTAAAAGAGTTCCCTAAAATGCGTTTGCCTCATGAGTTTTCCGGCAACGAAAAATCCCAACTTTCTTGAAATGTGAATATTAGAGATGGGCATTCAGATCCGGAACCGTTAAAATGATCCGGATCTTTATTGTGAGTGAATGATTCACAGCTCACTTTTTAAAAGATCCGGATCACCAGATCAGCAAATTAACTAACCAATTGTAAGGAAATGCGAAACAAAAAGCTTATAGTGGGTTCTTTACACATATAATATATCCTTGTAAGCGTGAGAGCGGTGAAATTTTGGCATGTACGGGTCGAAATCATAGTCCAGAATGCCAACCGTTTCACTATTTTGCATTCTCCTTACGTATTGTTCTAAAGATCCGATCCTTAGACTGAATGACCCAGATCTGAACAGTTCAACTAAGTGATCCGTTTTGCCCATCTCTAGTGAATATTATCAATATTATTGAAAATTCCTACAATTTTGAGATGCCATCGTCTTGCTATATTGTTTAACTGTTGCATGAGGTAAAAATACCCATGAAAAACGAACAAAGATTTTGGGTAATATGCTACCAAGCAAGTATCCAAAGTGGCGGTTTTTGATCTAGACTAGACCTCTTCATGTTTTCAAAAAGTATCAAAAATTCAACTGGTCAGCCCAGAATCACAATTCTTATGCTAAAATAAGTCTCCTGTCAAATTTTCAGCTAATTCGGATAAAATTTCGAGGTGGCTCAAGTCAATTTAGTGTTTTGGGCTATTTTTAATTTTGGAAAAAATCTAACATGAGATATAAACGTCAAAAACTATCGCAACAACCTCTATACGGAAGCTATTGGTGTGCTCTACAAGTCTTGTGAACATTGCGATTCGTTCCGTTCACGTTTTGTCCTTGTTAAAGTGATTTTTAAGCTTTTAAGTGCATAAAAATACTGTTTCCCCCAAAAGTCGTTGTTCTACAACATTCTTGAGTTTATGACAAATGATTGTTTATTTATTATATTATTATTCCTCTTTTTTCCCTGGAAATTTGAGTAATATAATTGCCCATGTGCGATTTACCGTTAAATTCTTAAAAATCAGAAGCTGAACATTTGTCATAAATTTGCACGTTAGGACTTCTTCAAGCAAGTTGTTCGAACAAAACATAAATCAAATCATATGATATTTGATGCTTACAACAAACGGCTTCCAAATTTTGTTGATTTCACCATATGTCTGCATGCTTTTAAGATTGAGTGCATCGTAGTAACAAGTGAAATCGAAGCTTCTTTGTTTGAACAACTTGTTTGAAGAAATCTCAGCGTGCAAATTTATGACAAATGTTCAGCTTCTGATTTTTAAGAATTTAACGGTAAATCGCACATGGGCAATTATATTACTCAAATTTCCAGGGAAAAAAGAGGAATAATAATATAATAAATTAACAATCATTTGTCATAAACTCAAAAATGTTGTAGAACAACGACTTTTGGGGGAAACAGTATTTTTATGCACTTAAAAGCTTAAAAATCACTTTAACAAGGACAAAACGTGAACGGAACGAATCGCAATGTTCACAAGAATTGTAGAGCACACCAATAGCTTCAGTATAGAGGTTGTTGCGATAGTTTTTGACGTTTATATCTCATGTTAGATTTTTTCCAAAATTAAAAATAGCCCAAAAACACTAAATCGACTTGAGCCACCTCGAAATTTTATCCGAATTAGCTGAAAATTTGACAGGAGACTTATTTTAGCATAAGAATTGTGATTCTGGGCTGACCGGTTGAATTTTTTATACTTTTTGAAAACATGAAGAGGTCTAATCTAGACGTATTTCTGGGGTCTTTAGGAGCCCTGCAGTATTTCTTTATTTAACTGCAATCAAGGTATACGCATACGGCACTTTATAGCACAAATATGGCACTTTGCACACGCAATCGCTATGATATTGGTGGCAGAAGCGATGGTTATTTGATAAAAAGATCGTTTCTGTGACTGCCATATTGCGTGAATGACTCTCACCCCACAGTCAGCGCCGTTGGCATTTTCTAAGACGAAAAATGTCTGGTCACGCCTTCCCCTGGATAGGAAGTAAAGCCGTAGGTCCTGGCCCATGTGTTGATGGGTACGATATGTAGGATCCAGGTGGAGTTATCTCAAGCGTCAGTAATTGTCTTCGATAGGAAAAAGGCCGACGAAAAAAAAAGGAAAAGCAACAGCCATTTTGATTGCCATAAATGGATTATCTCTTTTTTTCGTAATGTCCATAAATTTTCAAAATATCGGAATTAGATTTTCATCTTCCACTGACAGACAGTGCTTCGACGCAACAAACATGTCCACGAAGATGATTTGCTTGCGCTCTGCAGACTGCATGGTTGACGATATGCAGTTATGAACAGGGCAGAATCGATACATCTTTTATGTACTAGACATGTCACTTCGACATTTGATTAAAAAAAAACCAGAATCATACACCTAGCGGTGATTGAGCCTTCCTCATGTGTTATAAAATAGTATCTTGGCCATAACTTTTGAGCCCATAGTCCATGTGGCCAATTTTCAATACGATGGGAAACGATGGGATAGGATTCAACTTGCAACATGCAACTTTTTGCGAGCAAATCGATTAAAGATAAGTGCATAAAAAATGAGTGAGAATTTTGTACGTGTTTCATTTGCAAAAAAAATAATTTTGGCCACAACTTCGAAACCTATAGTCCGATCTGTCGAATCAGACAACATATTCTGCGTCGAAAGAAAATTGTTTCGAGCAAATCAGCTAAGAGTAAGTGCCTAAAAAGTGAGTGAGGATTTTTCTTGAAAAAAAAAATATTTTGGCCATAACTCCGTAGCCCATAGTCCGATTGGGCCAATTTTCAATAAGAAACAATGGGACAGGATTCCGCGTCGAATGCAATAAGCGAGCAAAGGACAAGTGCCTGAAAAATGAGTGAGAATAGTGTGCGGGCACACACAGTCATCACTTCAATTCTTCGAGCTGAGTCGATCTGTATATAACACTATGGGTCTCTGCGCCTCATATAAAAAGTTCGTTTTTGAAGCGAACATAGCCTAAAATCAAAAATATTAATGATGATTTAATTTATTTTTATAGAAATATTATTTTGGATACACATCACTAAATCAAATAGTCTTGCTTACTTTTTATGTCTTCGGCAATAAGTACGCATCTACAATGAAAACTAAGCTCATCTTTCGACAAAATACGAAAAATGTGTGGCTCAGGAGGTGTTGATTGAAAATTGTAGCACCTTACTAGCACGGACTAGGTTCGTGTTGTTTGTTCTGCGAATAATAAAAGCAGTAATTTTTGACATCGTTTTGACAAATATATCTGTTTTTTGCGAATGTTGATTGGATCGAGGAAGCACTTATATAATACCAACAGAGGCCACAGATAATGATTAAGGTCTACTCACTGTCTTATAGACGGAGAATCAATTAGGATCTGTCCTGGCTATGTTTTGACAACTACGTAGGCAGACTCCTACAGCATTGCACAAGTTTCAAGGATAATTTTAAAATGTATTGCACAGTCTTCAAGGTGCAACAAGTGTGAGATGTTCACGTAAGTTTGTGCACCCAATCAAACATTGCTTGCTATGTTCGAACTTGCACATAGCAATCTGAACACGAGCCTGAACTCCGATACACCCAGGCGCAATGTACAATGTTCAAACATCGAGTTTAAACTTGGGTTCAAACATGTGCGCTTGCACACGAGAATGCTACGCTTGGGTAAATGAACGGGTTGCTAGGGAAACTATTGTTGATTCTTCACGTTTCCCAGCCTTGTTATTCATATCTTGAATAAGATAATTTAACCAAACTTCAATGAAGGTATGATTGAAAAATTGAAACATGTTGTGCAAATTTTTTACACTTGCATAACGAAGCATTTATAGAGGTGAGGTCTTGATTCAGGCCTTTCATTCAGGACGTCTTAGGTTCGAATATGCTCTGAGCGGAACTTTTTGTTTTATTTTCTAGGTTCTGAAAGCAATTCTTTTCCTGCAACCACCAAAAAACTGATGAGTTCATATTTCTAAAATTTAGGGATAATATTTGTCTGACATGTTTATATAAGGATAATTTATTCTACTTTGCAGTGGTACTTGATAAATATACTGAGAATCTGAAGCGAAGTTCTGGGTTGCATAGAGATTTCTTTATTCCAGGGAGAGAGGGTTTTCGACCTTATGATCAACGGGACTTTAATTCCAGTTTCGCAATTTTTTAGATTGTCATAATTGGAGATTTTAACTTTTATGAGAGCCATGTAGTTTATAAGACTTTTATGTTTAAAGATTTGTGGGCTCATTTCTGACATGGAGCTCCATCGTTTGTGAATTTTCTTTGTATTGTATAATGTCATCGGCGTATTACTTATACATAGCAATATAGAATACATTATGAACAGACCCCCTACTATCTATTTGAATTTCTATCAATTTGAATGTTCGGTTATCAACCTCCCTCCCCCACTAAAAATGTGTTTTAGAACTTTTTGGAATCAACATCTATATTTTATTCACGATATGCAAATCCCATCGTATCTAACAAAACAAAATGCATGCTTGCATATGTTACGGATATAAAATAATTAGGGGCTACATTTTAGACAGACGAACAGAGACTTATGTATTTTATCTCGTTTAGAACATAAACGCAAGGACACTTTAAATAATCATTACATTGGAGGCTGCCGGATGTCTTACCTGGAAAATGCACCTAATATTCAGTTGTTATGAACATTAAGAATAATATCTGAAGATTGTATGCAAAATGTTGAATAAACAAATTGTTGTGATATTGAGATATCGGACCAAGCGCAAACCACCTGACAAGGGTTGAAATGTAGCATTTATAAAACTTAAACTATTCATCCAGAGCCGTAGCGTGGACTCCCAGCGCCCTTGGCGAAACCGTTATTGGGCGCCCCTTACTTTCATGCATGTTGAAAACAAATGACATGATAAGAGTGTGCTCTCAAGTGTGCTGGTCAGCGATTGGATCACTTTCGGACGTAGTCACAACAAGAAGAATTGCCCGACGTTTCGGCCGATGAGTTGTAGCCTTTTTGAAGGTTAGTATAGTCTGTCGTCTATCGTAAATAATTGTAAACCACTTTGATCAGTGGTGGAGAGGGTGCTTTCATGCTTGCTTTTTGTACAACAGCTGCAACGTCGGACAAGTAAAAACCCATCGTCATGTTTCTTCAGACTGAGGAAGCCAACTAGTAGAACTACTGGACTTAAAATGAAATTCAATTAGGAGAGAATTGGTAGAAGGTAAGAATAGTGATTTGACCAAGTCATATAAAAGAGACAACTCCGGGCCTATTTGGATCAAGATATATCAATTCCTAGAGTGGGCCTTTCGGTAGTTTGGTGACATTGGTTGACTTGGCCAATAAATATCAACTTTGAAATAGATCGGTTGCCATCATTACTGAGATCCCTCGATGCAGATTCTCGTATTCAGCATGTTTTTAGAAAAGTGCCTCGTTCAAAGCAAAAGAAACAAAATCAAATTTAAAATATCATCGAATATTGAACGCCTTTGTATGTTTTTTCACCCTTATACAATTGTTTACCTGCTTCTTCATCAGGTAAATGATAAAAAAATAGTCAGTGAAGATGCTCCTTGAGCCTACGTTCTGTTACCTGTATCAGATATTGACGGAAAAAGGCCTTTCGGAAATTAGTCAAACGGTTGATTGCGGATGTAGTCCCCGAGGGAAACGTCTGTTAAAAGCTTGAATCTGAAACACTTTGAACCGTTAAATTTGAGAATATACCAAGGCTTTTAACACGGTTTAATTTTAGCCGATTGAGACTTTTTTTTTGCTCTTTATTAATGTGTTTTTAGCCGATTGAGACCCTCAGCATTAATAAAACAAGGAATTAACCTAACCACAAAAACTGACAAAAAAATCGGAGAAAATTCAAGTGGTATCTAGAGGCCTGAATAAGAGAAACGCGGATAGGTATGTGCCGCCAATCGAACCGTCAAAAAACAGCAGCCAATCGAGCAAGAGACCTGTCAAGCAGCCAAAATGTTGGGTCAAATTCGATTTTATGCCATTTTTAAATAAACAAAATTGAATATATTTTTTATTAGTTTGCAATAGTATATGCAAGTCATTTATAGATTATGAAATGAAATTTCATTGTTTATTGGATTCTATTGTTATGTGGTGTGGACACATAAAATAGCGGATTGTGAGATTGTATCCACATAAACCTTTTCATGTGTTGTTCTTTGAAGAAGATTGAAATATTTTCTATCCGCGTTTCTCTTATTCAGGCCTCTAGTGGTATCCATCCAACCGCTTAAAAAACCTTGATGAGATTTGTCATCATTTCCTATAGTTCAATCCTGGATTTCGGCGCCCCCCTAAGGCCTGGCGCCCTTGGCGGGGGCCAACCTGGCCAACCACACGCTACGGCGCTGCATGTGCCTTTCCTAAATAAAATCCATAGACTATGATTCAAACACTAGTGCCCTGAGTGAACGCCAAACGAGTTACCACTAGGCCATCACCGCTACTGAAGAAGAGAAACCCCTTCACCAATATGAACAGATGAACAGCATGCTGTGTGTAAACTGATGTTTAAACTTCCATGTTCAAACCCGTCTGTTTGAACTTGGGCACACACTCGTGTTCAAACCGGGTGCGATTTTGGTTCGGTTTATGATGAACTCGGTTTGGATCTAGTATGCATGTTTGAGTGTGAACTTGCACACGGGAAAACTGCACTTGTTTAAACGCGGTTCATGTTTTCGTGAAGACTGATTCCAGGAAGCGAAAAACGCCTTCCAATTATGACAAGTACTGTGAAATGCTTCCTCTATACCAAAAATAGAAACCTTGTTCTGAAGGATATTCTGATTTGTAAGGCTGAATCCAATTTGCAACTCTTAATAGTTGATTAGTGATTGCTACCGAATTGGTGATCGACAGAGATAGATTTTTTACAGAAACAAACATTGTGCAATTCAAAATATTATTGCCCAATTGCTTACTTATTGAAAGAACCCAACTAATTGGGCTATTATTAGGAGTGTGTGTGTCCGACTTTAAATTGGAACATCTAGGGGCTGTCCATATACCACGTGGACAGTTTTGAAGGGTGAATAACCACAGTTCACACTTTTTTTTTTTGAAAATTTATATGAACAACTGTCCATGCTGGAGGAGGGGGTATCTAAAACTGATCAAAACCTGTCCACTTAGTATATGGACAGCCTCTAGGCATTTTTTCATTTATCTGCAACTTTCTGATTGGAAATATTTGATGGATAAGTCGACCGAATAAGGTAAAGATCTGCCAGGATTTTTTTTGATAAGCATAAAAATGTGAATAATACCATCGTCACTCAGAGCTTTTATGTATTTTAATATTTGATTAATGAAATTTATATATTTAATATCATTTCATTCAAATCAGTTTCACAAAATAGTTTTAAGGATTTTCAAAAATTTCAGCCAAATCAAAACAGTGTTTCGGATATGATCCTCTAAGTTGGCATTCTTCAGAATAGTGAAGCGATTTTGTAAACTCGTTCTGTACATCGCGCCACATCCCAGCAAACACAAGATCGTATATCAAAGCGAATAAGTGTACAAAGTAGAGGTCATATACATACATTTTGCAGGCAGTCAAATGGAGAAAAGCGCCCATATCGCCTCCACCATGTATACTTATTCGCTAACATACTTTCAAAATGGGATCACGAGTTTTTCGATATTGACTTTGCCTCTCGATATATAAAAGGATCAGTAGCTGGAGTTCATAGCCAATAACGATAAAATTAAATTTATCTACACATTGGCGGTCTGCATTGCCTCCTGGCTTCGGGATTCAATATGTCAAAGATGCGAGAGCATTGTCTACATCGCAGATGGTAACATCAAAACTGTCAATATGAATTTCATACAAATCCATATCAGCTCTTTGGTAATTATTAGTTTAACTAACTGGTGGCACGAGATCTCCAAAGTCACCGGAAGGCGATCCGAATCGAAGTAAGCATGAGTCACCAATTGACTACAAAGTTTACTCGAATCGGCCATCCTAGCTACCAATCGTTGAAGGATTTTAAGTAGGTGAAAAACAGGTTCATCTGATAATGGAATCGAATATTATTTCAATGAAAAATTCTCAAAATTTCACTATTGGAAATATTTTGATAATCATTCCAAGATATTAAAGACAATCAATCGATATAAAATATTGGAGAGCCCTGCTTTCAAATGTTTCAGTCATAACTGTAAAGAAAACAAAAAATCGTCCCGCTTTTTCTTAATTGTTTTTTCTTCAAATTCAAAATGAAGACCAATTGCAATTTTTCTGTGCCTTTGCTTTCAACATTCCATCGATTAGTAATGTGACCATACGTCCCACGTTTCGCGGGACAGTCCCGCATTTTCACTATTTGTCCCGCGCTGAAAAGCGTCCCGCGAAACGTCCCGCATTCAACTTATTTCTAGATAATGTCCCGCGAAATACAGAAAAATAGAACACATTCTTAGCTAATACTTAGTATTTTAAACGACATTATTAGATTTCGGAATTTTTTTTTTTTTTTTGACTGAGACTAACGTTTTGGGTCATAGAAATCAAGATTAAAATGCTCTCCTACGACTCAGACTAAATTATCTCTATAGTTTGTTTTACCCAAGCCTTATTATCCTGGGAATCTTGTAAGCAGATTTTGCTTCCATGTATTTCCTGCTGCGTAATCGCTTGGATTTCGACACGGAACGTCAAAAATTCCACTCCATTTAATCTTGCGGAAAATCTACCCCAGTTAGAAGACGACCTTTACTGTGCTGATATTGGATATCGATAGCAGTGTTGGGAAAACCTCAAATTCTTAAACCTTTTCCAAAATTTAAATAAAGCGTGAGTCAAACACTACCCGACTCAGAGAATCGTTCATGATTCGACTCGCGGTTCGCATCATTGCTTGATTTCTGCGTGTTATTCTCCGTCGAATTAATCGAATTTACTTTCTTTGCTTAAAACAATGGAAAGTAAATCTATAGGTAACATAAAATACGCTTTTATTGGGATTTGGTGCTTTTGAAGTGAAATCTATTTTGGCAAATAAGCGGAACGATGCGATTCTGCATGCAAAACTCAAGCACGATGCTCTCCCTGCAGAATCGCAAGCGATCTGAAATGGGACGGAAGTTTTGATTTTCTGAGCAGATATCTATTCAGTATCACCTGTTTGGAAAAAAATTGGACCGAATTCCTGAAGGTGAAAGCTTCAACCAGAATAGACTTTTAGAAAAATATGATCTAATTAATTCATAATCACAGTATCTACTTTTGATAGGTATTTTAGAAAGAGTTATTTAGGTTATTCGGAAAACAATTTTCCAGGTTCGATACCTATCATTGCTTCTATCGTTACATACAAACATATTTTCTAACAAAATTCTATACACAAGACGATCAACAGCTGAAAGTCATTCATCTGCAATTCGATAGTTGCAACAG
Source organism: Armigeres subalbatus (assembly GCF_024139115.2). Taxonomy (NCBI): domain Eukaryota; kingdom Metazoa; phylum Arthropoda; class Insecta; order Diptera; family Culicidae; genus Armigeres; species Armigeres subalbatus. Next base: position 295,774,581 of record NC_085140.1, on the reverse strand, counting down.
TCTTGCAGATATTGGACAGAGAACCGCTGAACTTCAAAACAATACGAAACTCCATGGCAGCTACATTGAGCTGCACATTCAACGTTTGAGAAAAGCTTTGACTTCTAAGTTGAGTTGCCGTTAATCGTAAAGTTAGCAAACTGAGCATTGGTAACAAATTAAAAGTTGAAAGATTTGATTTAAGCGTTATTACTAAAACATATTAAACTATGAAGTTTTTTTTGTCCCGCGCTCACACAAAATTTATCTGGTCACATTATCGATTAGGTATGTGATGTAATTATTCAGAAAACCGGAATCGAAAGCAAACATGCCATCTGGATCTTGAGTATATGATCGATGATTCCGTTGAAAAAAAAGAATGAAAAACGAATTGTGTATTGGTAGTGTAGTAAATCAGCAATCACCAGGTGGTAGGTAAGATCAAGGATCCGATAAATTTTTCCTTTCATCAACAGATATGCTAAGCTTTTGCAGACAACAGCGCATACTGCCAGTGTAGAAAGTAGTAAAATTTTGTAATACCGCCATCGGGGGTGACAATGGGTCTGGGGGGTGAGAATGGGTCATCGCTCTCACCTGCAGCCTGGAGGTCGTAGAGCAAAATCGTTCAAAAAGGCCTCTTATATTTTAGTCTTCTTGCCCTCAGGTACATTCAATCCATTCTACAAGCATTCTAAATAGTTGAAACAGTGACCCATTCTCACCCCCATTTGACCCACAGTCACCCCCGACGACGGTATGCTTAATAGGGTATCTGTTCCATTATTAATATTATGCTCCTATATCAATAACATTCGAAAAACAGGCAATTTAGGAGCAATTTGTATCGTGTTTTGTTGTTATCCGGCGTGCTCACTGCTGAAAAAAATCCCAAAAATGAGAAATAAAACAATTCGTGCACCAATTATTTGTTTTCGGATCGTATTGATTTGGGTATATGGTATGAATTCAAGGAGCAGTTCCCCTATGAAATTGCAAACAAAATTTTAAAAGGAACTTAGCTCCGCTATGTCGAGTAAAAAAAAAAAGATGCGAAGACATTGCCAGGACCGATCTTGATGAATGGCTTTTTTATATTATTTCGTTTATGAGACAGTGATTAGACCCAAATCGTTTGCGACATCTTGTATCATAGCATTAACGTTGCCTCGATCCGATAAACATTTGCATGGTAACAGACAAATTTAGCAAAACGGTGCCAAAATTAATTGCTTTTGTTGATCGCATTAAGTTGCGCGCGAGCGGAACCGACAGACCTGCTCCCGCAGCAAGAAAATAATATAATGGACAACACGCACCTAGGTCGTGCTGTTGAGGTGTTACAATTTTAAACCAACACCTGAGCACCTCCTGAATCAATGCATGTAAATCCATACAGATATTTTCTTCCAGAATAAGGAAGCTAATATATTGCACGATCATTCATCGTAAACTTCGTGGAATCATTTCTGTAGCATTAAAGATGCGTGTTTACTGCTGGAAAAAAATGGAAGGATAATGAGCAGACCTATTTGATTTTGAGATGAAGAATCTGAACCCTATGTTAGTAAAACTGATCGATATTAACAATTTATTTATCAATTTTCAGACTTAGTCTGTTATGACTTGTGCAGTATATAAAAATGCACGGGGAGTTGGCAAATCCTCAAGATCAATGTCTCGGTCTTATTTTTGGAGAGGACTGAATATGCTTTGTAGCTGATCGAGATAGACGAGTTCAAAATTCAAAATCCGGAGAAGTTTTTATAAAGATTCACGAAAAAAAATTATCTCTGAAGAATTTCTCGTGAAAATGTAGAAATGTTGATTCTAAGCTTAATTTTGATGACTTTTATTTTTATCTCCAAAGACACCTAAGCTCTATAACCTTTGTAGATGGCGCTGTACGTTTTTTCCTTGAAAACAGCGATAAAATGGTATTCTTCTAATTTTTTCGCGTATGACCTATCTTAAACGTTTTGAGGTACCGTCAACGAGGGTGTCATTGGGCCAAAATGTGGTATGCTCCAAGTAAATGTTACAAAGCTCTAATAGTTAACATTGGAATCAAGTTTCAATTAGTTTGGTACAAGCTTGAATAATAAATTTACCACTGTGTGGGGAAAAAAATAATAAATTAGGGAAATTCTTTAAAGTTATATGTTGTTTAAAATTGGCCCTTTCTCACCCCTCATAGGGGGTGACATTGGGCCAAGTAAAATAAAGTTCAGCGGTGACGATGCAACAATTCAATCGTTCATTAAAAATAATTGCCTACATTACGACTCTTACCAACTACGTAAGACAAATCAACCGAAGAATTGGCCCAATCTCACCCCTTTTTAGCGGGAATTGCTCGTTGCTACGAAAAACCAGAGCCGCTATATAAATATTCATAAAATTCGATAAAACAACAACAGATAATCGTAACATGATAACCAGGTATCCATCGATCTAAAAACTTGTTATGCAATAGATTTGTGGGGTATTACTGACGCTATTTTAATACGGGTTTATTCGATTAATAGTTTTACATTTAAATTCCAAACATTATGGTACGAGCAAATTTATTTATTTTTTTTTTGGCCCGGAAAAGCCCCTGGGAGTGGTATTTCTTGGAATTTGTTTTGTGGTTTCCTAGACGTGAATTTTACTATAATTTCCAACCGTTTGAAGTTTTCATCAAAATTCGTAACAGTTTCTGAGATATTGGGAGTTGAAACAATTTTCGTTTGTGGCATTTGATCGTGAGGTGTTACTAAGATTTTTCAAAAGATTTATTAAAGAATTTCTTGGCGGCAGCTTAAAATTTGCCTGAACATAGTTCAAACTTACATCTTGGATATCGGAAAGAGAAAAAAATGGAGACATGTGGAACTTTTTGTCTGCGACTACGATTGTTCCAAATATGGTATTAATATGCATTGAAAATCAACATATTACAGCAATTCAATATTTGGTAGAATCGTCCCTTTCCGAAAATTGTTAGACTTGTATGTTTTGCTGTCAACAATTTCGAACAGGGTGATTAAAAAAATCGTTTTTTTTTAATCAGTTATTTGCCTGACTTTTGAAATGCTGGTCCGATTTTCAATCTACAGCCATAAAATTTACTCTCTCAGCTTCACATATTTTATTTAAAAAAATTAGAGATATCAGGCGAGTCGTTCAGGACAAAGAATATTTAAGAAATAAAGTCAAAGTCAGAATGATGCGGAGAGTGTATTTGAAAAAACGGTTCGAAGTGCTCGCTGGTCAGTTGAGTCGGTCAGTAGTTGACCATTCGAGTCTTTCACAGGCATCATTGCATTCGTCTGCGCCCCGTTTAAGCGTCGTGAGATATCGTATAGGGGGCGAATGTCCCTGGTTGCTGCGGCTCTCTCTCCTTTATCGGCGAAAGAGTCCGCCCTACTATGGGGAATTCTCATACAAATGGGCGGCCAAAAATATGTTTTCAATGAGAACTGTTTCTATGCAACATATATTATGTGAAGGAATATTTAAGAACCTTTTCTAACCCTTTAAGGGCCATCGTTAACCCTTCAAAAAAAACATTTTTTTTAATTTCCGGTAATTTTTTTTGTTGGTTTCCAATACAGCATAAATAGCACAATACAGCATAAAAAAACATATTTCTAGTAATAATGTTGTTCATTTTCTAATCATTACGAGGTATAGAGATAAAAAACCACAATTTCCAAGAAAAGTTTGATTGCAGCGTTCTCGTAAACGCGGTAGAAGGTGCTACTAGGGTTGGGGACATTAGGTTTGCGGGACCATTTTATAGCAAAGAATAATGATAAATAAAGTTTTTCTTCTACAACTTTTTGATATGAAACTTCACGTGCAAAGCAAACCAATCTATCAGAAAGCTAAAGTTTTAAGCTTTGAAATGGTATAGGGTTTTTTTTTCTTTTTTTTTTTGACGTTTTAACCCCTAACGGTCATTCACGTCTGCTTTTATTTAACAATCCAATACAGTTTCTTACAAAAGTTTAACTTAGTCTAGTTTTTTCACGAATTGTATTACCTTATCTTCTCGTTTTTCATCATTTTGGTTTAGGGTATATAAAACCTTATATTTGTAGAAAAATTGACTTCATAACATACAAATCAAAAGAAGTAATGATTTTTTATTTTTATCAGCTTTTTTCACTTCACCAGCCCATATATTTTGACTGAATAAACACAGCGCTTCAATATTTTCCGATTCTCTTATCTAGGGTATATACTTTCATATGATATAAAAATTAGACAAATTGGAGATAGTAAATTTTCCGATTATTGGCCACCCTTTTCCCCATAGTGCGCCCACGCTCGTTTGTCCCGTCCCGCATAAATAAAAACCATCTGCAGTATTCTTGTTACTATTCACCTGCGTAATGGAATACTGTTACTAATTGTGTAATAATAGATTTACAATGTAACTATATTTATTCATATAACCAATACTATACAGCATGTTTCTTCGACAATACTGTATGCATTAATGTCATAGTTTGTTGTTTATTTTATATACGTTATCTTCCGTTATTTCGAGAGAAAACGATAATATACTATAAATGAATCATAAATGATATATCAACCATATGAAATATGTCTATGAAATAATTATGTATCATCTAAATTTAGTCTAGTTTCCTTGCCGTGTGGAATTGCAATTAAGAATTATATCTTTCAATGATAAAAACATGATAAACGTAAAAGTTCTGCAATGATTTTCAACAGACCGCAGAATTATTTTCCCGTGTAGCTGCCATTGGTTTTGTTTGTAAAAATAAACAACTGGTTCGGTGAAACCAGAATGTTTAACTTTTGTGCTTTTTTCAATTATTTCTTGTACTGAAAATCAAGGGTAAGTAATGAAATGCGTAATTCATTCAAATATTTTTGAATCATCAAAAATTCCCACAGTTTTCAACAGTTTTCTTGTCGGAAAAATGTGGAAGCAAAGTCCACTTAGCTGCAAAACAATTTCATTGAGGCGTGATATTGGTAAGTATTTCATCAATTTGATAGGATATACTCTGCATGTTCACGGGGAAAATCCCAAAAAGGTGAAAAAGACGGTAAATTCCGCACAAAGCTTGCCATCCGTTTTGCGGGATAGACAGTCTTTTCCGAGATTTTTTGTCTAGGAAAAACGTGTTGTGTGTGCATATTTATAATCTCGCGGTTTTCTTCCTGCGTATTTTCAGGTCAGAATAATATTCATTTGGATGCAGCTTCCCGGACGCCCAAACAAAGACAAACTGACTTTTTTGCCCATAAATTTTATTTAAGGAAAACGAAACATAAATCATACAAATAAATAATCAAAATGTAACAAGCACTTGTTTTTAATTTTCTTGGGAGATTTTTTCATCTGCTTTGCTTCAAGTGAAAGATAAGGGATACGGTGTGCCAATTTTTCTCTAATATCATTCTACTGTTTATATACTACATCCCATATTGTTCTCATCCAAAACACGGATTATAACTGGACCATACCACATGCCATGTTAGAAAAATAATGTACTGAAAAATGTCCCTTTTTATATTGTAATTATACTTTCCCGCCCATTACCCGTATGGTCGATTTTCCAATCACAACATATCATACAGTGATTATGATTTATGGTGAGGTTAGTGTATCTTTGATATGAACAACAATCAGATCAGTAGCGGTAATGTTGTTTATATTCATAAACGTTCTGAGAAATAATCCACTTATGGTTCATGATTATGCGGGGTGGCTTAACCCAAACTACCTAGTGCTAAGTTAGTGAGAGCAACTCAATTTTGAGTAAACTTTCATTTCCGTATATTTTTTTTTGTTCGTGTCATTACCCACTGAATTGCTTTTCAACGAGGGCTCTTCCTCCTGTTGGCTGTCCCCGCATCCATTCCCAAGAAACCATTAGCACTATACCACATAACATATGTGTAACTCGGGTTCAAAAAGATGTACCCAAGTACAGATTCAGAGGTGGTATAGAGAACATCGTAATGTCAAAGGCATTATACCAGTTCACATTCGAAACACGGAAAAATACATCGTAAACACAAACAGATCTTACACAGTTAGATGGCTTTACCCATCAATGGGTATTGTTTTTATTTTGATATTATTCCAACCGTGAAAAAGTCACCCTTTTTCTCTCAAAAATGCCTCTCCCATTTTATTGGGGAGACACTCTACTCTGAAAATTTTGGTTAATTTAACCAAATTCCTCAGTTTGATCATTACAAAATTAAATTTGAAAGAATAATTTATTTTTGTTCAAACAAAGTTAATTGCCTATATTCCAGGTATTAAACCACCCGACTTGGACATTAATTTACAATATTCTGAAAACTCATATGTGAATATGTACATTATGTGGAAGATTTTTGATTTGAAAAATTTATTGGAGGTAACCACTTTCCCTTCGATGGAACTCGAGCCAACGACCCTCAGAATGCTAGACTGGTGCTTTAACCAAGTAAGGTACGAATGACCGGAGTGAAATTTTTTCATCACTCCGGCCTGTAGTGTTAAAATTTCACTTTTTCCGTAAATTGCCTACATTTCGGCAATATCCATCCGCAATGAACATGCAAAAAATAATAAAATTTTGCATATTGTGCATGGTACGAATTTTTAGACTAATGAGAAAATCGTTGCTAACAGTTCACTTTTCCTCAATCATAGTAACCTGGCATAGTTATTAGAAGAAGAACATTTTTCCAAAAAAAAAATGAAACGATATACTCTGTCCAGCTATTTATTTGAAATCCTACTGTGAACATGACCAACAGGGAGTATACCTATTTGGACAACACATTTATTCCAATTTTCGACGATCCCGAAAGCAATATTTCAACGGAAGTACTTGCTGTTTAGACAAATTTATCGCATTTGGTTGAGATGTGACTGAGTAGCAAATTATGGGAGCAGTAACTTACGTAGATATTGTCCATATATCACACAAGTGTTTCCTAAGTAGTTCTTAATAAGTCAAACTAAATTCATTCTGAATACAACTAAAACATGTTTTTTTTATTCAGTTCAGGTTTTGGAGATAATGCATTTCAATAAACGGGAGGAACTAGATATAGCTTTATTTGAACCTCCTTCATGAAATGAATATAATCTTTTTTTCTCCTAGGCCGCGACTAGTTCTTGAAGGAAAAATTGATCACTCGCTCTTACAAAAGTAATAAATTAGCTGACACTCCGAATAGATCAAGTGACAAGTGAAAATAAACAAAACAAATCCTGAAAATCGATTATCTATCAAAGTATGCTTACGGTTTTGGAAGGGTGAGGAATTATGATTGAGAATATAATTTTCGCTCAGTAGTCTAAACAAGTGCAAATTACTCAATACTCGTTTGCATCTACTATCGATCTAAACGTAATTCTACGTTCAATTTGTGGTCGTGTCTTAATTACAACCCTGTTTTTTGAGCCACCTTACCGTACAGGTACACAAATTGTCCGAAAAATAGATTACTGACTTTCGGGCGGATCGACCCGATTCACGAGCAGCAACCGAAGACCGCCTACTGTGGCCATCCAGCATTGCACAATAGGAAACAATCCATAACGCGAATAAATTCAATATCTCGGTTCCCTTAATCGGCCCTTGATCTGAATGAAACTCAGAAGCGTTCGACAATAACATTTATTTTGCCTAATGGAGGCCTAATTTCGTAAAATTAATCTTTTTAGATACCCTAAAAATGAGTGAGTTATATGTATATTTAATGCTTCAAGTACCGTTTATTTTATTTCATAATTCGAAACACGGCTACGTAGTCAATACAAAGTGAAATAACAGACTTTTTTTTCGTGCGACCGAGTCGCCGAATAATATACAAGTAATGTGACTCATATTTTGGGTTAATTTATTTGTCAGTGCAGGGCTTAACTTTTATACCACTTTTTAGTGCCGTGTCGTTTTTCTCAGATGACAGAACGATGTTCCCTATACCAGTTATACAACTTTGGCGAAAAGCAAAAGAGGGCCAACTTTTTGCTACGATTTCTCTTCGAAGTTGCACTTATGTTATGTGACTATACTGACGTGAATCGCATATTTGTCCCATATGAATAGGAAACCCAGCAAAGATGGGACAGATATGCGATTCACGGCAGTATATTACGCCAAACCGCCATATAGGGCAACTATACGGCTATTTAAAAACTTATAAGCATTAACGTAGCACTATATGGCCGATTTGACGAAATATAGTGTTTATTGGTTAAGGTACCCGGGGGCAAGTGAAAATACGGGGTAAGTGGGTACTATGGCTGCCAATTAATCAGTGAACGTTTTTAATGGTAACAATGTTCTAGAAAGAATTATCAGAATTATCAACGAATTCGCCTGACACAAAAAAAATTGGAATCAAAACCATTTGCGGCACCATACTAATGGTATTGTTTAATCATGACTTTAAACTACCGGCAAAATCTATCACTTTTATTTTAATTCAATGGATTTTCAACAAAATCGTCGTTCCTAAATTCATCATTGATGTGGAAGGTGAATATTTTGAGCAATTAAATAATTGTGTGTCATCAAAAACGATTTAAAAGTTTTGATTAAAGCCAAAATCTGCAATTTTCACTTTCCCTTGATTTTTAACATACATGGGACATATTTGAACAACATTTTCGATAGGGCCATTTTACCTGTTTTTAGATTGTTGTCTAGTGAAAAATAACTTCGACATCCATATGTCATATGGATCTGAATCATATGCAGTTGATATCGTTGGTTTAGTTGTTAAGAAGTAGTGTACAGTTGATTTACCTAATGTGTATTTTACTTTCTGAAAATTATCTCCCTCATGGAAAAAAGCAATGGTTATATCTATGCAAAATTTTCCGTTTACAGTGCAAACAATCTATTTATTCTACAATAGATCAACAGGTTTTGTCTTGTGTTTTGTTATTTTTAAACTTCGCATCAGATTAACAGATTTTAAGATAAATACAGTGCTTAAGACATGAATTGGCCATTTCGTTCTATTACAAATTTACAACACCGCCTGAATAAAAACGTCCCTTTTGAGGTTCTAGTTTATGTAATAATTTGTGTTAAACAGAGAAACATTTATTCGAAAAGTGAACAAAGATTTGCTTATCTCTTCAATCTAACACATTTGGTAAGAAAGTAAGCTAATGTAAAGCCAGACAACAGACAATTAAACGGTAAATCGGCTGTTGCCTTGATTTTATATCTGCATTGCAATCCCTTTCTTTTGCTAAAAACAAAAGTCTGACAAGCAATAAACCTCCATCCATGATCTGAAAAACTACGACTCAGAAATTACATGAGCATTATATCTACATTTTTCAAATTATTTTCGTTCGACAGTATAGAGCAGAATAGGTCCCACTTGCCCCGTTTGAAGGGGTAAGTGGGTCCCACAGGTAAATTTATTTAAGTCACTACCAATATTTTTGTAACTGAATAAATTTCTCACAACACGTCTACACTTCAAAAACGGAAGCATATAATGATGTATCCGTGGTTAATGTCCTGAAATAGCCTGTTTTCTAAGTATGCTTTGGCAATTTTGTTGAACTAGCGTTTTCTTAGGTCCCACTTGCCCCGGGGTACCTTACTTGGGTTGTCACTAGTCTCGCCACAAACATAGTCTGAAGCACAAACATATTTTGCAGGGGTTTGCATTTTGTGTAAGGAGATTTTTTTACCGATTCTAATACGTACAGACAGGGCCGAATTTAGTGGGGCCGGGGGCGTGGCCAAAATATTTCAGCAATCACTTGTCATAAGACGAGTTTGTACAATCCCATTGAAATTCCACCACTTAATTGTATCTTGACAGATACGTATTTCGACCTCTGTCAAGATACAATTAAGTGGTGGAATTTCAATGGGATTGTACAAACTCGTCTTATGACAAGTGAAGACATTCCACTAAAAAGCGCTTAAAATGTTCTGCGATTTCAACTGAACTGAACGATTTTCAACAAATGAACACCCTTACGAGCACCACTTGCGCTCAAAATGTTTTAGCGATTTAAATACGCATTGAGCACTTTTGCGAGCACCACTCGGACTCAAAATGTTTAAGCGATTTCGATACGCACTAATCACTTTTGCGAATAGCACCCGCACTTTTATTGTAGTTGCGGAGTTTATTTATTTGAAAAACAGCCAGGTTATCAAGTGAATCGAAAGCTTGATCGAAAGACTAACGTAAGGTCTAAATTATCCCCGGCAAGTAAAAACAAATGTCCTCGGAAAAGGAGCATTTTGCCGGGGACAAAATAGGGTAAGACACCCAGAAATCGCCCTCCCCCCAGTTTTCGCCCACCTATTTTAAAATCTTCATTTCTCGAAAACTAGTTGTTGCAAATAGTTAAAGTTCAGGTTTTTCCGTGATTGATTGATGCTTGTATGGGAAACCCTTAACTGTAACTGTTTTCAACAACTAGTTTACGAGAAATGAAGATTTTAAAATGGGTGGGCGAAAACTGGGGGGAGGGCGATTTCTGGGTGTCTTACCCTAGTACTTACTTGTCGTCCGTAACTAATCAGGGGAAAAACTTGCCAACGTGTTGTAAGTCATGGCCTACTGACTCTCAATTCAAATTATGCCGCGTTGGCGCGGTTGCGTATACCGAGTCACGTGTAACGTAAGATCGATAAGATGTCGGCGATAGATATTATGTATATTACACACTGCCAAACAAGAATTCAAATAACTATAAATTCATGGCACAACATTTGCTCTACAAACAACATGGTGGACAACCATGCGTCTCCATGTTCGTGTGGTGTATATATGTATGTATTGTGTACCTATGGTGTTTGTAATCAATGGCTTTTTATTTCTCAAAAAAAAATTATCTCCAATAGGGACACGGCAGGTATTTCCGTCCATCGTCATAGGGGCTAAAACCAACGAAAGCAACGTACATTTGCTAGAACTCCACTATAGCAGAACGTTTCTCCTGAGCTTACGATTTGGTACGCATGAGTTTTACAAAAAATCGTCTCTTTTATTGGTTTTCGAGACTATGACGAACAGACGAAAATACCTGCCGTCTCCCTACGGCTTGTCCAACATCTCATTTTTTTTAAATAATATGTAAAATTGAGAAAGGATTCGAGAGATCGAAGTAAGTCGTGCTCAAGCAACGTCGATATTTTCCGTCATGAAATTTCCAGCTCGGGAAATTCCAGTTCCGGCTAGTTCTTCACCTCAAGTGTGATCAGAACATATTGTGATTAATATCCGGGACAAAACGTTCGAAAGCGCCACACGGTGTAAAAAAATGGATTATTATCGAAGTTTCATGTATCTCTGATTTTTTTTCATAGAAAGTTAGGCAAGGTCATTAGAAATGAAATACGGGGTGTTTTAAAATATTTTATCGGCGATTTTTTGAAAAAAGTGATTTTTATTGTTTCTTCTCTAATATACCGTACAAAAAGTCAATTGATAACCCAACATTGGATCAATCATTGTAATTTACCCCTCAAAATTGATTATATACACATTTGTAGACTTTTTTGAGTAGAAAATATATCTTGAAATAAATCTAAATATTTGAAAAATATCAATTTCTGTAATTCAAGCCTTCCTAAACTATGTTTTAATTTTTTTTTTTTGCGTTGTTTTCATTTTTTAAGCAATTATCATCTTTTTCCAGCCCAAATATGGTTCTCCATTGAATGTTGTAATCACATTCGATATTCGAACTATGAGATCAGCCCATTGTCAGTCTGCCATATTTTAAAGGATTCATATTTTCCTCTACCATGTACAATAACCTCACCGAATATTGTTCGCAGCGCATTTTGCTTGAAAACCCCAAATCCTTACTGGCCTGCTTATTATAATTACCACGCTTCATGTCCGAAATAGGCTATTGGATGGAGTTATACACAGTAAACTCCATTTCCGGTTGCATGTTGCGGAAGCTTTATTGTTGCTACAAGCACAACTGTCTCACATTTGATTGATTCCATAATTGTGTGGGTCATTCATACTTTTATGAGCAGTACTATTTCTTCAACGCTTCCAATCATCTCCTGTACATCCTCTTATTTTTATTTCTATCCGTAACAATGTACTTCATACTGGTAGTGTGAGTGGATATGTCTTTTCTCACCATCTCTATCTTCAGTGAGACAAAAGTCTCCACCACTACTCTGCGATCGTTTCATAAGGAGCTTAATTTCATTTGCAAAACCTAGGAGCATATGTATAAGTTCTACCAAGATGAAGTACATGGTTACATGCAGAGACAGAGATAAGCTTAGTATTGTTTGTGCTAAGAAAGTAAAGGGGATATGTTTGAAGATGTATAAACAAAATTAACCTTTGAAATGCAGACAAACACTAACAATTCTGTAAACACTGGCAATGGCGTTTCCTTTGAAGAATGTCTGTTTTAAATAGGGTTACCTCTGGCGTACATAACCAGTTTTAAGACTAAGTTAGGTCTCGTACAATGAAGTAAAAGAATTCAAATGGAAACGAAATTCGCATTTTATAATTTCTCAATTCTCCGGGTGGGCAATTACGGACATGCAACGTTATAGGATACTTTAAGATTTTTCTAGCGAAAGATGCAGCGTGCGGTGAGAGGCCAAAAAAGACATGTGGCTCATACGCATGAATTACAAACAAAATTCATCATCAAAGGAGAAAACATTCTGAATCTCATAAAATACGGCGCACTCCCGTGGGCAGGTCATCTGATAAAAATATCAAAAGATAGAATTACAAAACCAATATTCATCAAAGATCAATATAGATGCCAGAGATAGATTATTGTTTCAGCAAAGATTTCAAAACATAAAAAATAACACTAAAAATACTTTACAAACGTTTGAACTTCAAACATGTTTTCCAATATTTTATACCCGTGTCAAGATAGGTTAACTATATAGATATGAGAAAGGCAAAAAGGCTTCAAATGTGTATATAATCAATAAGGGTAAATTACAATGCTTGATCCAATGTTGGGTTATCAATTGACTTTTTGTACGGTATATTAGAGAAGAAACAATAAAAATCACTTTTTTCAAAAAATCGCCGATGAAATATTTTAAACACCCCGTACCTCATTTCTAATGACCTTGCCTAACTTTTTGTGAAAAAAAATCAGAGGTACATGAAACTTCGATAATAATCCATTTTTTTACACCGTGCGCCATCAACTGGAAACTCCAAGAAGAATTTTGGAGAATCGCACTACGGAAATCTACACTACCTACATTTTAAAGGCCAGAAACAGCTTTATCAGGATACCAATGTGTCATCGAAGCACAGTATTTCTTGACAGCTTCGTCAACAATATCTTCTAACGGATTGCAGCAGAGCTACAACAACTTCTAGTGCAATCCCACTCCACTTTATGTGCCACCCTTTAAGATTATCGAGGGAAAATTTTGCAACATGTTCTCATGCAAAATGCAGAGAGTTAGTGGAATCTTAAGATCCCTTGTGGGAATGTAGCTTCAATAGGTTGTGGAACACCGGCGATATATTTTGTTGCTACAAGAAGAACTGGACGGCAAACAGCTAGAAGGACAATGTGATTTTTTGAATGCGTTATCTCCTTTTTGCCTTTCTGTCCTATTTTACAAAGATGGCATTATCTCTTTTCTTCGCCTTAGCCGGGAAGACACGATGATTTAAACAAAGAATTATCTCCTCTTTTCGGCTTATGCCAGGCAAACGCGTTTATTCAAAGAAGCCATTATTAATTTTTTGCCAGGGAGTTTTTTTCTCAGGTCCGATTTTTTCTGTCAAATTTATTCAAGTTGAAAGCCATTTCGGATCTGTAGCGGGACGAGTGATTTCTCGTAGAAGTGCAGATGACTCGTCGACTTCCATTAAATTGATCCATTCCTTCTTCCATTCCTCAATTGATCTGCATTCGGACACGGCCAGGTTTTGTTTTATACCGGATCACCAGTTTGTACAAATTGATGATGATGTTGAATTGCACGCAAGATGTTCAAAATTTATCGTGTACAAACCTTCACTGGTAGCGGTATCAAAAGCACTTGAACCGAGAATACAGTTAACTGGATGTAGCAAAAATACGAATTTTCATATCGAAGGCATGAACGTTATTGATATTCATATAGCATAAAAGCAAACATCCATTGAATTGCGATTTGCGATGCTTCCTGCCGCAATTATATGTTAAAGCAACCGGTACTACTTCTAAATAATGAATCATTTATGTTTATTTAACATCTATTTTTATTTTATTTTTATTTTTTTCGAAATAGTTAACGAACACGGCACGTTTTATGTGTGTCATTGGCATTTCAATCAATTTAATTAGCGTGACGGTATAGCATTTTGATTGTTGCAACACCGTTCTACGGGCGGTCACGTACTGTTGGTTGATTTATGGATAGAACAGCGGACCTGATTCGGAATAGATAGATCATAAAAATTAAACTAGGAAGCGCCTATGTAGTCCAAATCAGTTATCAAAAAGAATGGAATCCTAATCAGCGAATGTCGCACATATAATTTGATTTTATATCAGCAAGCTGCAGCATGACGCTGATTTTCGCAATACTTTTAGTGGTTTATCAAAAAGCTACTTGAATCCAGCAATAGTATCATTATTTCTGCCTTTCACGTACAACAAATGCTACCATTTCACTCCAAAATAGAACTTTCTATGGATCAATAATACATAACAAAATTATAACAAGGGAGTTATTTATTTCAGAAAAATATTGTAAGAAAATGTGTTATAAAATTGGCTGGTTAGTTGTTAAAATAACAAAAATTATATCAATAATACCTCTAGCCGTAACACAATTAGAACAGAGGTTGATACCTTTATATCAACATTATAACAAACGTTGATATAATTTTTCTGTACAAAAATCTACTTTCAAGGTAATTACCTACATCACGGATAGAAATCTGGTACGCTACCATGACAGATTTCCATCCATAACGTAGGCAATTAATTTTGTTCCAGCTATGTATTAATATCGAGCGGATTCAAGTTATACTGAAGGTGATCACCTCCGATTTTGTTTCCAATGTCTACAAAACTTGTAGGCAATTATTTTGTGAAAATATACATAATTAATGTTGTTATAATTTTGATACAAAATAAAACTGGCCGAAGACACATTTTTATCGAATTATCTAATTATAACACACGTTGTTTTAAATAACAACAATTGATAGAATTGAGTTAAAATTTTGTTATGCATTCCTGATCGGGTAGGAGACCCATGATGTTATTTACCGATCGACACATCTTGCCGAACTGTGCAAATGTCTGTCTGTTCGTGTGCGTATGTGTATGTGGGTCAACTTTTCTTACAGTAATCCTTAATCAATTTTCTCCCAACAAGATGAATTCGACGGGGAACAAACCCTAGTTGATCACTAACTGTTCTGCTAATCCAAACACACGAACTAAGATTCGATTTTCAATTCAATTTTACTAAATTTTACAACAAGCGCTATTCAAATTTATTTCGATTTAAAGGAACATTAAGATAAATTGAAAGTTGCATTTATTTGCATGCTCCAAATATATGCATAAAATACATTTAAAATCATAACATATTTTGATCTGTTTGGTGTGAAAAATCTCGAAACTCAAAATTCTCAAAACCGGAACACTAGAAAACTAGAAATACTTCCTTTCTGATATCTTCAAAACCATCAGGCAAAACGCACTCTCGGTCGAGCAGCTATGCATCGTGAAGTGACCCCAAATTTTCGCAAACCCCCAATATGTTCATCGCTATTCCGTTCGCTATCAAAGTTAATGCACTTACCTTCAACAGTCTTGTTGTGTATGTAAACATAATTCTCGCGATGCCCGTTGACATTTCAAGCACGAGCTCTGATCACCAGTTTCGGTTGGATTTTTCGCATTCCGCCACAGGCCTATAGAGACAGCCGTTGAGCGTGCTAATTTATGGCGATATTCGCGAGGAATTCCGATAGCTTTATCTTTTCAAGATCAAGCATAAAAGTTCAGCGGGGCTTCGACTGTGCCGTCCGAATAGACATGTGGGTGCCCGAGCACCTTCGCTATATTCGCTGGCAAGAAGGAACACCGTGTCCAGTCCGGTCGAGTGCAACTGTTTTACGGTTTGTTTGGGTTCGCCAAATATGCAAAACGCAACGTCGACACGTCCGTCGGCTGTTGACATTGCTTTAATGCCACTAGCAGGTGGATGTGATTCGCCTCGCGCGAGCGCGCGCGCGTACCGGCAGATGAAAGAAGCCACCAGCAGAGATGATCATCTCCGGCCAGTAGTGGAGGTGTTGATAGCGATCGAATCGGATTCATGGCTATGGCTATGGAGCTGAACGGATGTTTTAACTCTTTTAGGGCGGATGAATTTCTTATTGCCGATGAGGGATAGTTATCAATACATATTGCAGATTCTAGCAGAGTTGTTCTTAAAAATGTTCTATTTACAACTGAAAATATCAAATTTGCCAACAACAACATTTCGCATTTCTTATTTTAAACAGCAACAATTCACGCAGAACAACAATGCTACTTATTCCAGGTCCAATAAGCGCTAGTCCATACGCAACACGTATCATCAATTTGCATTAATGGATATAACAGTCTACACTTGGATCATCCAGAGTATTCGAGATATCCTTGCGATGCATCTTTTAAAAAACAGCAGAGCCGAAAGGGTTACATGGGCTATGACTGAATAGGACGCAGTGAGGAAAGGATTATTTGTGTGTCATTGCTTCGAACTTGGTACTACAGCGGTTACTGGTTCTGTAGGTCATTGTTGCTTTATTTTTAGATGATTTTGGATCGGATGCAAATGTTTTTTTTTGTTGAATGCGGAAATAATAAAACGATGGAAGCGTGTGGATTCAGATTTCTTTCAATTAGCATTTTTATTTATTTTTCAGCTTATTTTTAAAACCAATTATCAAGACTTAATATTCTGAAAGACGTTTATCATCAAACAGTTTCTGTGCTACAACTAGCTTCAAGCAATTATTTGGGATACTGTAAATATTTCAGAAAATTTTCTTGTCGTGCCTTAGCACATGTACAACCAGCATAGGCGCCAACTTTGGGGTGCAAGGCACTTTTTGCCCCCTCAATAATTATCTAAGAGGGGCAAAGTATCTTTTCGACCCAACACACCAGCCACCCCCCATCCCCCCAATATATTATTTATAAATTCTCACATTATTGCAACGGTCGATTCAAACAGCTACCAGACTATTTTATTTATATTGGATGTGCAGTTCATGCTTGCGTTGCTGTGTGCGTTCGTGACCACAAAAATCCTCCAAAACGGGCTCTCTGGGATCAATTTTGTCTGAGTTTCCGTTTCAGGCACTTCAATCAAATGGTACCACCAATCTGGGATCACTTTACGCAGTAAGATGGACTGTGATGTATATGTAGATATCGTCTGTCCTGGCGAACTATTCAGGTTTAGTTGAATTTTTCACAACTTTGTCTGACAATGATGCTTAAGGCGACGCGGAGCGGTTGATGGTGCAACGAGATATGTTTCTGCAGTTGTTGACAGAAGGTACCAAATCTGCTGAAAGCGTCTCAGATGTCGTGGACTATCTGCAGAAACAACCACATTTGATAGATCTTCTGCCAAAATTTGTGAAGTTGGAAATCTATAGGAGACCCAGTATGGGACAACAGCGACTGAATTCCATATCTCTACTCCACTTCTACAAGGACATGGCGAATAAATTGAATGTGAATGAAGAGGTTAATCAATTTATCTCCAGAAATAGCCTGAGAATAAAAAATTTTACTTGTGAGCGTGTCATATAAAAATTTGAAAATCGATTGAATAGATGTTCTAAGTGTTGTGATGTTTTTATTTCCCGAATTGAATAATTTCATATCTCCATTTCTCGGCATGGTGGCGTCAAACGCGCGTGATAGGACAGCTACCAACGCATCCCCGCTTAGACCTTCAACGCCGCCAGGAAGAGGCTGAGTGCTGCGCGTGTTCTATCAGAAGCTCAACGCATGCCGCAAAAGCCTCGTACCGCGAGCCGAAATGTGCAGGGATAAAGAAAGGAGCATCTTGACGGGCGAACGTGTGGTGATCGAAAGGTGGAAGCAGCACTACGAGGAACATTTTAATGGCGCTGAGTGTACAGGCAGTGAAAGTCCAGGCAGCGGAGGACATGACTACGTCAGTTCATCGGACGATGGAAGCCAACTCTTCCCCACCTTAAGGGAAGTTAAGGATGCCATCCAACAGCTAAAGACCAATAGAGCAGCTGGTAAGGATGGTATCGGAGCTGAGCTCATCAAGATGGGCCGGAAAAGCTAGAATCTTGCCTGCACAAACTGATAGTCAGAATCTGGGAAACTGAACAGCTACCGGAGGAGTGGAAGGAAGGGGTTATATGTCCCATCTACAAGAAAGGCAACAAGCTGGAGTGTGAGAAGTGAGAACTTTCGAGCGATCACCATTCGACGTCTGTCACCATTAGTTTCTTCTGGAGCCCGTAGTAGGCCCGACTTCTACAGATGATGCGCCTTCGTATTTCACGACTAACATTGTTATCAGCCGTTAGCAAGGATCCGAGGTAGACGAATTCTTCGACCAGCTCGAAGGTATCCCCGTCTATCGTAACACTGTTTCAAAGGCGGGCCCTGTCGCGCTCGATTCCGCCCACAAGCATGTACTTTGTCTTTGACGCATTCACCACCAGTCCAACTTTTGTTGCTTCACGTTTCAGGCGGGTGTACAGTTCTGCCACCTTTGCAAATGTTCGGCCGACAATGTCCATGTCATCCGCGAAACAAATAAATTGACTGGATCTGTTGAAAATCGTACCCCGGCTGTTACACCAGGCTCTCCGCATGACACCTTCTAGCGCAATGTTGAACAACAGGCACGAAAGTCCATCGCCTTCGTTTAGTCCCCGGCGCGATTCGAACGAACTGGAGTGTTCACCCGAATTCTTCAGACAGTTTGCACACCATCCACCGATGCTTTGATCAGTCTGGTAAGCTTCCCAGGGACGCTGTTCTCGTCCATCATTTTCCATAGCTCTACGCGGTCTATACTGTCATATGTATTGGGACCTGGTATTCACGGCATTTTTGAAGGATTTGCCGTACAGTAAAAATCTGGTCCGTTGTCGAGCGGCCGTCAACGAAGCCGGCTTGATAACTTCCCACGAACTCATTCACTAATGGTGACAGACAACGGAAGATGATCTGGGATATCACTTTGAAAAACAAGAGAACGGTGGATTTTACAATTCGAAATCGTAACCCGGGCCGAAACGGGTTAACCCGCTACTTCCGGAGGTTTCCTGGGAACCTGAGGCCCTCAGGGAAGTGGTCACGATTTCAAATTGTAAAATCCACCGTTCTCTTGTTTTTCAACCGATTTGCATGAAATTTGGAGGAAAGATGCATTAAACCCTATATTTTTGTGTAAATGTATTGATTTGGTGATTGGGTCCTTGGGTACGGTTTTATCGAGGGGGTCCCCTTGGTCAAATGGGGTCAAAAATAGGTCAACTTCCTTTTAATCGTAGATAACTAGTAGTAAATGCTCTCAATAATGATGCAATCGTTTTTATTCATCATTTTGCAATAGTGGGTATGGAAACTGCACGTTAGGACCACCAAAATCCGGTAACAGATGTTCCGGGAACCTAGTTCCCCCAGGGAAGTGGTCATTTTTTGAGTTGTTCTGAAACCCAGCTTGCGACACATCAAACTTCTTAATTTTGCAACACAAATATAATAGAATTCATTTACAGAGCATTAGACCACGTTGGCCACTTCAGGAGGTTCCCTGGGAACCTGGTGCCCCAAGGGAAGTGGTCACTTTTTGATTGACTCTGAAACCCAGCTTGCGAGTTTCCCTGGGAACCGGGTGTTTCTAGAAAAGTGGTTATTTTTAGTGGTTTTTATTTCTTGCTTGTGACACATCAAACTTTAAGATTGTCCAAGAGAAATACAATAGAAGATATTTTTTGAGCAAGTGGTAGACCAGCAAAGCAGTCTGTTTTTTATTAGATTTAAACCCCAGCTTGCGGTATATCATGTTTGATGATATTTGAAGAGCATAATGGATCATAGGTTACCTCCAGTAGTATCTCCAAGAGAAGTATTCATTGTTTATTGGTTGGAACCCAGTTTGCGGTACATCAAACAAATCCAATTAAAACACTTGTAAACCATTGGGATGCATTGGTCAAGTGGTCACTTTTTGGCTGGATTCAAATTCCAACAACAAAAGGTATTGTAAATTCAACAACATGTAAAAACGCAGCTATTCCCAACAAACGGATATACCCAACCCCAGATTATAAGCATTTGATAACCAACAAAAAAAATTAATTAACTTGAATTTAGCTTGAATTTATTTTGATTTAGGAAATAGTAAGTTTTATTGAATGATCGGTATATCCTACCAAACAATTCAAACTAAATAAGTTACTTTTTTTAGCCGAAGAAGCTTATTTTGAGCGAAATTAGCCTTTCATAAAACTACAATATATTTTTATCGGTGTATGCTGTGTGATATGGTTATTTGTCTTTGTTTACACTTCTTCGCACAATCTCACGAATACTATGTAAAATATGTATCATAATGCAAAGGGATAATATGTTGCTACCCAGTTGTGAATGACAGTGAAACACACTTTAGTACGGTGGTAGTTGTGAATTAATATTGTGACGGATGTTGTCGGTTTTCCCGTTTTCTATTCAACCGCTGCTTGAATTTTAAAATGTCAGCCAAATTACGCCATTCTGTGAACGATGGATTCTCCAGTTCTGACGATTCGGATGAAGGCTCTGATCACGCAACTGTGTCAGATTTGACGGATGAGTCTACTGAAAGGTAATTTGTAGCGCATATTTCAAAATGTCGTGTCTTATGAGGGCTTAAAATTATTGTAGTGATGATGGAAGTAACGGTGATGGCAGAGCCCCAGATCATTACATCGCAAAGGACGGATTAAAATGGGCGAAAAAAACTCCCAAAACTAGGGAAAGTTTTGGCGAATACGATGACGGAAAACATGGTTTTACGAACCAATCCAAAGTTTTTGAGACAGCCAAAGATGCGTTTCAACTCTTTTTTCCGGATAGAATTTTCGACTTGATGGTCAAATACACAAACTTACGTTGCGTTGCGTTGTAACGGAGTATTTCGTAGATTGCATACTGATAGTTGTCATGTATATTCTTTACCTTTCTTACCCCAAATGCTTATGGATTTCCATTTGGGATTCAATGGAAATCCAATTGGGGGTCCAAAATGATAAAACATGAAAGCTATCATTGCCGGCCACGCCCATCTTCTCCGTTACTAGGAAAGGGAAGGAAATGATGATATGACATCTACTTAACGAGAGGCCAGCGACTCACCGACGCCCTCATAGATGTCAAGGAATTGGATGGTGGGTAGGGTATGTGGTTTAGGAGTATCATTATAAGCAAATGATAGAAAATTTGTGGAAATACGTTGGGAGTGACTTTGCTAAGAAATTTATGTCACTCCATTATCCTTGCCGATGATTTTCCTCGGATGGGGCGAAGGTATTAGCCTTGCCCTGGCTAATAGCCTAGGTTTAAGCGCCTTTGCTCGCTCTCTGAAACAAAAAAAGAGCAAAAAGAAATTAAATTCCCCTTCCCCCCTGATATGATATTTCAAAAGCTTGATAAAAATGATGCAATTTTATTTTTCAATTATCTGAATTTTTCAGCCTAACGACCCCATTCGCACAACACACCCTCTCACGTCAACGTTAACCATTTATTTCACTTAGCACTAGGGAACTGTTTAATCTCCGGATGGGCAAAGCTTTGCAAACCACAATGACACCATCACACCACTTCTCTCCAACAATAATTAGTTCGTCCACGAAACCGAACTTCAGGACGCGGAAAAATGCAGAAGCGTTCGCGCACTATCACAGACTCGATCTTCATCCCTGCTTCGATGGCTTCCATAAATAAACAACACAGACAAATCATTGCCGACACTGCAATATTATTGTCGAATTATGTATGCGGAAACGTTCAGCTGAAAGCAGCCGAAATTCAAATTTCTGGTCAAATACACAAACTTACATGCTAAAAGGGTAATTTCTCGAAGAAGAAAACCTTCTCCGTGGAAAAACATCACGTTGGCTGAAATGCAAGCCTTCGTGGGTATCATCATTGCTGGCGGTCGATTGCACCAAAATAACATGGACCTACGAAGTTTATGGGAGAATGATGATTTTTGGTGTCCAACGATTTATAAGACTGCTATGTCTCGGGAACGCTTCAAGAATATTATGAACTTTTGGAGATTTGATGACCGGAGTACAAGAAAACGTCGTTTAGCGAAAAGCAAAAATAAGCTTGAAGCTATAAGCGGTATTTACGAAAAAATCATTACCAGCTGCATCGAGAATCATAATCCTGGGAGAAATTTGACTATCGACGAACGCTTGTGTGTGTTCAGAGGTTAGTGACTATTGTTTTATAAGTCTGTTATGAAGAAAAGAAAAGAATAAAGCATTGCGAATATTTGCAATGCTTCAAACTGTCCTTTAATTTAGATGATAAGGTGATACAGTAACCCTTTATCCAAATAGATTGATATGTAGATGTGCTAATATATATTTATATTTACAAGCAATAATGTTCATTAGATTTATAGAAACTCCCTCGGAATACAAAAATTTGGATAATTTTTTGAAATTCCATTCGAAAAATTATTTAATTTGTAAGGGATTGTTCATTCATGTAATTTCAATATGACGATGATAGCAAAAACGCGTTATATTTTTATCTATTATCGAAATGTTCAAAAAAGCACATAAGAACTAAAAAAAAATATTACAAAAATTTCAGGCCATGTTCCTTTCCGCGTGTACATGCGGTCGAAACCGGGCAAATACGGGATTAAAATTTGGTGTTTATCATGTGTAAAATGTTAATATATTTGCAACGTAGATATCTACACCGGAAAGAAAGGAAATAAATCCGAGAAGGGCCAAGGAAAACGTGTCGTGGAGCAGCTAATTGAACCATTCACCAACGAGTGGAGAGAGGTCACAACTGACAACTTTTTCACTTCGTTGGAGTTTGCCGAAAGGCTTTGGGAAAAACAAACTCTTATCACCGGGACTGTGCGACAAAACAAACCGAGTATTCCACCTGAGTTTGTGACATGTAAAGGACGAGATCAACCTGGAGTAACTTTGGAGGCATTCAACGGTCAAGCAACGTTGACTTCATTTGTAGACGGGAAGAAAAAAAACCGGTGATTATTCTGACGACAACCACCATCCGGCGTTCAGAATCAGGAAAGAAACCGGCAATCGTTTTGCATTATAATGCGACGAAAGGAGCCGTAGACGCCGGAGATTTCATAACAAGAAAAAATAATTGCGTCCGAAAGACACGCGTGTGGACCAAAAAGGTAATTATGGAATTGATCAGCATCGCTACGCTGAATGCAAGCTGTCTATTCCATATGAAATATCCTTTATTCCACAAAGGAGATAAACGTTGGAGGACAGAATACCTCAAACAGTTGGTCAACGAACTAGTTCGAGGTAATGTGGAGGATCGACTCAAATCGCCATATTTAGCAGCATCAATTAAGAAGCTGCTGACCAAATTCCTTGAACTGCCAGTTGAACATTATAAAAATGACAGCAACTGTAAGATTTGCAAAACATCTGCAGCAGGAGATATAAAATGTGCAGTATGTTTGAAATGCGCATGTCGAAAACACGTGGAAAACACAACATTGTTTATGTGCAGAAGATGTAGTTTCCTTCAAAAACAGCCCACGACACATAGAACACGAGCAAAAAAACGACGAAGATGCCAAAAGTGCACGAAGGATCGTAAAACCATCACAATCTGCTGTTGTTGTCAGGTATGCATATGTAAAACTTGTTCTACTGATAAGGAATATTCGATATGCATAACATGTCTGGAATAATGTATCTTGTTTATGTGATAATTTGTTTTCAGTAATAAGTAATTGTATTTTCATGATTAATAGAATAACCATTAGCTATAAGGAGAAAATAAACAAAACATTTTTACCAAAACGATATATTGAAACAAATCTAGGAACTTCCCACAATAATCCATGGAGCACCATGCGTTCAGAGTACCACCAGTAGGTGTCCAATGTGCCCAGGTGCTCTACAAATGGCTTTTATTACATTTGTCTTACAAAATCATGAAGTTTTTTTATGTCGCAAGCAGGGGTTTAAAATCACTCAAAAAGTGATCCCTTCTCTAGGGGCACTAGGTGTTCTCGGTACCTCCAGAAGTATTCAATGTGATCAGATGCTCTGTAAATCACTTCTGTTGTGTTGGTCTTGCAAAATCAGAAAGTATGAAATGTCAAAAGCTGGGGCTTAGAACCACTCAAAAAGCGATCTCTTCTTGAAGGGCACCAGGTGCCCTCGGTACCTCCGGAAGTGTCTAATGTATCCAGATGCTCTACAATTGGCTTTAATTATATTTGTTTAGCAAAATCATGAAGTTTGATATGTCGCAAGCCTGGGTTTAGAACCAATCAAAAAGTGATCTCTTCTTAGAGGGCACCAGGTGTCCTTGGTACCTCCGGAAGTGTCCAATGTGCCCAGATGCTCTGCAAATGACTTCTATTGTATTTGTCTTGCAAAATCATGAAGTTTGATATGTCACAAGCTGGGTTTCAGATCCATTCAAAAAATGACCACTTCCCTAAGGGCACCAGGTTTCCAGGGAACCTCCGGAATTGGTGAATGTGCACAGTTGCTCTGAAAATTAAACATATTGTATTTGTGTTGCGAAATCATGAAGTTTTATGTGGTGAAAGCTGGGTTTCGAAACTACTCACAAAGTGACCACTTCCCTTGGGGCATCAGGTTCTCAGGGAACCTCCGGAAGTGGCCAACGTGGTCTGATGTTCTGCAAATGTCTTCTATTGCACTTGCGTTGCAAAATCAAGAAGTTCGATGTGTCGCAAGCTGGGTTTCAGAACCATTCAAAAAGTGACCACTTCCCTGAGGGCCTCAGGTTCCCAGGAAACCTCCGGAAGTGGCCAATGTGCCCAGATGTTCTGTAAATGTCTTCTATTGTATTAGCGTTGCAAAATCATGAAGTTCGATGTGTCGCAAGCTGGGTTTCAGAGTCAATCAAAAAGTGACCACTTCCCTTGGGGCACCAGGTTCCCAGGGAACCTCCTGAAGTGGCCAACGTGGTCTAATGCTCTGTAAATGAATTCTATTATATTTGTGTTGCAAAATTATGAAGTTTGATGTGTCGCAAGCTGGGTTTCAGAACAACTCAAAAAATGACCACTTCCCTGGGGGAACTAGGTTCCCGGAACATCTGTAACCGGATTTTGGTGGTCCTAACGTGCAGTTTCCATACCCACTATTGCAAAATGATGAATAAAAACGATTGCGTCATTATTGAGAGCATTTACTACTAGTTATCTACGATTAAAAGGAAGTTGACCTATTTTTGACCCCATTTGACCAAGGGGACCCCCTCGATAAAACCGTACCCAAGGACCCAATCACCAAATCAATACATTTACACAAAAATATAGGGTTTAATGCATCTTTCCTCCAAATTTCATGCAAATCGGTTGAAAAACAAGAGAACGGTGGATTTTACAATTTGAAATCGTAACCCGGGCCGAAACGGGTTAACCCGAAACGGGTTTTGAGCATTTTAATCAATAATTACCTTTATAATGTTTTATTTTTTACTTACTTACTTACGGATCCTGTACACCTCCGGTGGTGCAAAGGGCCGACTTGAAAGATCTCCATCCTGAGCGTTGCCCGGCTATCGCTTTAACCTGTTAGATTTGTTTTATTTGGTAATTTTAAAATAAGATTTCATAGCAATGTTATTTCTCTTACCCTTGGCACTTAAACATAAAAGGGTATACCCCGTTTGGCATAAGTACGTTAGGCATAAAGACGTTAGGCATAAGTACGTTAGGCATAATGGACGTTAGGCATAACGGACGTTAGGCATAAAATGACTCTAAGAACAGCACATGACATAAAGAAGGCAGAATTATGCCAAACGTCCATTATGCCTAACGTACATTATGCCTAACGTCCATTATTCCTTACGTACTTATGCCTAACGTCGCGGGCAGCAGCGGAAGCCGTTTTTCATACAAAATGGTCTTTGTATGTGTAAATTTCAACATAATTGTAGTTCACTGCCAAAATTTCAGCTCAATCGATCATCGGGGTACAAAGTTACAGCTTGTCAAAGTTGACCATTTTGTATGAAAAGCGGCTTCCGCTGCTATTATTCTGAACACAGGTGTAGGTATTGAAATAATCAAATTGTGAAAATTCTTTTTAAACCATATTGAACAACAAAAATAAACACCTTTGTACTTTGTAGTCCGAGAACTCTCTGGCAGCCATTCGGTCCGAACCGGAGCATACTTTCCGAGGCCCTCCTTAGTTTGGATACCGATTCGATTAATAGAAAGCCTTCTCCAAGACACCGTACCCGCTACACTTTGTTGGGCTCCATCACACGCCAACATGTTTGACCAACATAGAGCTTGCTGGTCATAAAAAGCCTATATTAAACCTCTAGCTATTTACGATAGAGCCAGTTCAGGAGTAACAGTTGTATAGAGGCATATCATTATTTAAGTAATAAAGAGAATCGTCGAAATTGTTTCAGAAGTAATTGAATATGACAATCAAATGAGCATTTTGAAATACTAAATAGGGAAAATGACGGCTTTGGCAGGTTTTGTTCTATTATTGTCAGGGGGTTTTCTATAACTAATTATGCTCAAATTTAGCATCAAAATTCTTTGCATATCAAAGAATATTGTGGCCAAATCCTTCAAAATTTGGTCAACAAAAACCCCCCTGACAATAATAGAACAAAACCTGCCAAAGTCTTTATTTACCCTACTATGAATTAACGAAGCGCATTGATTTTAACTAATTATTTTTCATGGTTTCGTCAAAAAAAAAATAAAGCAAACTTCTGAGAATGTATAAATTGTCAATCAGGTATATCAGGTATCAGAACGTCGGCTCAGGAGGCACGTTCCCCTCAATTTGGGGATTTGTGCCATCGCCTTCATTGGCCTTTTTCATCATTTACCTGACGGAAAAGGAAGTGAAAAGGGGAAAGGAAGTGGAGGTGAAGTTGGAAAGGAGAATGGAACAGCTTTCTGGAGAAGGAGGATACAATCAATAATACATACATACGATGCATTTTGTAAAACGCAATGAAACGCGAAGCATAAAATATACTGGATAAGTCACACAATGCAAATGCCAATTATGTAGACTCACACGCATTAAGCTAGGGACTAAAAAGAGGTGTCACAAAAACACTGAGGACGTAACAATGGACGAACGTCAAAGACGAAACACAGAGTGCACTGTGAAAAACGCATAATGCGAATCCATATAGGTGACAATTTGCTGAAAAACTAAGTAAAAATCCCTTATTAATCCACCTAAAGTGAGATTTTGACCCTTCCTTAGTCGTAAGGAAATCTCGCTTAACTTTTCAAAAGGTCCTAAGTAACATTTTTTTCATGAATTAATTTGAGTACTGCAATCGAAAGCTTTCATGTTTCTGTGTTGATTGCGCTATTCAAATTAAATCATGAAAAAAATGTTACTTAGGTCCTTTTGAAAAGTTAAGCGAGAAATATTGTCAGACTCCAGTATTTGAAACGAAATAAAAGTTCTCAACTCCCCTCGGCGATTCAACGTATAAAGTGATAAATTAATTGCCTACCGAAAGACGGATTGCATGGGTTGAGTGATAACAAAATGAACGAAACGCACTGTACGACATGCTGCCTATCTATCAGGCGCTCGTCGGAATAAATAGCTATTGTAGCATGGTTAGTAATTATCGTAACGCTGCTAGCATATACATATGCTCGTAATTTTCAGAGACCTCGATATTAATTAATCCAGAACTAACTAAATCAGTCATTGATCTGAACGAAACTCACTTGATCAGTACAGTTGCTGATGAGGAATGTGTACAGCCGCTAGACATTCTAAATACTCATGCTCCTCAAATGTGAACGTGTACTATACACATGTGGAAGTGTTGGCTTGAGAAATGGATGGCGAGTGATTTGACTATGCGACCAATTTGGGAATCTCGAGCTCGTTTAGTAGCCGCTAGGTTGCGAAGGCCGACGGAGGTCCTTCGTAGCTTAGTTGGTTGAAGCACCAAGTGTTGGGAAAAACTCAAAATCTCAAAACTCATGGATGATTCAAATCAATCGTGAGTTGAAACGCATCAACTTAGCACCTAAAAACTCATGGCTGAGTTGAATCATCCATTTAAATCATCATAGGTTTTCTTTTATTCTCCTTTGTTAAAAATCGATTGTTGACGTTCGTCGCATAGAGCAATGAATACTCTTGCTTGTGTAAACAATAAATTGTCAGCAAATTGATTTTAAACGCTTTTTAGAACGAATTGATTTTTTGGCAAATGATTGAAATGATGCGTTTTGACATGAAAAACTCAGGCGTGATGCAAATCTTTAAATTCGCAAGCGAGTTTGCTCGTGCGGGAGAGCTCGATGAGTGAGTTTTATGAATGATTTTACCAACACTGAGTCCCTTATTTAACTTCAAGTTGAGAATATACAAGAGTAGCCGAAGCCGAACGTCAAAGACAAAACACAGAGTACACTGTGAAAAACGCATAATGCGAATCCATATAGGTGACAATTTGTTGAAAACTAAGTAAAACACATATTCATTACCCCACTCTTATTTAACCTCACGTTGAGATTGAATAAGAGTAGCCGATTATCTCGGAGAAGCAAAAAGTCAACTACGCCATAGCTTCGGTTAGCGCAGCGAGGTCTTAATACTGTGAAGCCCTGGTGCTTCACAGGCTCCGTTTGCGGTTAGGTTCTTATTAGACCCCCCCTAACCATTCATTCGTAGGCACGGTAAGCATAAAGCCGCATCACACTGAGAATTAGGGGTCACCTGTATGGTGGGGTGGGCTTTTACTACTGGAACAGGCAATCCGTAATGTTATTCTTAGCCAGATAACCAGCTACCGATAATAGAACAAAACCTACCAAAGCTATTTCCCCTACTATGAATTAACGAAGCGCATTGATTCTAACTAATTATTTTTCATGGTCTCGTCAGAAAAAAAAATAAGGCAAACTTCTGAAAATGTATAAATCGTCAAAAGGCAGATATAACCTTTAATTTTTATTCGATACTATTTGACCCGGCAGACGTTGTCCTGCATAGTAGACGAAAATGCGCGTTCTGAACTACACATGCGAAGCTTCCATACGATTTTTAAATTTAGTTTTTTACTCAACTTACAACCTGAGAACTCGGAGGTCTGCATGGGAGGTTTAAGGATTAGGTTCTGAAATACGATATAGAGCTCTGATACAACCTCAATTGTTACTTGGGTTGTAGGCTAGGTGTACCAGTTGTAGCTATCGCACCAGTTGTCGCACTAGTGCTTTATATGCCAAATGACCAATCAAATCACCGCAAACCAAGTTCATATCGATAAAGCATATTCATATGACACGATAACACCTTTGATTTGCTACAAAACAAGCAAAGCATAATTGTAAAAATTGATTTTGCTTAATTTTTAACGTCCTTTGCACCAGTTGTCGCACTAGTGGTCCCAATTTGGCCAGTCTCATAGGAAAACAATGTGATTTGCCAAATAAGGAACTAAAATTAAGAACAGTGCAACAACTGGTGCATGCGTTCCTATTATGGATTAATCAATTTTGAGGATAATAACAAATTTTATTGTGGTTTTCACAGCTGTTCTAAGGAACAGGAAGTATAACCTTTCGCTTGATATATAAAGTCCACCCACATGCCTTTTACTTATTTTTAAAAAAATAGTTGTTCTTATATATGGCGACAATTGGTACACCGACGACCCTAAGTATTTCTGACTTCTGAGTACGTGGAAAAAGTTCTTTAAAATGTTGTCTTGATTGGAAGACGCTCGTTGATAAAACAAATTAAGAGGTTCTCTGTGATTTTAGATACCTCAGATAACCTAGGGCGTCTATCCTCAATAGACTGGCCCAGGATACAAAAAGTCGTTGGATTCTACGGGGCACCCCCAGGATTTTGCTTTTGGGTAATCATTCTCTGGAAATTTCAGCTTGATCGGTTGTTGCATGAGCTGGCGCATTTGATTTGAAGTTAATATGAGGGTTTTAGGTTACATGGGAAAATACACCTGTTACTTTTTTCCCATATTCGTCCACGAAATTGGATGGAAGAGCCAGATTAAGGTCACTCCTGGCGGAATCCAAGTTTCAAAGTGCTCGCATTTTCGGGGGCACACCACTCGATACGGAAGCAACGCACAACTGTCATTTTTTTTATTTAGTTTTGCTGCGTCGCAGCATGCGTGAAAAAATAAAAATGACAATTGTGCGTTGCTTCCGTATCGAGTGGTGTGCCCCCGAAAACGCGAGCACTTTGAAACTTGGATCCCGTCAGGAGTGACCTTAAGCCCAGATTTCCAGGATTGCCTAGACCAGCACCGGGAATCGAATCCAGCCACCATCAGCATGGTCTTGCTTTGTAGCCGCGAATCTTACCGCACGGCTAAGGAGGGCTCCTAGGATGTTTTACAGTCCTCAAAATGTATCTTCAAAATAGATTATATTTTCATGGTCCTGGGTAAACATTAAATTTGCATTGGTTCAATGGTTCCAAAACGGACCTATTTCTTGGAAGACTCTGGAACATGCTATAAAGAAGGCAGTGGACACTGTCATCTTGAAAATGTTTGTGTAACCAATATCTCATAAAGACATGAAGATAGATATCCATAATGGCATTATCCCTATCTGTTATCATTTCATCATATTTCCGGAGCCGTTTCTACAGAAATGGCCATGTCTCACGGTATTTCTGGAGGATTCGTGATCTGCAGTTAGCATTGATCAGCAAATAAGTTCTAGTTATTCTGGGGAAAGCATAAATCATCATGGAAGAAAACAGTTCTCGCTTAACTTTTCAAAAGGACCTAAGTAACATTTTTTTCATGAAATAATTTGGGTACTGCAATCAAAAAATTTCATGTTTTTCTGTTGATTGCGCTATTCAAATTAATTCATGAAAAAAATGTTACTTAGGTCCTTTTGAAAAGTTAAGCGAGAGTTGTAATTTTGTAACATACCCTCAGAAAACCCGGAACATTTCGGGTGTCCGTTGGTCGATCTAAGATTACAAAGATAGAAAAATCCACTGAAATTTACGCTAAAAATAATGCACATAAATGGAACGCCATTATTAGCGTAATTCCATACGGAATATTGCCTAAATGTATACAATTTTTGACGTGAATCGTCAATATTGAATACAAGTTGTAAGCAATCTTGTTAGCAAGAGGACCATTTCAGCGTATAATGGCGCAAATTTCCGCATGTCAGGTTTTAAGCGCTGTTTATTTTTCATTACTTTTTTCTGTGTAGGTCTAGATAGGGTCTCATTTTCATCAAAATCTGATTATTCTATGCAAAGTTATGCTGATATGAAATTTAACAAAATGTGCCCATTCCAAACGTTTTTGTCCAACCCATGTATAATATCTTCTTCTGCTTCATGATTACCGTTCCAGTGGTCACAAGTTTAAGTACAGACCACTAAAATAATGTAGAACCGTTTAAAAAGAAAAGAAAAAGGTTACAAAAGAATATTTGATGTTAGAGCTTCGCGGCAATATAATAAAATGTTTACTTTCCCGAATCTTACAATTCGCTCCAATACAAATTGTATGAGACGAAATAATATTGAAATACAAATGAATCATTTGTTTGAGAAACTGCATATTTCCATTTAACACAATTTCGAGAAAACAACAAAAACTGTTACCAAAAAAAATAGCTCCGAATCTTTCGGTTTCTTCGATACAGATCAATAGCTTTTGGCAAAACTCAACACCCTGGGGCACTTCTAGTGCAAAAACTGTAAGCAGTACTCCATAAATGCTCTTCAAAGTGTGTGCACATATGTAGTTTCTCAAACAAACGAAAATTTCTTCATAAAATCCTGGAAAAAAATTTTTTTGTATTTTTTGCCATTTTGGCCAATAATGTTACATATGCAGTTTCTCAAACAAACGGTTCAAATGGATATGCTATTCTTATGACTCATCTATATTTTTACCATATAAAATGTTAATATACGTTGTACGTTAGGGTGGCTCAAAAAACACTTTTTCAAATTTGTTGATGGGCCGCCCTCTTATTCGGTTCTATTTGATGCCTTGATGCTCTGGACAAAATTCAGCCAAATCGGTCAACGTTTGGACGGTGCTAAACTTATTGGAAGTTTATATGAAAAAATGTAGGCAGAAACATCCAAAAACAATGATTAGCAGTTGAAAGGCACAATTTACGATCAAGAACCATGATACTCATTCAGTTCTTGTAGAATTAAATACAGAATGTTATGCTGAAAACCGCGAGAAGATTAGAGTTTATTACGCAAAGATATTAGCATTTTACTGGAGTGTTGTAGGGGTGAATTTATTTCTTTTCAAAGGTAAAAGAAACGAAATTTGCTGAAACCCCACTTCAAAGAAATGCTTATAACTTAGCCGGGCAAACTCTAATCTTCTCGCGGTTTTCTGCATAACATTCTGTATTAAATTCTCCAAGATCTGAATGAGTATCATAGTTCTTCATCGTAAGTTGTGTAGTCCAGCTGCAATTTACTGTTTTTGGATGTTTCTGCATACATTTTTGCATATAAACTTCCAACGAGTTTAGCACCGCCCAAACGTTGTCCGATTTGGCTGAAATTTTGTCCAGAGCATCAAGGCATCAAATAGAAACGAATAAGAGGGCGGCCCATCAAAAAAAATGAAAAAAGTTTTTCCCATACTAATTTGAGCCACCCTATTGTACGTTGTAAAAACTGTAAAAAAAAATCATAAAAAGTGGTATTTTTTTTCAACTTTCGTATATTTGTATGAAATGAAAAAAACATTGAAAAACTTTGCAGCCATTTTCTCAAAACTAAGATTTTATCACTTACATTTCCTTAGGTTTGTTCTTCTCAATTAATGAAACAAATATTTTCAGATCAATTTGCGGACGAATTATCATAATCGATTGGCATCTTTGGCGATTGGCATTGTAGCCTCAATATGCAGCTAGCATTCATTACTACAAATACAGAAACAAATTCCTACTCACATTTCGATAGCCGTTGGCAGCAACCGTTCCGATGTGGCCTGTCTCTGTAGCTAACCCACGAAGGACCCTCCACCAGTCCGCTGGATGATGATCCTTTCGCAATGAGCGGCGATTTTTCATCGTGAAATCTAACACTTTGGCTCATTTTGGTTCATTCACTGTGGTCGCACTTGCTTCACTTGTCTAACCTACCGCACACGCGCACCCGTCCGATATTGCGATTCGTAGTATCGTACCAACTGAAGCCACGCTTGTCGACGGACAAAACAAAACTTTCTCCGGTTTAGTACTTTTATATCAAAGATGCACCTACGTAGGTGGCTCGTCTCCGGAGGAAAGATGCACTGCTTGGCAATATCACTGCTGCTGCTGATAGCGTGTAATAATTATTTTTAGAAAGAATGTAAAGAGTTACATTGTCAGTTATAGAATCCGCGTTGATTTTTCACCGTAACCGGGTTTGTATCGTTTTCCTACACAGAAAAAAATTATGAAAAGTAAAGAGCGCGTAAAATTTGAGATGCGGAAATTTACGCTTTTCTACGCTGAAATGGTGACCTTCCTAACAAGTTTGCTTACAAGTTGCATGAAATATTGATGATTCACGTCAAATATTGTATACATTTAGGCAATATCCCGCATGGAATTACGTTAATATTGGCGTTCCATTTATGTGCATTATTTTTGGCGTAAATTTCAGTGGATTTTTCTATCTGTGTACGTATTTATGAAAGTCATTCGGCAGCTTACCAGCCGATGTCGCCAGCTTAGAAAACACCACCAACTACGCACCGTAGAACCACTTCTGTTGTGTTGAAAATGTGATATGTACAGAACGAGTGCGATCTTTTGTGTACTGACCTACTGTGACCCGAGGGACGTTTCAAATTCTTCGTCCAGTAATTACAATCGTACCTACTACAACTCGATTCTTTATATTGGGGTGATCACAAAAACTTAAGATTAACCAAACAAACGGAATTCAATTCGACACATTGGTTTTATGTAGGCACCCGAGAATGTTGAATAAATTGATAACGACGCTTGTTGCAACCTGAATTACATCATAATCGTATAATTCGGGATGATTAAACAACTCCAACTGAAACATACATAGACAGGTGGGTACTTCATTGCTCTAATGTGCATGTTATTGTCAAGAACTGTTTCCCGTACTATCTACGTCGCACATTACAGTTGAATCCCAGTAAATACGTCTTCTCTTATCTCGTTCAAAAGCGATTAACCACTTTTACGTACGGTGGGAATTAAATATTAATTTCGCTGGCATCAGGCCTACCAGGAAGAGGGGAATTACCAAATGTCCTTCAGGAGTTTCTCAATTAGTTTTTTCAAGTTTTTTTTTGCAATTTCAGAATTTACACACAAAAAATCTCCAGGAAACCTTTCTGTTTTTTTTGTGAAAGACAACTAACAATTTTCTCAAATACGAGGCAATGAAGATGACCTTACTGTTGAGGTAGGAATACGTATCGATAGAATTAAATAATATAATACTAACTCGTTTTATGGTACGTGAAAACATTTCATTAAACGGATGATTCGGTTTCCTGCAGGATACCTTCCGGTGCACGGGGTTTTTTGCTTTCTACCACCCAAATTTTACGCCGACGACATCTTCATTTTGAAAGTCAGTGGAGACCCAGAAGAACGCACTCTTATTAAAGCGCAACCTGCCGCTAGTTCCATGCTCCGTTGGATCACCTCGGTAGGATTTATGTCGATGGAGGCTTCAACTTTCAGAACTGTCAACCATAAAATTGTTAAAGTACTCGGCGTCTCCATTGACCGTGGCCTCCCCCTTCTGCCACACTTCCGTTACATTAAAGTGAACTGTCGTACCAGGGTCAACTTAAACAACGCGGTTTCAAAGCATCATAGGACCAGCAGCAGGGGTATTTGTCTCCGTGTTGGGCATGCAATTATAAACAGCCGGTTTCTGAAAGGTCTTGAGTTCACCTGCATTGCATACCGCAACGTCCAGTCCCCGACACTGTGCATTGCTTGTGAAGATTATCCAACACTGTTGGGTTAGGGGTAGAGGCCCAAAAAGAAGGATATTAACATCTCAAAACTGACTTTCGTCTCGTTCAAAAACTTATTGAACCCTGACCATCGTGGTCTAGCTTTGAACGCTTCAACCTGGCGAGCAGGATTTCTCTTCTGGGAATTCGAAGATCAATCCAAGAGCCGTTTTGAAAGGGTAGCTGTTGAGATCCCTTTCGACAGCGCCACGCAGATGAACTAACAAAAGAACGTTATATTGTGGACGGTGTGTGGTATAGATGTCTGTGCGATATGAATACTCTAATAATAGGGATGCTAGTAGTGCCATTACATAAGTAGCATCACAATTACCTATACCGCTAGACAATATTCGCCTCTACGGTTTCGCCACCCACCACACAGCATGCCATGATTCCCACTCTTTCTCAACTCAACAATCGACGCGAGAACACGCTCCGACGTTAGTGGCCACCGGAAGACGGGCCAGCGGAATAGCAGCCAGTACCGAAACCTTACAGACGGTAGAGGTGAGTATTCTGATTTTAGTTTTGACGATTCCGATCTAGTTTTCGGCCATTACAGCTGATTGATGATGACAGGATATTTTTGTGTGTGCGGTCTACCTCCCGCAGAATACAGAGCCGGATTTATATGACCGTCATGCTTCGTGCATCAATGGATTGCACTGTCAAATGGGAACTGGAGACATGGTAATAGTTGTAGGTGATTATAACTTGCCTCTTCTACGTTTTGAAGGGCACACCACTCAAAACGGAGGCAGCGGACAACTTTTATTTTTATTATTTCAGCTTTGCTGCGTCGCAACATGCGTGGAATAATGACAATAACAGTTGTGCGATGCTTTCATATTGAGTGGTGTGCCCTTGAAAACGTGAGTGAATTTTGTTTTGGATTCTGTGTTGCTTGTCTTTAAGACGTTGTACGTTGCGTTGGTTTGCAGTATGTTGGAGTATGCAGTAATTGTATGGGTTCGTATCACACCGTACGAATTAACCGTATCGAGCGGATACAGAAAGCGTTCATCAGATTCGCTCTCCGAAGACTTCCATGGCGGGATCGGCAACAGCTACTACCCTATGAACACAGTTGTGCACTTATAGATCTTCCTACTTTGGGAGAGAGAGAGAGAGAGAGAAGAACCTTGCTCCAAAGGCTCTTCATTTATGACATGCTTGAAGGTAACATCGACTATCCCGCACTTCTGGAAAGGTTTCGTTTCAACGCTCCCGAAAGGAAGATACGCCGCGCCGCAGTGAATTCATTAGACGCTCAGCACACCGAACGCGATATGGGCCGAACAATCCGCTTGATGCTTGTTGTTCATTTCTTTTCATTTATTTAGTCTACATCTAAACAGATAACACTGAATCAACAATTTGACGCCACAATACACGGTTCGAGGCCGCATCTCTCCATCCTCGAATACGCCCCACGCTCGCCAAGTCGTTTTGCACCTTGTCTGCCCACCTCGCTCGCTGCGCTCCACGCCGTCTCGTACCTGCCGGATCGGAAGCGAACACCATCTTTGCAGGGTTGCTGTCCGGCATTCTTGCAACATGCCCTGCCCATTAGGGTGGCTCAAAAAACACTTTTTCAATTTTTTTATGGGCCGCCCTTTTTTTCGGTTCTATTTGATGCCCTGATGCTATGGACAAAATTTCAGCCAAATCGGTTAACGTTTGGGCAGTGCTAAACTCGTTGGAAGTTTATATGGAAAAATGTATGCAGAAATATCCAAAAACAGTGATTTGCAGTTGGACGGCACAATTTTCCATCAAGAACCATGATACTCATTCAGTTCTTGTAAAATAAAATACAGAATGTTAAACTGAAAACCGCGAGAAGATTAGAGTTCATTACGCAAAGATATTAGCATTTTACTGGAGTGTTGTAGGGGTGAATTTATTTCTTTTCAAAGGTAAAAGAAACGAAATTTGCTCAAACCCCTCTGCAGAAAAATGCTAATAACTTAGCCGGGCAAACTCGAATCTTTTCGCGGTTTACTGCATAACATTCTGTATTGAATTCTCCAAGATCTGAATGAGTATCAAAGTTCTTCATCGTAAGTTGTGTAGTCCAGCTGCAATTTACTATTTGAGGATGTTTCTGCATACATTTTTCCATATAAACTTCCAATTAGTTTAGCACCGCCCAAACGTTGACCGATTTGGCTGAAATTTTGTCCAGAGCATCAAGGCATCAAATAAAACCGAAAAAGGTGGCGGCCCATCAAAAAAATTGAACAAAGTTTTTCCCATACTAATTTGAGCCACCCTACTGCCCATCGTACCCTTCCGACTTTAGCTACCTTCTGGATACTGGGTTCGCCGTAGAGCTGGGCGAGCTCATGGTTCATTCTTCGCCGCCACCCACCGTCTTCTTGCACACCGCCAAAGATGGTCCTAAGCACCAGTCTTTCGAATACTCCGAGTGCTTGCAAATCCTCCTCGAGCATTGTCCATGTTTCATGTCCGTAGAGGACAACCGGTCCTATTAGCGTCTTGTACATGACACATTTGGTGCGGTGGCGAATCTTTTTCGACCGCAGTTTCTTCTGGAGCCCGTAGTAGGCCCGACTTCCACAGATGATGCGCCTTCGTATTTCACGACTAACATTGTTATCAGACGTTAACAAGGATCCGAGGTAGACGAATTCCTCGACCACTTCGAAGGTATCCCCGTCTATCGTAACACTGCTTTCCACGCGGGCCCTGTCGCGCTCGGATCCGCCGACAAGGATGTACTTTGTCTTTGACGCATTCACCACCAGTCCAACTTTTGTTGCTTCACGATTCAGGCGGGTGTAAAGTTTTGCCACCTTTGCAAATGTTCGGCCGACAATGTCCATGTCATCCGCGAAACAAATATATTGACTGGATCTGTTGAAAATCGTACCCCGGCTGTTACACCCGGCTCTCCGCATGACCTTCTAGTGCAATGTTGAACAACAGGCACGAAAGTACATCACCTTGTCTTAGTCCCCGGCGCGATTCGAACGAACTGGAGTGTTCGCCCGAAATCTTCACACAGTTTTGCACACCATCCTTCGTTGCTTTGATCAGTCTGGTAAGCTTCCCAGGGAATCTGTTCTCGTCCATAATTTTCCATAGCTCTATGCGGTCTATACTGTCGTATGCCGCCTTGGAATCAGCGAACAGATGATGCGTTGGGACCTGGTATTCACGGCATTTTTGAAGGATTTGCCGTACAGTAAAGATCTGGTTCGTTGTCGAGCGGCCGTCAACGAAGCCGGCTTGATAACTTCCCACGAACTCATTCACTAATGATGATAGACGACGGAAGATGATCTGGGATATCACTTTGTAGGCGGCATTAAGGATGGTGATCGCTCGAAAGTTCTCACACTCCAGCTTGTCGCCTCCTCCGGTAGCTGTTCAGTTTCCCAGATTCTGACTATCAATTTGTGCAGGCAAGTGGCTAGCTTTTCCGGGCCCATCTTGATGAGCTCAGCTCCGATACCATCCTTACCAGCTGCTTTATCAGCTGTTGGATGACATCCTTAACTTCCCTCAAGATGGGGGCTGGTTGGCTTCCATCGTCCGTTGAACTGACGTGGTCATCTCCTCCGCTGCCTTGACTTTCACTACCTGTACTCTCAGCGCCATTCAAATGTTCCTCGTAGTGCTGCTTCCACCTTTCGATCACCACACGTTCGTCCGTCAAGATGCTCCCATCGTTATCCCGGCACATTTCGGCTCGCGGCACGAAACCTTTGCGGGATGCGTTGAGCTTCTGGAAGAACTTGCGTGTTTTTTAGAACTGCACATCTGTTCCATCTCCTCGCACTCCGCTTCTTCTAGGCGGTGTTTCTTCTCCTGAAAAATACGGAAGGCTGTGTTGGAAATAGGTGCTGCGAATGGCCATATTCTTGGAGGCAGCGAAATCAATTAGTCGTAGGCCGTTTTTGTTCGTCAGCCGGTGAGCGCTGAACTT
Source organism: Armigeres subalbatus (assembly GCF_024139115.2). Taxonomy (NCBI): domain Eukaryota; kingdom Metazoa; phylum Arthropoda; class Insecta; order Diptera; family Culicidae; genus Armigeres; species Armigeres subalbatus. The sequence goes on along the minus strand of NC_085140.1, from coordinate 295,735,384 downwards.
TCCAATAGTCGGTCTAAACTCCTCCTCTTGGCCAACCTGTGCGTCCAAATCTCCTATGATGATTTTGACGTCGTGGCTTGGGCAGCTGTCGTACTCACGTTCCAGCTGCGCGTAGAATGCGTCCTTATTATCATCAGTGCTTCCGGAGTGTGTGCTATGAACGTTGATTATGCTAAAGTTGAAGAACCGGCCTTTGATCCTCAACCTGCACATTCTCTCGTTGATCGGCCACCACCCGATCACGCGCCTTTGCATATCGCCCATCACTATGAAAGCTGTTCCCAGCTCGTGTGTGTTGCCGCAGCTCTGGTAGATGCTATGATTACCTCTTCCAATAAACCTCCTGCAGCGCTACGATGCCGAATCCACGGTCTTTGAGCACATCGGCGAGTATGCGTGTGCTCCCGATGAAGTTGAGAGATTTGCAGTTCCACGAACCGAGGTTCCAATCGCTAGTCCCTTTTCGTCGCAGTGGTCTTCGCCGATGGTTCCGGTCCGTACTCTCTTGTTGATTGTTCGTTGCATGAGTTTTTTTGGCTGGCTTGCAGGGCCTGACACCAAACACCCTAAATTTCCGGAGGACCATTCCTCCTTATTTCCGGTGGACCATGGTGCACAGTTTCACTTAGAGTCCCTCGCTGGCACTCGGACGATGATCAGCCGCCCCTAACATGGAGAACAGACGCTGTTGTGAGCCGATCCTGACATGGAGAACAGACGCTCAATAAGATTTGCAGCTCCGGGTAGCTTTTCGAACAATTCGAGAATCGATCACTTTGCGTCAAGATAGAATCGCATTCCTAAACCTCCCATGCCGCACTAGTCAGGCGAATCTGGTTGCAGCAACTCAAGTGTGACTGAATCTGATCATATATAAGTTACTGTGATCTATGTGTTACATGCGTGCTTCTCGTAATCTATGTCAACGATGTCGCTGCTTTTTTAAAGCTTTAATCATGTGTTTTTTTAACGTTACATTAAGTTCAACACGGGATGTCGCTGCTCTGCTAGGCATTGGATGCAAAGTTTTATATGCTGATAATCTCAAGATTTATATTGACGTTGAAAGTTTAGCCGACTTTGAACGACTGTAATCCTTGATGAACGCTTTCGTCCGTTGGTGCGAAGTTAATCGCATGTCGCTCAGCATCAATAAGTGCTTCGCCCTTTCATCGCTCTGCAGCAACTGTTAGAATGAATTACAAGTTGGCAAAACAACTATTTAGAGAGTCAAATAAAATCATTGATCGTGCGGATCGTTAGCTGGGGTTCATCATAAGGACAACACAAGATTTCATTGTTATTCGCTGTCCAAAAACACTCTACACCTCGCTAGTTCGGTCGATTCTGCAATCTTCATCTGTTGTGTGGTGTCCATATCAAGCAAACATAATTGGTAGGCAGGAAGGAATTCAAAACTATTTGTACGCTTTGCTCTACGGCTGCTTCGATGGAGGTGTACACTGTCCGGTGTTATTTACTTAGAATTGAAACGCTCGAATAACGACGGACCATTCGACAAGCTGTGACTACTGCCAAGGTGCTGAAATACAATCTCCGAATATTCCTGCAAGGCTGTCTCTGAATGCTCCCAGCAGGTTACATTGTAGAAGCTTTGAACGGATGCTCGCTACAAATTTTCATCGATCCAGGGCAGTTTGTCCAGATATTTCGTAAACTCGCAAAAGCACCCCTTGCTCTCTTGATCCGTGCGCCTATGTCGATCTTGGTACCGCCATCTGACGCCATTTTGCTTCTAAGATATTGAAAGCTTTCAACATTCTCCACTGATTGCCCGGCTACTATGAAACTGGAAGGGGTCGCCTTGGTTTTGGTTTTGTTGACGATGATAACTAAACCTGCCGAAGAGAAGCGCTCGACAAGGTCGTTGAGCTTACACTGCATATCAGAGCGACGTTGAGCGAAGAGTTCAAGGCTGTCATAGCAGCCCCCGGTTTGGTTCACGGTCAATCGAATCTCGTCGACTGCGATGAGGAACAGTATACTGTTCACTTGTCATAAGACGAGTTTATACAATCCCATTGAATTCCACCACTTGATTGTATCTTGACAGATACGTATTTCGACCTCAACAGTAAGGCCGTCTTCAGTGTCTTGTACTTGACTCGACTGTATACTGTTATTGTATTATAATAAACCTGGGGGGCCCTCCTTAGCCGTGCGGTAAGATGCGCGGCTATAAAGCAAGACCATGCAGAGGGTGGCTGGGTTCTATTCCCGGTGCCGGTCTAGGCAATTTTCGGATTGGAAATTATCTCGACTTCCCTGGGCATAAAAGTATCATCGTGCTAGCCTCATGATATACGAATGCAAAAATGGTAACCTGGCTTAGAAACCTCGCAGTTAATAACTGTGGAAGTGCTTAATGAACACTAAGCTGCGAGGCGGCTCTGTCCCAGCGTGGGGATGTAATGCCAATAAGAAGAAGAAGAAGTGATAGAATACATCCTTGCCTCACACCAGCAACGACCCGGATAGGGTCGGGCAAGACCCCATTGTGCAGCGCTCTACATGAGAAGCCCGCTTACTGTGCCTCTATGAGACCGATGATTTTCTCAGAAACCCCTTTGCGTCAGGGCACCCCATATATTTTCGTGATTAAGACGGTCGAAAGCTTTTTCGTAGTCAATGAATACCAAATGAATGGACTCTTGGAATTCGTTGACCTGCTCCAGAATGATCTGGAGTGTGACAATTTGGTCTACACATGAACTTCTGGCACGGAACCTGGCCTGCTGCCGCCGGAGAATTGCATCGATCTTATCCTGAATCTGGGCTAGGATAACTTGGCACAGAACTTTGAAAACGGTACAGAGCAACATAATACCTCGCCAGTTATCGCATACAGTCAGGTTACCCTTTTTGGGCACCTTCACTAAGATACCTTGCATTCAGTCAACCGGGAAAGTTGCGATGTTCCAGATATTACGAAATGAACGATGCAGTAGTTGAGCGGATGTCATGGGGTCAGCTTTGAGCATCTCGACTGATATGCGATCGACCCCTGGGGCTTTGTTTGATTTCATGCTTTAGATGGCTGTTTGAATCTTTAGCAGTGATGGAGCTTCGATATTGACGCTTGTTGCATATTGATCCTTTAAGTACCGATTTTGACGCTCTAGGATCCAAGCTTCAAAGTTAAGTATCGTCAGTTAAACGACTTTTTCAGACCCACTCAATCACTGCTGGATGCTAAGTTTGAAATAACGTAGCTTCTAAGAGAGCTAGCGTGCAAACACTGGAAGTCCTCTGAGATCGCGGCTCATAACTCCTCACTTTCGAAGAGCTGTGCTGAAATGTAGAGTCAGTTCTTCGTCGCTTAGTCTTGGACAGAACATCGGATTGATCCACACCGGACAACCGCTTAATAGATAACTAACCATGCCGACACACTGAGCGATGTGGATACAAGGCGATCTGACTTCTCGGAGGACTTGGAAGTCTCAGCTGGCGTATTCCCAACAAACATTGGAAGCTAACAAAGCGCTTATTCAACCAAACATTGTTTTCTTCAGCAAAATCCGTTTTTAAATTTCGAACGGATGCTGTTTAGAATTGAAAGCGAGTCATATAACATACAATGCAATATGAACTCTTAAACAAATGTTGCAAATATACTGCGGCCTGCTTCAACAGCTCGAAATGTTTGTACAGTCCTTGATAGTAAGCATGCTGTGGACCACTGACTGAGCGATGTGGATACAAGGCGATCTACTAGTGCATATGTATTTCTGGAAAACGGAGGAGCTGTGGCTTGAAGTTCGCGCATGCAACCTACTTTGGCGCTTTCTACCACTGGAGTTGAGTACTATACTCAGGGCCGGATTTAGAACACGGATACAAATTTCATCCATTTGCTTCAAAAATATACATGTTTATTTCCAAAATGGTAATATGTTTGAATCAAACATATTTATTTTTAAAACCAAATTAAATCCCTGTTTGTTTTATACATTCACTAGTGGGCAGCCCCTCGCTCGCTCTTGCAAAAGTAAACAAACACTCGAGTTCGGATCGGATCCGATCAGAACAACAGAAGAGTAGAATCAAATGTAAAGAAGCAGATGTTTTCTTAAATTAATGATAAAATTAGGTATAAAAAGGTTGCAGTTTTCAGGTACAGTAAATGAAATATGAACGTTTGGAATTGTGAAATCTGGTAGATCCAAATGCTAGCAGAATATGAAAAAATTGGTAAAATTGATATCAAAATATTATGAGTGGTCGAACCAAAACAATAATATCCATGTTTGTTAGCCTTCAAAACATTTAGCTGGTTGAAACAACTTGAAACACATTTGATTCAAAAAAAAGTTTCGTTCAACGGTTTTAACATTAGTCATGCATAATATATTTGATACCAAGTCAAACATATTATGTATTACTGATTTACCTCGAACAAACTGTTGTTTTATGTGTTTTTCTGGTTACCTAGAATATGTGTTGCCCCAAACTGTACTAACGTAGGTTTTTTGCGTACGAACGGATGTGCGAAAAAACCCCGGAATGAGCATGGGGCCCCAAAACAAGCTTGGTTTTGGTGCATAATACGCAGAAAAACTGCGTTGAACAAACATATTTCTGGGTAGTGTATAAAATCAAAAGGTTCTTTCAATTCTGGCATTACATTAATCAAATTTCAAATAGTAAGTTCAACTCAAACGCCTGGTTTTAAAAAACATATTACTTACCTGGCTTAAATATCATTTGAAATTTAAACAAACGATATATTATATCCATTATATGGGCAGGGGCCACGCGCCTAAATCCGACCCTGATTATACTACATACTATCACAGATAACAGACATTGAAGCTAGAACAAATTTTATTGAAAATCCTGTGTAAACTTTTGAATTGATATACGTTGGCCCACTACTGCCATCTACTCAACTGATTGCGGCAGTACCTAAGGATGCAGCTGAATTACAACCTCCAAACGCAGCCAATGCATTTGACAGCCGCAATCGGGCTGCGTTTTCAATAACAATGATCCTTGCGCCATCTCCAATCGATTGCCAAACGCGATCCCAATTTAAAATACATTTGAATTAACGGTTGCGGATGTTTACACACGTATGAAATGCCAGCCTCAACATCTGTTATCTGTGATACTATTGTACTATAGTACCACAGACAAACAGACGTAACTCTTCATACAAACTGTTCGAAAAATTATCGTCATTCGCTTTTCGGAAAACACTACTGCCATCTTTATCAAATTTGCCGAAAACCACAGCCATGTGATTATTTACCATTTTGACGTTTGCTCCTAGCGCCATCTATATCAATCACCATCATCATCGTCATCAAACACAGAAAACATTCAGCAGCATATACACTAATCAAATGTCAAAGCGATTGAACACTAGCGCCTCTCTTGGCACAATCGCATGCTGAATGTATTGCAAATCAACCGTTGTACACGTGTACGATGTTGAAATGAGAAGTGTTACGTCTGTTTGTCTGTGGTATAGTACTTTCGGGTGCAACTCAAGTGGATGGTGAAAAAACTTTATTGCCGAATTGGAAGTTATTATTATTATTGTTTGGGGGATGTTTAAGTTATAGTAGGCCATGAATTTATCATCGCCAATAAATCATTCTCTATTCAAACGATTCAAACCTGTTCGCAATCAGAGGTTTCTTCATAGTTTGTCCTAGAACATTTCGTTTAGGATGATCAAAGCAATTATCAATGGGTCTGATGATCTGATTATCCAAACAATCAAGTCAAATCGAGACATTTTTCAATCAAAATCATTCAACCACGTGCAGACTCAACTCACTTAGCTTGCTATAACTTTTTTATAGCACAACCAAACAATTTGGTCGATGCGGTAGCGAACGCAGCGAACAGCTGATCTCGTTCGTTACAGCCCATGTGTGCGTATAGACAATCTGTCCCATATCCATCCACCCACACTGCTATTTTGTCGCGAAAGAGAAACGTCAAAAAGAGACGATTAATTTTTTCCTCCTAATAACTTGGCCCCTAAATCGCTAGTGCAAAGTCGTGTTTTTCGTTAAACTTCCTGAACTTTTTGTGATTAAAGTGTTACCAATCGTTAGCTGTTTGCACATTCCAGACCGTGAAGGTTGATTTTTCCTGGAAACAATGAAGGATTACACGAAAAAATGAAATCATCCTACTCTGCATGACAAGCTGCGCTTTGTAGAGCCATTCTCTTTGTGTTTTCACATATCGAGGCTTGCGCCTCAAGTAAATGCCACTCAACTAATCCTTCGTTATCTTGAGCTGATTAAACAACCGTACACCCTATTCCAGGTCCAAATGGAAGCAATCATTCAAGATCTCAACATTCCCAAGCGCCAGATTCGGGAAACGCGGAGCCCCAATCGATTCCAGCTGCTCGCTCATAAATCATGGCTGAAGGCGATTTCCCAGAGCGGGAAAGTGCCGAGCGACTTCCCACTTTATGGCAACGAAGCGTTCGAGTGGCCTCGCGGTGGCCCAAGCAGTGCCTGGTCACGGCTCTACATCAGCGTGAGTAGCTTTTTTTGCTTTTCATAACTTTTTCCTCCGTCTGCTTGGCGGTTTCGTAACAGTACTGTGCTGCTGTGCGCATTCAATTCGTTCCAACTCGTTGGGTTGGCTGGATTTGTTTTGATTATGCTGCGAATCGATCGAGCTCGGCGAAGATGATTTTCTTTTTCACGGGGGTATGTGTGAGGAAGGTTTGCTTTTGTCACGCACACTTCGAGTGGAAGAAGCATGCTTTCCGATTGCACGAATACTGTTGTACATTGTGTTTTGTTTTGATAACGATTCGTGCCTCACGTGTTTTGGTTTGTTTTGTTTTGGATGCATCTAAACGGTAGGTGGTTATTGACTGAAAATATATAAGCTTTTAAGACAATGAGAATGGATAGCTATCCCCGATGCCCCATTCATTAGGTTTTCTGTTCAATTATGGAAGTTCTAGTCAATCATGTAACAACAAGTAACAACTACAAATTGTAAGGTCATAATGCTCATGCTGATGTGAAGCAGCGTACACCGACATAACGAAGACATGGATAACCATCTGTTTCATATGGAGAAACTGTTTGCATGTCCTGCGAATTCTGGACAGGATCTGGAACCCAGTCTGAAGGAGGTGATGGTTCTGAAGAATATGTCCGATCCTTTCAACATTCTGACGACAGCATTAGAAAGTCAACAAGGAGCTAATCATGTAGCTGAAGCGAAAACTGCTGAATGTGGCTGAATGAAGCGCAAAAGCGAGCTGGAAGAAGCCATCGAGGCAAAAAGTCAATTGTATACACTCAGTTCAGCTCGGCATATTTTGATTCTTTTGCCGAGATCCGCACAGCCGAGCACTCGGTTAGTGACTTTCTGCTGATATCTCAGTTGAAAAATTAGTTTGTTTACTGCGGCACTCAAAGGAGCCACCGTAAACATACGTTCATTCAGCCGATATTCCAGCAAACGAACTTAAGCCGAGATTTGCACAGCCGAGATCGGTGGAAAAATTTAAGTTTGATAATAATTGCCTGATACCTGGCAATATGGAGCGCTAGTATCTAGCATCAGAGATGCATCCTGAACAGAACATGAGCCAAGAGCGTGCCTTGGTGTTCTTAGTTTGAACTCTGAACACAGTTCAGTGTGCACTGGGTTGGCACGCAGGCAAAACGATCATGGTAACTAAGATTCCTTGGATTTGAAACTATGCAAAAACATACGAGCATGCTTGATTTCTATCCGTTAGATGTCCACGTGTCCCGATACTAGCCGAACAATGTGTAGCATGCCGTTGCTTGAATTTGTTTACCTAGCATACAAGTTGCTAAGTTAGGTCAGTGCTCTTGAACAGTGTGCAGTGTTCAGAACGTTTTGAACACGAACACGCGTTCTCGTGTTCAGATGCATCTCTGTCTAGCATCAAGAGTTGGACGAGAACCCACAAAAAGCGGTTGGCCAGAGCCACGACTCGAAGAAACAATCTCGCGTAAACGGTGATAACAACAGCTTATTAGTCAAAGGTAAAGAAAGCCTTCCTAGCTAATTCGGAACACATTTTGGCGTTTCTTGCTGACCGTCCAACTGAGAGAAGATCATAAACATCGACCTGGAACCACTTCATGGTCGACAGGCTGGCAGTGACAGGTTGTACTGAAAGAGAAAAAGGCGTTCCTCGCTGATCGATCAACTGAAGATATCCTTAGAGCCATGGCGGGAAAGGTTGCCAAAAAGAGGTTGTGCAAGAACTAGAAGATAAACTAGCGTTTCTCGCTGACCGAGTAGCTCAAGATGGAACCATTCAACATTTTGAAAACGAGAGCAGTATCTCAGGCCTCGGTCAGACATATACCTATTTATATAACCAAGCATCTCAAGCTGGCGCAAGCTGTACTCCATGTTACAGAATCTAATTTGAAGTTGACGCTTGACTGTAACCGTTAGACAATACGGTGCCCAATCGTCGGTATAGAAATCGTCAGAATCTGCAGAACCGATGAGTGTAGTAGGAGTTTGCATGGAACTGGTGCGGTACTCTGGCAGAACTGAGGAGTATTTTGTGCAGCGAGATGATCTTGAATTCGATGTACGGAGCAAGGATGCTCTCGATTATTTAGTAATTTGCGTTCGATCATTTAGTAGTTTGTGAATAACTCATTACAGAAGCTGAATGTCAAAATGACTAACTCAGTGATTGGCAAAAGCACGGATGAAAAGGGAAGCCCAAAATGTATGGTTTGGTTCATTGCGTATCGTGTTCTTACGTGTGACGAAGACATACGAACAAAAGTTGTGGTATTCATAACTGAGCGACATCTCAAGCGAAAGATGATGCTATGTAGGAATCAGTAACCCTGTCTATGGGAAGCATACTCGAAAACCTGTCAATAGTGTGCTTCCATGCTATACATGTTGTTGTAAATTTGGAGCAAACACTGGATTTCTCTCATGGCAGAAACTGGTAGTATCGATGATGGACTATTTTTGTACAGATCAACTGTTGAATACAGGTATGGTAGATTAAACACTGCTTTCAAACAACTTTCCAATCTACCCTTTGCTGCAGCTCTCCAAATCGCTACAAGGTTTCGCAACTTAGATTGTACAAACGCGTGGTACATTGTTAACAAAGTTTTGCGAGGTAGAAACTTGGAGACCTTGCATAATACAGTGATCGTTCGCTAATTGGGGCACGACCTCACCCCAACTAGCGAATGCCGTTCGCTAATTGGGGCGTTTTGACAAGCGTCAATGTTGTTTACTGTTTGCATTCAACAAAGGAAAATTTTACACGCCAGAAAATATCGATCCCGCCAAACACGGAAACAAAACGTCAACGGGGTTTTGACATCACATTCTGACGTTTAGCTGCTTTTTAATTGGGTTTTGCCCCAATTAGCGAACCCCCAACTAAAAAGCGCCCCAACTAGAAAAAACCCAATTAGCGAATGTTCACTGTATATCAAATACCGAGCTGATGTTAGTTTTTCGTAAATCCACATTAGTACTCCACGAGAGTTTGGAATCAATCACTAAGCCAAGATGCTTGAAAATCTCCACCATGTCGATTGTATTATGAGGTCTCTGTGCGATACTGCTCCACGGTGTGGCAAATGTAGAATCAGAAATTTTGTTTTTGATAAATTCAGAGAAGGTAAGTCTTGGGCAGCAGGGACTATGTCCAAAGGCTTGACGACCCCTCCCCAGGCCATCTGCGAGTTGTGGGGCTTGCCTAGGTACCAAAGCTGTGGCACCACCAACGAGCTGGGAACCGGCTTCATAGTGCTGGGTAAGATGCGCCAACGTGTGATTGGGTGACAGCCAATCAACGCAAGGATGTGCAAGCTGAGTAATAGAGGCTGTTTCTTCAACTATAGCATCATCAACGTGCACTGCCCACACGAAGGGAGACCCGACGACGAGAAAGAAGCGTTCTACACACAGCTGGAGCAGGCATACGTTTGATGCCCACTGCGGGACGTCAAAATCGTCATCGGTGACATGAACGCACAGGTAGGAAAGGAGGAAATGTATAGACCGGTCATCGGACCAGAAAGTCTGCACAACGTATCGAATGACAACGGCCAACGATGCATAAACTTCGCAGCCTCCCGCGGAATGGTAGTCCAAAGCACCTTCTTTCCCCGCAAAAATATCCACAAGGCCACATGGAGATCACCTAATCAATAAACGGAAATCCAAATCGACCACGTTCTAATCGACAGTAAATTCTTCTCCGACTTCACGAACGTCCGCACTTACCGCAGTGCGAATATTGAATCCGACCACTACCTCGTTGCAGTATGCCTGCGCTAAAAACTCTCGACGGTGTACAACACGCGTCGAAGTCAGACGCCGCAGCTCAACATTGGGCGGCTACAAGACGGTAGACTAGCCCAAAAATACGCGCAGCAGCTGGAAGTGGCACTCCCACCGAAAGAGCAGCTAGGCGCAGCGTCTCTTGAAGACAACACTATGAAGAACACCTGAATGGCGATGTGGCAGACGAAAATGGCGTTATGGTGATGGACCTGAGAGAACGCGCGCAGGACATAATTTTACCGGCTCCGGATCTCCAGGAAATCCAGGAGGAGATTGGCCGGCTGAAGAACATCAAATCCCCTGGGGTTGACCAACTACCAGGAGAGCTATTTAAGCACGGTGGTGAGGCACTGGCTAGAGCGCTGCACTGGGTCAATTCCAAGATTTGGGAGGAGGAATTTTTTACCGCAGGAGTGGATGGAAAGTGTCGTGTGTCCCATCTACAGAAAGGGCGACAAGCTGGATTGTAGCAACTACCGCGCAATCACATTGCTGAACGCCGCCTACAAGGTGCTCTCCCAAATATTATGCCATCGAATAGCACCAATTGCAAGGGAGTTCGTGGGGCACTATCAGGCGGGTTTAATGGGCGAACGCTCCACCACGGACCAGGTGTTCGCCATTCGCCAAGTACTGCCGAAATGCCCCAAATACAACGTTTCTCACACATCATCTATTCATCGACTTCAAAGCCGCATATGATACAATCGATCGGGACCAGCTATGGCAGCAAATGCACGAACACGGATTTCCGGATAAACTGACAAGTCCGTCCAGCTATTTGGCTTCGCCGACGACATAGATATTATGGCACGTAACTTTGAGAAGATGGAGGAAGCCTCCATCAGACTAAAGAGGGAAGCCAAGCGGATCGGACTAGTCATCAACACGTCGAAGACGAAGTACATGATAGGAAGAGGTTCAAGAGAAGACAATGTGAGCCACCCACCGCGAGTTTGCATCGGTGGTGACGAAATCGAGGTGCTAAAAAAATTTGTGTACTTGGGCTCACTGGTGAGTGCCGAAAATGATACCAGCAGAGAAATTCGGAGGCGCATAGTGGCTGGAAATCGTACGTACTTTGGACTCCGCAAGAAGCTCCGATTGAATAGAGTTCGCCGCTGTACCAAACTGACAATCTACAAAACGCTACACCGGCAGTCCTCTACGGACACGAGACCTGGACGATGCTCGTGGAGGACCAACGCGCACTAGGAGTTTTCGAAAGGAAAGTGCTGCGTACCATCTATGGTGGGGTGCAGATGACTGACGGTACGTTGAGGAGGCTAATGAACCACGAGTTGCATCAGCTGTTGGGAGAACCATCCATCGTTCACACCGCGAAAATCGGACGACTGTGGTGGGTCGGGCACGTAGCCAGAATGTTGGACAGTAACCCGGTTAAAATGGATCTCGACAACGATCCGACGGGCACAAGAAGGCGAGATGCGCAGCGGGTAAGGTGGATCGATCAGGTGGAAGATGACTTGTGGACCCTCCGTAGACTGCTTGGCTGGCGACGTGTAGCCATGGACCGAGCCGAATGGAGAAGACTCTTATATACCGCACAGGCCACTTCTGCCTTAGTCTGAATAAATAAATAAAATAATGTTCCATTAACATGGTCAAGAAAAACAATACAATTTTTGCTATTTTCCCATGAAAATAGACAATGATCACAATGACAATGACAAATGATCCATAAAAACAATATTTTGATGCATAAAACTTCAAATTTGTGCATTTTTTAATCGTGATGATGATCTATAATTTCAATAATATGACCCATAATTTTAGTCATTTGATCCATAATTCTGGCCATTTGATCCATAACTTTGTTCAAAATATAATATATTATAAAATGAGGTTCTTTCTTAGTTGAAAAAGAACACTTGCAGTTAACTCGATGGTCTAGCTACGAATGAGCCACTGTTATTTATTCTCAGTACACCTTATCTCGCAGGCGTTATACATAATCCGATCGCAATAGTATTGCGCGGTCTTTGATTATCGAACTGTCATTTAACAGTACATTACAACTCTTCCCCCTTTAATGAGGTTTCAAATAACGAAATACTTAACAATACTAATTCAGAACTAAACATAAGAATTTACTTCGAATTGACATTTGTCATTCACGAATTCTAGAGATTACATTAATTTTCATAACCAACAATGTATAAATTCAGAGCACTATTCAATAGTATGTAAAATTGTTGTTCACATTAACTGTTCTCCTTCGTTTAGAACGCCTTGGAACAAAACTAGATTTGGTTCCTTCGCCTTGGTGTTTTCTTTTTCGTGTCTCTCTCTTAGTGCTTTCAGGGAAGCCGAGAAATGGTTCCTCGTCGTCTTCATTATGCATTTCCCCGGCCGCAATAGGAATCTTCACTGTCACGTTGGGTCTTATAAGGTCGTTCTCTTTAGCAAGGCGAAGCTGGGTCCGATGGGCCATTACCCGCACGTTTCCAGTTTCCACCTGAAATGTATTTTTAGAGAAGCGTTTTAGAAAAATAGCTTTCAACCAACGTGAGAGATGGTGGGGATTAGGGGAAGGAGGGGCAATATGCCCTAGCTAAGCATAGACTGTTTTTATACCTAAGCTATAACGATTTTTATGGGTGTTTCTACCTGACGCAACAGTTAAACAATATAGCTAGCTGATGCCATATTAAAATTAGAAAAAAATCTCAATCATATTGATAATATTCACATTTCTGAAAAGTGGTGATGGTGATATTTCGTTGCCAGAAAACTCATGAGGCAAAACGCCTTTTAGCAGGCAGCTCTTAGGGAACAATGTACCATGCGTCGGCACATCAGCATTCTGGTATGGACAGTGCGTGGAGACGCGAGTACATTGTAGGATAGTTCCACTAGGGCGTTTTGCATCGCCGAAATGTTAGATGTTTCATCAAAATGTGAAAAATTTCAGTTTTTCCTACATTCCTATCTATTATTTTGACACTTTTTTCACCTAACCTACATAATTACACGTCTAGTTTTATTAAGGCTATCTCAAAAATGGTAAATATAAGTGAATACCCGGAAGTCGTTATGCCCCGGTGGGGCGTTTTGGGGCCTCTTCCCCTATGGTTTTATACCATACTATGTCACCAGCCATCAGATTGTCTAAAGGATCTGGATTATTGTTAGAGCTAGTTGCATTTGCAGGTTCTTCATCTGGCTGTAGCGGTATTAGTTGGTTTTTGTAATGTCTTTTTGGATTTATTAAATCTACCAGAGTTTTCGGTGTAAAACAGAATATTCTTTCAGATGGGAACTGACCATCATTTGTCAAAGCACTATTACGATAATTAAACAAAAACAAATTGATCTGGTCCTCCAATTCTAACTCAGCGATCTCTCCATCAACTAAAAACTTCTTTAAAACTTCCTTCACTGTTCTTACTAGTCTTTCTGCTTGCCCATTACTTGACGGGTTATATGGTGGGCTTTTAAGCACTTTTATTCCTTGCCTTTCTAAAAACGTGCTAAACAACCCTGAGTTAAAAGGAGGGCCACCGTCAGATACAAGTACGTCAGGCAATCCATACCTCGCAAAATATTCTATCAACTTCCTCAGTACTTTACTACAATCTGTACCGCTTTTTATCCATTCTATCTCGACCCATTTGGAATGACTGTCAACTATTAATAAAAAGGTGTGATGTTTAAAAACAAAAGAAATCAATGTGAATTCTACTGAACGGGCGAATTGTTGGTATCCATTTGGATGTTATTTTCGGTTTGCTCACAATTGCCATGCTGTTGCATGCGTCACAACCTAAGACAAACTTTTCAATAGCAGCATTAACTCCAAACCAATATACTGTTTTTCTAGCCATTTGCTTCATCTTAACGATTCCAGAATGGTTGACGTGTAGTAGTTTTAAAATGTCTTTTTGGAGTACCTTCGGTATAACAACTCTATCTTGATATAATAAGCAATCTTCAACAATTTCCAAATCCTGTTGATTTGAGTACACGTCACTGTAGCATCTGTCTACTCTTTGTGGCCAACCATTTCTCAGAAATTTAATTATATTTTGCAAAAAGGTATCATCTTTTGTTGCCAATGCAACCGCTTTGAAATCAACCGGGAGACTTTTACTAAAATTTATGCTTTTTACAAACTCATAGTCGCATTCATTTGGAACTGTCTGCTGTAAAGGGAACCTAGAACAAAAGTCTGCATTTCCCATTTTAGCAGATGGCCTATATTGTATATCAAAATCATATATCGAGAGTTCCAATATATACCTCTGTATTTTTGTAACATAGATTGAATCCCCTGTCATAAGACGAGTTTGAACAATCCCATTGAATTCCACCACTTAATTGTATCCTGACAGATACGTATTTCGACCTCAACAGTAAGGCCGTCTTCAGTGTCTTGTACTTGACTCGACTTCGTCGAGTTGAGGTCGAAATACGTATCTGTCAGGATACAATTAAGTGGTGGAATTCAATGGGATTGTTCAAACTCGTCTTATGACAGGTGAAAACATTCCACTAAAAAGCTCAAAATAATTTTCTTATCATAGATTGAATGTTTCCCACTTTTACCAAAAATGCCCACTAACGGCTTGTGGTCAGTGAAAACCGTAAACTTCTGTCCGTAGAGATATTTATGGAACTTCTTGATAGTGCAAACTAAAGCTAAAGCCTCCAAATGTAGTATAGGGTATGATTTTTGAGCATCATTGAGAGTAAATGATGTAAAGCATATAGGTTTTTCAACATGATCTATGATGTGAGCAATTACCCCTCCAAGTCCATATGATGATGCGTCAGTTACAACAATAATAGGTTTTTGCGGGTCATAAAACTCCAAGAAGTTCGCCGATAACAACGCTTTTTTACTTTCTTCAAAAGCTTTACTACATTTGTTATCCCAAATAAATTTAGCGTTGTTCCGTAATAAGGCGTACAAATAATATAGTTTTGATGACAGATTTGGTAAAAATCTATTATAATAATTCAACAAACCTAAATATGATTTCAATTCAGTTACATTTTCTGGCGATTTTGCATTAGTTATTGTTGAAATTTTCTCTGGACATGGTAATAAACCATTCTCACTTATCACATGTCCCAAATAAGGCAATCTTTCAACAAAAAATTTACATTTTTGCCAATTTACTTTAATATTTGAAAGAGTCAGCCTTTGCAGAACTAAAAATAACTTTTTTTTGCAATCTTCATAATCTTTTCCTGCTATTAGAACATCGTCTAAGTAAGTTTTTACATGCTCAATACCGTCAAGAACTGTATCCATAACTTGTTGGAAGATGGCAGCACTGGAAGAAGCCCCTTGTGGTAATCTGTTATATGTATAAAGACCCTTAATAGTGTTAATTACCATAAATTTCCTAGATCTTTCTGACAAAGCCAATTGTGTATAGGCTCCCTCCAGGTCCAAGGCACAAAATATCTTACAACCAGCTAAACTCGCAAATACGTCTTGAGCAGTGGGCAAGGGATAGGTATTAGGGACCATAACTTTATTTATGGACACTTTGCAATCAATTACCAGCCGTATTTCATTATTCTTCTTCATGACGACTACTACAGGTGATGCCCACTGACTCGTTTTAATAGGAGTAATAACTTTCTCATTTTCTAACTTTGTTAAATAATCAATAACCCTTTGCCTTAACCTGTAAGGTACATCATACGCCTTCTTAAAAATAGGCTGGTCCGTTGTAAGCACCAAATCCGCATCAAAATCTTTGATGGGTGTCGAAAAATCTTTTACGAAAACACTGCCAAATTTCTCTTGTACTTCACGAGTCCTGTCGTCCTTGTTTCCTAAAACTAAATTATTGACACTCATTGTCCTTGAAAAAAATCGTCTCCATTCCGAATAAAATACGTCCAACCAAGTTCTTCCTAATAGCGGTATGAAGTCATTATTGCTATTCAATACCAATAACTGCAACTGAGCATGAACTCCATTAAATTCAACTAGCACTTCTGCTTCTCCTTCTATTTTCAATTTCGCACCATTCACCACCACCAATAGGAGATCGTCAGTTGCATTCTAGCAAAAATTCCGCTTGAGGCCCTTCCTAAATATTTTAACAACAGCCACTACACCTGATGGTATAATTGCAATATTTCCATTATCATGCGACAGGTGGTGTTGCTGTGTGTTTGTATCAATGTAATATTGCATATACACTAATGACATCTGCTGTTCGATATCGTAAGCTTTCAATGTTCCTTCCACACGCACGAGGTGGAGAACAGTCTTGAAAAAATAAGGCAAAGACAAAGGTGCTGTTTGAACGAGATGGCGCCACAACATTTAAAGTAAAATGAATTTCCTTGTATGGACAAATCATGCGTTCTCATTAACTACGCATCGCATCAATATGAAACCTAGGTCAAAAATGCAAACACACAGCAACCATTCAATGTTCCTTCCACACACACGAGGTGGAGAACAGTCTTGAAGAAATTGAAAGTATACAGCTAGAATTTAGTATGGAGGTACAATGAAATCTCTTTTATTGTTTAGAACTGTAAAACAAGTCGTGGGAACAAAAAATCTAAAAATTATTTGTTGCTTTTTGACCTAGGTTTCATATTGATGCGATGCGTAGTTAATGAGAACGCATGATTTGTCCATACAAGGAAATTAATTTTACTTTAAATGTTGTGGCGCCATCTCGTTCAAACAGCACCTTTGTCTTTGCCTTATTCTCTGCTATATCTCTTCAATGGTTTTCTGAAATTCAAAAAATACTGTGCTTTGCTAATAACCGAAACGGATGACCCACAGTCAACCTCCATTTTTAATAGTTTACCTTCTATTGTTAGTTCAACCAAACAAGGATCGCTTAATCTATTGATAGAGGAAACTAGCATGCACGTAACACTACCTGCGTCGCTTCCATCGTCGCTATCAGAATCAGAGTGAGTCCTCATACGGTTCAATAGCGCACTGATGTTCTTTTCTGCCGCTGCGCTGGGGCTGCATGTGTCCACCATGTTTACAGCATCCTTTCTCATATTCTTTAGCTTAAAACACCTACGGCGAATATGTCCCTTAATGCCGCAAAAATTGCAAACCATGTCGGCATAGTTGGGACGATTTGGGCGTTGCTGATATCTATCGATCGATCTAAATTTCGTTGAATCTCTCAAATTATTGTTCCCTTGGAGACCGGCGTCCCGTGGATACGACCTATATCCGAGTCTGCTTTTAACCGGAACCCTGTTTGGTGTGTTTAGGCTATGCGCTAAATCATACGTCCGTGATAATTGGTCTAATCTAGAACCGAATCGTATAGGTCCCTGATTCCTAATTGCCGCAATTTGATCATAGCTACTGAGTTTTAAGTTCAAGTTCTTTGCATTGGCCCCGGCCATTTCCCAGGTAGTAATAATTTTTTCAGCCATTTCTAATGTCAATTTTTCTTCGTTTAACAACTTTTGTTGCAGAGCTCTATCTCGTACTCCTGCAACAATACGGTCTCTGATAGCAAAGGATTTAAAATTACCAAACGAACAATACTCGGCTTGCAACTTTACGGACAGCACGAAGTCTTCGGCCGTTTCATCCGGCTGTTGAACCCGATTATTGAATTTAAGCCTTTGTATCAGATCAGATTCCGTTTTGTCGAACCGAGCGCGAAGTTTAGCAATCATGTCATCATAATCTATCTCCGACAAATTAACGTTCGGAAAGAGTAGCTTCAATTCCGCAAACACTGTTGGTCCGCCAAGTGTTATGAAATGGGCTCTTTTCGACTCAGCCGCAACATTATTGACAATGAAAAAGAAACCTAATCTTTCAACCCAATCTCCGAAGGGCGTGCCTTTACGATATGGCTCAATAGTAATAGCTATATTAGCATTAGCCATTTTGATAGTCTTTATCAAGAGAAAAAATATGAATAAGCAAACAATTGCTAGCCCAAAAACAAAGGAAATGAAAAGAATTGACTCACCGTCTTTCAATCTGTTCACCTGAAAGGTTACCGGTAACTTTGGATGACCTTGAAAGGAGCGCACCTCGACTTTGTCCAACCACGATTTTGTATCCGGCAGCCGATCTCTTCTCGTAACTGTCAGCCGCGTTGTTACCAAGGGCACCGGCGGGCTGGGGACCGTTTGGGAACGCTGTATAGCACAAACTTCCTTCAAAACCGGGTAGTTGAACAATAGAGTCACGCTTAAAATTTCACTTTGTCACTATCAGTTCACGTGCCTATATGAAGAGATAATTACATACTTTTAATATATTTAGGAATAGGTAATACTTTTTATTTCTTCTGTAAGATGCAAACAAATTGTCTCCTTCAAATAGAACCTTTTTTTTACGTGGAATGGTTTCGGTTATTCACTTACACAATACAATGTCAGTAGAATGGTCAAACAATGACTTTGTAGAACAATGGTCAAAATTCCTGGTGATTTCTGTAACATTAGAGTCCCTCACATTGGAAAACCTGATTTATACTCACGAAATTGTTTCAATTTTAGATGAAATAACCACCAATAGCGAACCCAAAATGAAACTGCGTTGCCTTTGAAGATACTTATTCCACAAAGTCCGCACCGTTGTTTGTCCTCCGACTGTGTGTGATTTGCGGTATACCTTTTGTTAGGATGTTGTGGTTGCAGTACCAATCTTGGATAAATGAGATAATTAGATTATCCTGGCTGATGTGAAGCACAAGTTTAAGTTTTCACTTTTCAAAAAAATATATTTTTCCTCGTCGCCAACTATAATATATTATAAAATGAGATTCTTTCTTAGTTGAAAAAGAACACTTGCAGTTAACTCGATGGTCTAGCTACGAATGAGCCATAGTTATTTATTCTCAGTACACCTTATCTCGCAGGCGTTATACATAATCCGATCGCAATAGTATTGCGCGGTCTTTGATTATCGAACTGTCATTTAACAGTACATTACAAAATGATCCATAGTTTTGGTGATATGATCCATAAATTTAGCTAAATGATTCATAGATTTTGAAAAATGTGTGGATCAATTAATATAGTTTCATTGACCTTCTTTCCAAGCATTATGGATCACATTATCAAAATTATGGATCATCATCAGGATAAAAATTGCGCACATTTGAAATTTTATGGATCAAAATATAGTTTTTATGGATAATTTTTTAAAGATTTATGGATCATAAAATTATTCTTTATGGAATCTCTCAAACAATTTTATGGATTTATGGTGGCGTTTTATAGGACATTCAGATGTTATTTAAGGATCGTTTTTCATTTTTTATAAATCGTTTTTGCATATTGAACGGTGCAAAGTAAGGGCTGCCGTTAAATAACCCATCCCCTTGTAGTTATCTATGTGGTAATCAAATATTATAGGATGCTTAGAGCGATGGAAAGTCATAACCGCACATTTTGGAACTCTGATCGCAAGCTTATTTGCTTGACACCAGAGAGCAAACATATTAATCAGCTTTTGCAGATGAGTGTAGTCTTCAGTGGTAAATTTGGTCGAAAGTCGCTTTCAAATCCGCATATATAATATCCCCCTATTGAAGGTGATGTCACGGCAAATAATAGCAAGACATGACATTGAATCGAGCTTTAAAAGTAAATTAGATTGAAAGAAAATTGTTCTGATTTTATCATCTATATCAGTGGTGCTCAGCACTTTGGGCGTTTTTTTCTTTAATTTACTTCTCACACAATAAAAATGAGCTTTGACTATACACATTAGCACTTGGTTGAAAGCTTTCAAATATATCTATTTGCTGAGGGAAATAAAACGGATATTGATGTCAAATTCAGTCCGTACGAAACGATCAAAGCAAAACAAAAGTGCGGCCCGCGGGCCGCAAGGTAATTTAACTTCGATCAAGTCGTACGGAGTGGTTTTAACACCAATATTCGTTTTAATATCTTCAGCTGATAGATATATTTGAAAGCTTTCGTCCAAGTACTAACTTGTAAGGTGAAAGCTCATTTTTATTGTGTGACAAGCAAATTAAACGAAAAAACGCACAAAATGCTGAGCACCACTGATCTATATCATCTAGCAAAAAAAATGTGTTATTGCTTTCGGTTCCCATGAAAAGTGAGATTAAAAACCGAAAGTTCATTCTTTGTTCAAAAGATGATTTACGCATTTACCAAGAAAAGCTTCAGGTGTTGAAAATAGAAGAAATGATGATGCGGCCGACACCTTTCTCACTGAAAGTTATTTGGCCGAAATTGACATACGGCCGATAATGCCGAACGGTCAAGCTGGTCATTTGGCCTAATAGACCATCTAACCGAAAACGTCGTTAGGCCAAAATAGTCGTTTGGCAGAATGGGGTTTTTGGCCGAAAGGGTTGTTTGACAGAATGTACCATTTGCCCGAAAATGCCAATGCCTAACATGTCGTTTGACCAAACGGTTCATACGACCGTCAATCTAGATTGCTTTGAGAATAAGTCGTTTGTGCGAAAGGGAGTTTCTTTCGGTAGCGAAATCATAGCGTCAGTGTCGATCCGAACATCGGCTGTCTCCAGGTGGCTGCTACAGCAATTTATTCACTATTGTGTTGTTTGCAAAGATGTTGTCAGCACAAAATGATAGTTTCTCACCGACTCTGAACTTTATTCAAAGTGCAAAACATAATCGCACGTGTCGGAAGGAAACGACGTTTTAAATTTATTCGTATTATGACTGAAGAAAATTCTATGGCCTCAGTAATAGTGGTTTCTAGAGTTTGCCGTCGGCGGAAAGTGAAGTTTTCAAGCAAGATTCTGACCTTTGTTTTGCCGCTATGAGTGGTTTAAAGTACGCATTGTTGAAGATAAATCAACGTAACGAAATTTTCTCACAACATTCGGACTATCGGTTGCTCGTTTCGCTTCTGTGGCGTCTGTTGCGGTCATGCATTTCTTCAACGGTGGCATCTGAAGTACCCTCCAATGTCAATCAGTGGAAGCAGCTCTCAAGCCCCAACTTTCTTGCAAAGCCAAAGTATGGAGTCGAAAGACGCATTATTAGAAATTAATCGGTTCTTCTCAGGACCACCATTCTATACAAGGGGAGGTTGAGGCAAGACGAGTTTTTCTTAAAGTCTTATGGAGCCACTTCAAAAATTAACTCGCATTGATGGCATCAATAGCAGTCAAATGAAATTTTTAATCAAGATTCTAATTTGATTTTGCTTCTGTTTGTGATTAGGAATACGCATTATTGAAAATAATTCGGTTCTTTTCAAGACCAACTTTCTTCTCATTCCGAGAAGAAATTTATTCATTTTACAAAACACGTCTAGCTTTCGGTCGTGTCTTGTGATTTTATCGCAAGATTCGAGTTAATGAGTGGTTGCTGATAATGATTGAAAATAAATCGGTGCTTGTCAGGACCACTAATATATTTGGAAGAAAGTAATAAACCATACTGTGATACTCTGACTATAGCAAACTCGTGGCATCCAGTAAAATTTTCTCGCAAGACTTTGAGACTGAAATTTGATGGCATCAGTATCGGTCCGAGCAGCGGTGGTCGGTAAGTGATTGACAAGAATTGAATATGATTGCGTCAAAAAGTAAAATTTGCCCGTAAGATTCTATCTTCGGATTTGTTGCTATTAGTGATTTGAAATGCGAATTATGGAAAAAAAAAATTGGACTATTGAAAAGAATTGGTTGGGTTTAATACATGAGAGAGTTGAAACGAATTTTATTTAAAGTACAAAACATAATCGCTTGGCGACGGTACATTCTGTAGCGTTTAACAACCTTATATTTTCATGACGCTACAATTATCATTGCACCAAAAGGTTTTTTTGTAGTTTACATTTTCAACCGAATCGCCCTTCAGCCAAATCGTTCTTCTGCCAAACGGCCATTTCAGCCTAACGGCATTTTCGGTGAATTGACCTTTTCGGCCAAACTAACAATAACAATCTGACAAACGTCCATTTCGGTCAAACGGTATTTTCCACCAAATGACCTATTCGACCATACGAATTTTCGTAGTATGTCGCTTTCGGTCATATCGTTCCTATTAATGCTACGTTTATACAAGGCAAGTGAATTGAGCAAATCGCTTGAATCGAACGCGAACTGAACGTGTAAACACCTTAATTTAATTCACTTGAACGAAAAGAAAGTTGAACATGTTCAACTTTTGGCAATTCAATTGAATTCAACTGAGTTGTTCAATTCACTTGCCCTGTCAAAACGTAGCATAACCGTTTCTGCCAAACAGAATTGAGTTAGCTGACGGTCGGTCTAACGTGTTATTCGGCCAAATGACTTCCGATTGACTTACGATTTTCAGCCAAACGACTCTGGTCAGCTGAAGTAAACTCTTTGAATTCCATAACGTAACGCGTGATTATTTTCTGACCATATTTCCCTAAAGAAATGCCAAAACTTCCGAGCTTGAAGCCAGTCTAAAGTCCTACTTCTCTTCCACAGGTCTACAAAAAGCACCCCACCAAGGTCATCCCGCTGCCGCGCAACAAACTACTCGCCAACCTCAACAACGGCGATGCGCATCCCTCGGAGAACGAGGACCCGCTGCACTACTCTCAGCTCTTGCAGTACGTCTCCCAGACGAATCACAAGAATCTCTGGAAGACTGCCTATCGTAAGTATGCCGCCTCGCGACCCGATCATCATCAGCACCAACCGCCCCATCCAGCAAACACAAGCAATGCCCAGCAGCACTTTACCAGCATGGGAAGCTTCGATAATGGCAATAACTCCACTATCAGTGGCCTCAATAGTACAAAGAAACACCAGCAGGAGAACAACAACATATCAGCAGCGCTGCTTCCATACGACTTTGTGCTGCGGGAAGCGTTGACTCGGACCTACGGATGTCGTGTCGTACGGTTGGACGTCTGCACCGAGGACGGGGGAGTTGTCACGGAACAGACCTGTTCACTGATGCAGCCACATACCAATCTATACCCAGTGCTGGGAGCAATTGAGACCAACATGAACCTTTACTTGATTTTTGATCCATTTATTGAAAACAATTTGTTGGACTGCGTCACTTACAGCCCGGCCATCCTCGAGAAATCTCACAACAAACCGCTGTTCTTGATTTATCAATTACTGAATCTGATGAAATCGTTGCACGATCGTGGGTTAAATATGGGCAACATAGGTCTGGGCGATATCCATCTGACGGAGAACTTATGGGTGAGAGCCATTCCTAACCTAGAAGCAAACCTCTTGGAGTTTGACGACGACATCCAACGACAGCTGGAAGAACTCAGTTCAAATCGGCTGGGCCTGAGCAGAGATTCGAAAGTAAGGCTTCTCAAAGGGCTTGATCTCAAATATTCATTGAAAGACTACTGCGAAATGTGGTGTCATGGACAGTTGTCAAACTTCGACTACCTCACGATTCTGAATAATCTGGCCGGACGGAGAATAGGCTGCCCCGAGCACCATCACATTATGCCATGGGTTACCGATTTTTCCACCAGAAACGGACAGATTTGGCGAGATTTGAAGAAATCCAAGTTCCGTTTGAACAAAGGCGATGCGCAGTTGGATCTGACGTTCCAGGCGGCGATTGGTACGGAGGGAACCGTGCCTCACCATGTATCGGATGTTCTCTCGGAAATCACTTACTACGTTTACATGGCCCGCAGAACCCCCAAGTCTACGCTGTGCAAGTACGTCCGGCCAATATGGGTTCCAGCGGAATATCCCGTTTCGGTACAACGCTTACACGAGTGGACGCCAGACGAGTGTACTCCGGAGTTTTTCACGGATCCGTCAGTATTCAAAAGTATTCACGAAGATCTACCCGATCTGGAGGTGCCGATTTGGGCAACCTGCCCGGAAGACTTCATCGCAAAACATCGGGAAGCATTGGAGAGCCAGTACGTCTCGGAGAAGCTACACAATTGGATTGATCTCACATTTGGCTACAAACTGACTGGGTCGTCTGCGATCAAGTCGAAAAATGTCTGCCTATCGCTGGTGGACAAACATCAGAATCTCTGTCAACGTGGAGTAGTTCAGCTGTTCACCAATCCTCATCCGGTGCGACAGTTTACCACCATCTGGAATGGGAAAACTCCTCCGAGGTTGTCGACGCTGCAGGAATCTCGACAGAGGTTGACTCGCAGTTCGGAGGATCTCTCCCGTCAGGGTTCAAGTTCCGGATATTCTGGATCCGATTCCGGCGGGTTTTATCCGGAGTACACCTCTTCACCTCAGAACCGATATTCTTCCCAAATCCTACGCTCGGGGAGCTGCAAATCGGAATCCATAGAGCGATCGACTAGCTACCACATCAACGTACAACCCAAAGCTCCTTCAATGTTGGCTCTACCGAAGAATTATAATCCTGTGGCTCAACTGAACGCAGTGGAAAATTTGGGAGTATTCATATCCAAAACCTTCCAGGCTTCCCTAGCGACGGATGACTCGGGGAAGGATGCAGCAAAGAACAAACTGTTGGATGATGATTTTGAGCTGTGGAACGTGAGCACCGCAAGTAGCTACGATCGAGAACTGGGTTACGAAACCAACTCGTTTACCAATCGATTGTTTTCGGAAGCTTACGAGGCATCTTTGTTGAAAGACAGAAAGATGTTTCAGAATCTTCGTTCTCAGAGTCTGCAGAATCAACCTAGTTCGAGGCATACATTTAAGCAACTGCTCTTGGACGTGCGGACAAACGATCTGAAGGTGCTGGGATGTCTAATTGTGGAATTGTTTTTGGCATCGAAGCTACGGCCGCTGGGAAGTTGCGTTCAACAAGACTTCGAAAGTAGATTTGAGTCTTGCGTGAAACTTGTAAGGAAAGATCTGAAACTAATCCCGGTTTGCGTTCAATATGCCGTAAAGTTACTTCTTGGAATTGATTCTCCTGAACTGGACACCACTGTGACGGAGAAAGGTCTTCCGCATCCGTCGCCTCATCAGTTTCTACAGCCTCTGCTGTCCAGCCTGTTGATTCCGTTTCCATCTCAATATCCACGCATTTACCAGACAATAAAAGCTCTGAATCATTTCGAGGAGTCAACTTATCTACTTGATCTGCATACGTTCTTCGACTGTGATGGCAAAAGCTGTGCGCGGTATGTGAATCTTGATAAAATTCGAATAGATTTCCGCCGACGGATAGCGGAGTGTAAAGTCAATTGCTGTGTCGCCTTAACAGAAGGTCTGCTGGAACCATGCGGTACTGAACAGTACTCTACTGTTGAACTTCTCCTTCCGCACTTCATCGAGTTGATAAAAGCCGATGACACGTCGATTC
Source organism: Armigeres subalbatus (assembly GCF_024139115.2). Taxonomy (NCBI): domain Eukaryota; kingdom Metazoa; phylum Arthropoda; class Insecta; order Diptera; family Culicidae; genus Armigeres; species Armigeres subalbatus. Next base: position 295,709,824 of record NC_085140.1, on the reverse strand, counting down.
TAGCTGCCTGGAACCTTTTCGACACTATTTCTACCGCTTTGGGAATCAGAGGCACTCAAAGACACCTCCTGCAACCGATTCTTCTGCTCTACGAATCGGATGAAAACGAGACCCGAATCAACCAGCAACAAAATCCACAACTGAGCAATGATCCGGGAACATTGAAGTTCACCAGAAATAGCTCCTTCAAGTCCCGTAAATCGGTAAAGCTCTACCACCATAGCTTTCTTCTCAAACTGATTGTGCGATTCGGCTTACGCTGCTTCCTGGAGAACTTCATAGCACCGTTGGTAGAAGCTGTTGGCGGCTACAAGGACGCTGACCTCAACCAACCATACCACTTTCATGAAAACCTTCCTAGCGGTGATTTCAGAAGATCACGGTCATGTAGGAACTTCAAATTAAGAAGCGACACCAGCATCGAACCGTCATCCGCTCATGGCAATGCAACCAGTCCAGGGCACGAATCGTTGTCCATCTCAAACACACTTGTCTCTCCGGATGCGTCAGAGAAAACGATATCCCCCACAGTTGCTCAAAATCTACCCCTCGATGATGCATCCATTGACGAAGACATTGAAGAAATGTTTAGTTTCGATGAAGATCCTCCGCCGGAACGTGTCAAGAAGTTCAAGACAATTATCAATGTAGGAGGTGAAGAGTACAGTGACACAGAAATGGAAACTGCTATGAAGAGAATCATAGAGGACTTCGATATGAAAGCTGACTGTACTAGTTTTGATCTACCGCTGAACCACTCACAGGCGGAAGAAGCAATCGAAGATTCGCTGGAGGATGAGTTCGTTCTGTCACAGGAGTCTATTACGGGAAGCATGGAGAAACTCAACCTAATTATAGCCGTTACTTCAGAGTCTGATCTCGAGAAGGGCGATCCCAAGTCACCAACAATTCCAATCCCTTCTTCTTTCCGTAGAAGTATCGAGCTCAATTCCATAGGCTGTGAAATTGGAAGTAAGAAGAGCGTAGATTCTATGGAGTTTTTATGCAAGACTCCACAACCAGATCATCCTATGAAGAATGCCCCAGCTGCTAACCAAAACGCTCAGAGAACCTCTGACACAACCAAGACTAGATCGACTCGCATCTCGGAGATGAGTTCGGAGAGTTTGATTTGGTTGTCTCATCGCTTGGGCCCAGTTCTGAGCGCACGCTACCTCACCAGGAACCTGCTTAAGATGCTCACCCTTTGTTACGTCGGTCCTGAAAATCTCGTTCCATGTGATACAACCTCCCGCAGTCAATCCAGGAATAGTCTCAATTACTTTACGATATCCGATGGCTGCGTGGTTGGCGATGAATCCGCTCAACGCGTTATCGAGTGTTTAACGTCGATATCGGCCCTCTTCGGTGATCAATTCATCTTACTTCAGTACTTTCCGCATGCCAGTGAACTGATCGCACTCTGTCGCAAGAAAACCACCCAAACTTTAGAAGGAGGCTTAATTAGTTCACTGCAGCTTGTCAAATGTCTGATTCCGTACCTCAATGATAGCACCGTGATGGACCAACTTCAGGACTTCCTTCTTCGTTCAGTCATCCATCCGATTATTCGTCTGCTGGAGTCAACCAAATTTGTCATGCCAAGTGGATTCCTCGCTCGATCGGTTCTGGCTCGGAAACTCGTCGATACTCTCTACGTGATCTCAAATCGCATCGGTCGAGAAATGACAAGGGAACACATCTGTGTTCCGGCGTTGCAACGTTTCTTCCTCATCTTCGACAAAGCCTACGGCCAAAGCGAGCACTTCAGAGACCTGAAAAATCGCACGGATTCTAGTCCATGTAGCTCCGGAACTGATGATTCCCACATTATCGAATTTCGTCGGGACGGAGGAACAAGAGAACTTTCTGTGAGTGGTCCGGAGATTCGTCCAGCTAGAGTCAAAGGACAGGAACCGCTGGACAGTTACACCCCACCGAGTGCTTTAGACCACGATCTTCAATTGGAACGCGAATCACGCCCTCCTATCCAAGGTTGCGTTCGCTCGAGAGCCATGGAAGAAATTCGAGACGTCTTTACCCCAAATCTTGCCTATTGTTCATTCCTGCCGTTCCTCAACTACCTCGGTCAGCTAGAAATGTCACAAACGCTGAAAAACATGGCCCTGGTGCTGAACCTCTGCCACGATCACGAACAGCCGGACTATTCGAGGGAAGAGTACGGCAGGTTCAAATCAGACGCCGATCGAGACGATGAAGAGAGCCAACTGGAGTCACTGAACTGTTCGAACACGTTCGGTTCCAACATCATCGGCAATCGTATCGAAGTTCGAAACGATTCCAACAAAATCGAGCTGGACCAAAAGGAACTGCTAGGGATGGTGACGTACCGTTTGGATCAGGTGAACAGCGCTCGGAATTTGCGGGGGAATTGGTTGGCTTACTGGGAGCACGAGATCGGTCGCTCAGACAAAGACAATCGGTTCAATTTGAAGCAGATCAAGCTGCAAACGTATAGCGGACACACGAACTCAATCAAGGCAGTGCTGGCGCTGGACAATGAGAACAGTTTCATCTCCGCATCGAAGGACAAGACCGTTAAACTGTGGTCGCTGCGCAGTGAAGGCGATGGCAATAAAATGTCATCCTGCCAATTCACTTACATCAATCATCGCAAATCCGTGCATTCTCTGGCCTTCCTGGAATCGATGAGGTGAGTCTTTTAGAAAACTTATTAATTAGGGTACATACCTACTTATGTATTTTATACTGTTTCCCAGATTAACCATCTCTTGCGATTCTGGTGTCCACCTGTGGGATCCATTCGTAGGAGCCCAAATCGGTCAGTTGGACGTTCCGAAGTACACTCCCGTTTCGGTGGTGAAGACATTCCCGTCACCCAGTTGCCTGGTACTGGCCGGAACGGCCGACAGTTGCATCCGCATGATCGATGCCCGTACTTTCAGCTACTGTAACGAATGGCGTGTTTCCAGTGCGCCGGTTGGTTCGGTAAGAACCATTGCTATTTCCCCTTCTGGTGCGTGGATCGCCGTGGGTCTCAGTTCCGGGCACGTAACCGTCCTCGATGGACGGACCGGATTCATCATTTCCTCCTGGCGAGCGAATGACAGTGATCTCCTGCAGCTGCTGGCACCGAACGAAAACCAACTGATCAGTACCAGTTTGGATTATTCTCTCAGTGTGTGGAACCCTAGCACGGGAAACTTGCAGTTTAATTTGAAGTAAGAAACTTGAAGTTCCTAAATATCGAATTTGTACCATGAAACCCTCTTTTTACCTTTTACCACAGAAACCGTCCCGAACCAGTCCACTGCCTCACCAGCAACGGTCCGGAGCTGATCGTTGGTACTCCTACCAACCGGATCGGTGTCTACGGAGCCATCAGTACGGATACGACCTTCTCGTACACCAAACTGCGCTCGGAGACGTTCAAAGGCGTGTTGACCAGTTTTTCGCTTCTGCCGCTTAACCGGATGCTGCTAGTCGGTGGCGACAATGGCACCATTGGTTTACTCTGCTAGAAAGCATTTCACCATATTCGAATTTGCTCGAGGAAACCTGTGCATTCCGAACTCCAGAAAACAAAACCACTGCTGTTGCACTAGCAGTTAAACTCTGAAAGCATTCCAAGGTTAGAAAAAAAGAAGACATTTCGAATACCAAGAAGTTCGTCATTTTTTGTTTGATGTTTTTTTTTCTTGTGAGTTATAGTAGTTATTCAATACTTATTACCATTTGTATCTTATACACATCTAGTGTGGATATATGAGAATTGATATTGTGAAGATAAGCATACCAAAAATATTATTAGAATAAGCATGATTGATTGAAACGAAACTACTGGTGGTTATCAATTAATAGAATAAATGAGAAATTCATTTACCAAAATTTAATAAAATCAATAATGGCTATCTACGATTAGGAAAAATTTAAGCTCATAACTCAATATCTATCCCATTATCGGCATTGCTGCTAGTGATGCCAGTCTTCGAAAACATCAAAAAACCAGCGCCGGGCTTCTAAATCTAAAGATAGAAACTTTATTGAAAAAGTTTATAATCATGTACGAATGAAAACACTCGTTGACCTTCTTGGCAGAATCTTCGGAAGTTTTCCTTTACACTTACTTTACTTATGGATCCTGTACACCTCCGGTAGTGCAAAGGGCCGACTTGAAAGATCTCCATCCTGAGCGATGCCCGGCTATCGCTTTAACCTGTTGCCAGGTTAGATTTCGGTCGACTTCTTTTATTTCTTTATTGAGGCTTCGCCGCCATGAGCCTCTGGGTCTGCCTCTGCTGCGATGTCCCGCTGGGTTCCAGTCTAATGCTTGCTTACAGATTTCGTTTCCGCCCCTACGTAGAGTGTGGCCGACCCAGCCCCACTTCCGATCCCGAATTTCTGTTGCTATCGGCCTCTGATGACAACGACGATGGAGCTCGTTGTTTGAGATCCAGTTGTGAGGCCACCAGGCCCAGGCATCTATTGATGAACACCTGCAGCCGTTGAGTGTTCTCCACTGATACACACCATGTTTCGCTAGCATATAACAGCACAGATTTCACGTTAGAGTTGAAAATTCGTATTTTGGTGCGTTCACTTATCTGCCTGTTTTTCCAGATATTTCTTAAACACGCAAAGGCAGCCCTTGCTTTCTTGATCCATGCGCCTATGTCGATCTTGGTACCGCCGTCTGACGCCATTTGGCTACCAAGATATTGGAAGCTTTCAACATTCTCCACTGGTTGCCTGGCTACTGTGAAACTGGAAGGAGTCACCGTGTTTACATCCAACGATTTGGTTTTGTTGACGTTGATGACTAAACCTGCCGAGGAGGAGCGATCGGGCTGGGGCTTTATTCGATTTCATGCTTTGGATGGCTGTTTGAATCTCTAGCAGTGATGGAGCTTCGGTATTGACACGTGTTATACGTCGGATCCTAGGCAGATCATGCCGAGGTGGTGATGGCCTGGTTGGCACTTGAAAAAGTTGTTCGAAGTGCTCGAACCAGCGTTTCAGCTGGTCAGTTGGGTCGGTCAATAACTGATCATTCGCGTCTTTCACAGGCATCATTGCATTCATCTTCGCCCCGCTTAAGCGTCGTGAGATATCGTAGATAAGGCGAATGTCACCGGTTGCGGCGGCTCTCTCTCCTTCGTCGGCCAGAGAGTCTGCCCACGCTCGTTTGTCCCGTCGACATGAGCGTTTTACTTCCTTCTCAAGAGCCGTGTATCGTTGACGGGCTAAGACTTTGGCTCCTCTGATTTTCGATCGCTCTATCGCGGCTTTGGCTTCTCTTCGCTCCTCTATCTTCCTCCAGGTCTCATCGGTGATCCGTTGCTTTCTCTGGGTGCATAGTTCGCCCAGATTGTTCTCGCTGGTGGCGATGAAGGCATTCTTGATGGCGGTCCATTGGTCTTCCACGCTGCCACCTTCCGGAATATCTGCAGCACGCGTCTCCAGCTCTTCAACGAAGGACCGTTTCACCGTGGCATCTTCCAGTCGGCGTGTGTTGAATCGTCGTCCAACTCTTTCCTCCTGCCGACGAATCCGCGCAATGCGCAGGCGTATTTCGCCGATGAGGAGGTGATGATCAGACGCGACATCGGCACTACGTTTATTCCGTACATCAAGAAGGCTCCGTTTCCATTTTCGGCTGATGCAGATGTGGTCGATTTGATTTTCGGGAGACCCACGTGACCTTGTGAACCGGTCGATGAGGGAAGAGCGATCCCTCGATCACCATGTCGTTATTACCACAAAATTCTGCGAACAGCTCTCCGTTTTCGCTCATTTCTCCGAGACCATGGCGTCCCATAATGCGCTCATGGTTCGAGTTGTCGGATCCGATCTTCGCATTGAAGTCGCCCAAACAGATCTTGATATCACCCTCCGGAATTCTATCTACGACGGCATTGAGTTGACTGTAGAAGTTCTCTTTGTCTTGCAGATCGGCAGCATCGGTTGGCGCATAACATTGGATTATAGTAAGGTTTCGGACCCGTGTTCTAAATCTGGCAACGATTATCCTTTCACTTATAGGTTCCCACTTCATAAGCGCAGAGTGTGCCTGAGCGCTTAGTAGGAAGCCAACTCCGCGATGCCGGGGAGCGTGTTCACCTCGTAAACCAGAGTATAGCAGAACTTGTCCCAACGGCGTTCTGTGTTCTCCAAAGTTTGGCCAACGGACTTCACTCAGTCCCAGGATCTCAAGCTTCATGCGGCGTGCCTCATTGGCAAGTTGTGCCAATTTACCCTGCTGGGCTAGGGTTAAAACGTTCCATGTTCCTATTCGTGTCCGTAGTTTCGCGCTAAGAGTCATCGCCGTATTCAGTCCGTATTCTTTCATTATCGGATTCTCGAACAAATTGATGTTTCGGGAACAGTAGGTTGTTGGCCCAAGGTTCCCTATCCACCGGGATGGGGCTGCCATCTTAGGTATAGCTTCCGGGGAATAGCATTTCATACTCAGCCGCTGGATGCCAGAACAGACGCTGTTGGAGCCGCACCTCCTTGGTGGACAGACGCTCGATCAGTCGGGTCAAATTTGTTTAAAGTCCCACCCAACACCGGGACTAGGCTAGTGCGCTTTGAGCGGCACACGGTCGCTTTGATAGGGCCTGCTTGGGGACACATGCAGCTTTTTATAGAAGTTCAACAGAGCCCACTGTCGAACCCCACCACATCCTAGGCAGACCCCACAGTACGCACCCTCTCACTCCAGCTGATGTCAGAAGGACAACAGTGCCCAGGCTGCACTACCAGCTAAGTACGCAACCCTTAGCTGGCGGTCAATTGTCATCGGAAAACCCGTGGAAGCGTGAGTATTGGAACTTGTGAGGACCAGAGCTATGTTAGGCGCCCCTTCCCGGATGTCAACTCACCATTTCGCAGCCCACCATTTCCTTTACACAATGAGGATTACTCCATGGTAAATGGCGGAGAACGGATCGAACAAACCTTCGTTGAAATTTCCAATCTTGTTGATACAGGTTGATATTATATTCAATGCGGGTTCCGAACCGCAAAGCAGTATTTCGCAGTGGATCGAACTTAGCAATAATACAGACTTAAGAGACAATTTACGCCCATGAAACTCCTGGCCGTTCTTATTATTAGATCCAGACTATGGTCATCTGCCCTTTGAAAATTAAAAGGATTCAGACCATGGGAGTAAACAGGATTTCGATTAGGGGGGGGGGCAAATTTTTTAGGTCTTCTGAATCGTAGTTTTATAGTAGTTTTATAAAAACACATGAATATTAGTACTTGGTACTTTTTCCTTCTAAGCTCCAAACACTTTGAAACCAAATCAACAACCAACAGTAAAGGCTGAATCTCAACAGCGCGTTGCGCGTCAGCGTTTTGTACTAAAACGTAATGCCAATAAACGTGACGCATTCACGCCCGGATTCTTCAGGAATGCCTCCAGCAATTTCTTCGGCAATGTCTTAAGGAATTCCACCATCAATTTCGCCGAGAATTGACCGAAAATTCCACCATTATTTACTCCATGAAATCCTCCACGAATTCTTTTATAAGTTCTGCAGGAAATTCTTCAGATAATTCTTTCGTGCTGTTTCTCATTAAAAAAATTTGAAAATTTGCACCGTGGAATTCCTAAGAATATTCCGTGGAAATTCCACAGAATTGCCAATAAACATTCCTGAGAATTTCGCGAAAAATCTTCGAACTTCCTGTGTAAATTCCATATTTTTTTTCCGTGAAAGTTTCGAATAATTTCTTGTGAAAATTTCAAAGAATTTCTCCAGGAATTCCACCGAAAGTTTATACATAAATTATACCGAAAATAAAATCAACAATGGATTTTTTGGAGGAGTTCCTAGATTAATTCCCAAAGAAATCCAGAAAGAATTCCGGTGGAAACTTCAAGATTTCCACTGGACATCCTGCAGGAGTTCTTCGAAAATTCCTCCGGGAATTCTTCCAGGAGTTCAACCGGCAGATCCTCCAAGAATTCCTCCAGGATTTAATCCGAGAATTATTCCGGTAGTTCTATCGGCAGTTCCTACGGGGGCTCTGAATTTTTTCCGGGAATTTCTCCAGAATTTCCTCCGGGAATTTTACAGAAATTCCTCCAGAAGCTCCTCCGAGCATTTCTCTGGGAGCTCTTCAAGGAATTTTTCGGGAAGTCCTCTGATGATGATGATGGTCCTGCTACATACCCCCACAAATGTGTCAGCTAGATGAGATTTGGCTATAATATGAATTCTCCAAGATTTTTTCCGAGAAGTCTTCTGATAGATACACTGGCAGTTCCTCCGGAGGTTCATTTAAAAATTCTTCCGGGAGTTTCTTTAGAAATTCCTCCGGGTGTTCCACCAGTAGCTCTTCCAGGAGATCATTCAGGCTTTTTTCAGGAAATCATTTAGGCTTTCTTCAGAAAATTAGCTGGAAATTCCTCCCGAAGTTCTTCCGATAGTTTTTCTGGAAGTTCCTCCGGGAGGTCCTCTAGGAATTCTTCTAGGAGTTTCTCCTGAAATTCCTCCGGGAGTTCTTACGGGAGCTCCTCCGGCAGTTCCTTTGAGAAGGAACTCTCGGAGTAATTTCCGGAGCAACTCCCAGAGGAATTTCTGTAGGAATTCCCGGAGAAAGTATCAGAGGAATTTTCGGAAAAACTTCCGGAGGAACTTCTAGATGAATTTATTGAAGAACTACAGGAAGAATTTCCGGAGGAAGAACTCCGGAGTAAGAACTTCTGGATAAATTCCAGGACAAACTCGTGGAAGAATTCTTAAAGGACCTCCCGGAGGAGCTCCCAGACAAATTTTCCGATGAACTTCTGAAGAAATGTGTAGATAAATTCCCAAAGAAAGCCTTAATGAACTCTTGAAAGAAAGTCTGAATGAATTTCCGGAGGAACTACTAGTGGTACTCCCGGAGAAATTTTCAGAGGAACATCCGATGGAATACCCGGAGTTGAATTTCTAGAGGAACTTCCGAAATCCCATTTCCCTTGAAATTTCTGCCAAATATCCTCAAAGAATCCCCTGTGAAGTTCCTGGAGAGATTACTAGAGGAACTTTTGGAAAAAAAAAACTCCTGGGGGAGATCCCGATAGAACTCCCATAAGCACTTCCAGAGGAATTCTCACAAGGTAGTACTGAAATAATTATGGGAGAAGTTCATGAAGGAATTCCTGGAGAAATATCAGAAGGAATTCCCGAACAAATACCAGGAGGAATTAATGCAGAAATTACCAGATGAGTTACAGAAAGTATTCCCAGATGAACTGCTGTTCTTTGTTTGTTCTGAAGAAATTTCTGGAAGAACTCTTGGAAGATATCCTGGAGGAACTCTAACATTAATTTCCGAATGAAATTCTGGAGTAAATTCCGAGTGAAGTCCGGAAAGAATTCTAAGACAATTTCGCGGAAAAAATCCCGGAGAAATTCCTGAAGGAAGAGAAGAATTTCCGGGGAAGTATTTGGAAGAATTCTTGGAGAAATTCCTAAAGAAATTTCTAGAGCAATTCTTGGAGAATATTCTGAAATAATTGCGGAAAGAATTCCAAAATGTAATTCTAGAGGAATTCGCTATTGAATTTATAGAGGTATTCCCGGAAAAAGTCCTGGAAGTTATCCGGGAGGAATTTAAGGAAGAGTTCCTGGAGGAATGCCCGGAGCAGTTTCTTATAGATTAGCAGATGAAATTATGGAGCGAAATCGGAGGATTTCCGTCATAAATTACTGAAGAAACTTCTAGTGGAGTTTTGGAAGGAAATTCCGTATGTAGTCTTGGAGGAACTCTAGAATGCATTCCTGAAGGAAATGTCGCAGATTTTCCTGGAAGAATAGCCAAATAAATGTCTAGAAAAAACTTCAAGAAACTTCCACATGAATTTCCTAAAAAAAAATAGTTGGGGGTTTCTAGATAAGGAGAAATTACGATTACAGGAGAAGAATTTTCAAACGATTTTCAGAGGAATTTGTAGATAACTTTCCGGAGGAATTTAGAAGTTCCCAGGGGAGCTTCTAGAAGGATTTCTAGGAGAATTCTTGAGCCCGAAATGTTTCGAGTTGTTTTGAAATTTTATATAGTATGGATCCTGGATACCCTTCTAAGGTTTTTGGGAATCTTTTGAATTTCAAAAACCTATTTCTGAATATGATTGGATCGAAAAGTGCACATGTTTAAGCTAATTCATTTCAGTACCCTTTCAATCTTTCCACCATTTAGGGGGGGGGGTGACGCCCTCCCCCTGCCCCCCTCTGGCTACGCCCTTGATTTAGACTGAGGTTGGAGCGACCTCTGCAGTACGCAAAGGTCGTCGCAAGCCAGCTGTGTCTATGACTGGCCGTCGCCATACATACACGCAGCCTTCGGACGGTTCGCGAAGCGTCTTCCGGATCGTTTTAGAGCAGCGGTTCTCAACCTGGAATTCATGTACCCCTGAATTTGAGAAGCATGAAGGCTCTTATTTTCGAAAAGCTCAGTTGCTTCGTTACAAAAGACACCCTTCTGTGCTTCTCGGAAGCCTCCTTCCAACAGGCCCGGAAGCCTCCTTTCAAGAGGCTCGGAAGCCTCTTGTCAAGAGGCTCGGAAGCCTCTTGTCAAGAGGCTCGGAAGCCTCCTTTCAAGAGGCTCGGAAGCCTCCTTTCAAGAGGCTCGGAAGCCTCCTTTCAAGAGGCTCGGAAGCCTCCTTTCAAGAGGCTCGGAAGCCTCCTTCCAAGAGGCTCGGAAGCCTCCTTTCAAGAGGCTCGGAAGCCTCCTTCCAAGAGGCTCGGAAGCCTCCTTCCAAGAGGCTCGGAAGCCTCCTTTCAAGAGGCTCGGAAGCCTCCTTTCAAGAGGCTCGGAAGCCTCCTTCCAAGAGGCTCGGAAGCCTCCTTTCAAGAGACTCGGAAGCCTCCTTTCAAGAGACTCGGAAGACTCCTTTCAAGAGACTCGGAAGACTCCTTTCAAGAGACTCGGAAGCCTCCTTTCAAGAGGCTCGAAACCCTCCTTTCAAGAGGTTCGAAAGCCTTCTTTCAAGAGGATCGGAAGCCTCCTTTCAAGAGGCTCGGAAGCCTCCTTCCAAGAGGCTCGGAAGCCTCCTTCCAAGAGGCTCGGAAGCCTCCTTCCAAGAGGCTCGGAAGCCTCCTTTCAAGAGGCTCGGAAGCCTCCTTTCAAGAGGCTCGGAAGCCTCCTTTCAAGAGGCTCGGAAGCCTCTTTTCAAAAGGCCCAGAAGCATTTTTTCAAGAGGCCCCGAAGTCTTCTTTCAAATATATAGATTAAATATTGAATAGATAGATAGATAGATAGATAGATAGAAGAATAAAAAAGAAGAAGAAAAGAAAAAAAAGATTAGCTTTTACCCTTTTCGTATAACTAAATTTCAAAATTTTCATGGCGTTTCCTAGTTTTTCAAAAGATGACTTTTTAACCCTTTAACTTCAACATATAATTTGTTGGTGGCAATATATTTGACACTGTCTTAGTATCAAATATATTGCCACCAACAAATTATAAGTCCCATTGAATTCCACCACTTAATTGTATCTTGACAGATACGTATTTCGACCTCAACAGTAAGGCCGTCTTCAGTGTCTCGTACTTGACTCGACTCAAGTACGAGACACTGAAGACGGCCTTACTGTTGAGGTCGAAATACGTATCTGTCAAGATACAATTAAGTGGTGGAATTCAATGGGATTGTACAAACTCGTCTTATGACAAGTTAAGACATTCCACTAAAAAGCTCAAAATAATTTTCTTCAGGTGGAAACAACGTTTAGATTATTTGGAGTGTTGTAGTGGTTATATTTGCTACCTAGTATTGTTCGTGGATTTTCCAACTGGTCCCGAAGCAGTCGTTCCTTGAACAGTCGTAAAAATCGCCGTTTTTCACCTTCACACCCGTTTTCACAATAAAATCTGTCAAAACAACCGAGGCTGCCACGTGGTTTTCCCTGTTTTCTTTAGATGTGTTGACATCTGTTTTGACTGTCAACGAGTAAAAATCAAGGCAATCTACCGAACATATTTATTGGTTTTTGCAAACCTTGGTGCAAAACAAACGTTTGAAATAGATTACTGAACCGACCTTTCAATTCATTGGTCAAGTAAATCCACAGTAATATTCCAGATAAATTTGAGCCATTCAAAAAATTGAAACGTCGATATGAGAAAGGTTTTTTTTACGAAAAGATCGTTAATTTCGAGTGGAAGTAGGATTTTCAGTTATAATTCGTTAAACGACAAAGATATATTTTTTCCCATTGATTTTGATTTTTTACGAAATTTGAGGAACAGAAGTACATAAAAAAAACTAGGACTCTTCACTAAAAAACGTAACGTAAAAACAAGGCACGTGAAACCTAATTATTAAAAAAAATATTTATAAAACAGATAACAATGTTTCCCGCTTACAAAGCACTATTGTCACCAATTTTTCAATGTTTCTGAACTGTTTAATGCAACGTACACACCAGTCAAGAAGTTTGACTCCGCCCCAAGAAAACGCTTCGGTTGCTGCTTTGTTTGAACGTGTGTGAAGTTGTTCGAACAACCATTTGACAGTTGGCAGCTCGGTTGGAGAAAAATTTAAACGGTTTGAGTTGTCGGGGGTGGAGTCTAGGTTCGTCGAACATATTTGAGCATTTGTAGTGAAGTTGAACAAACCCCATATATTTTTTGATGGTTGGTGCTCAAATTGGCGCCTCGGTCATTTGTGTTCGTGTGTGATATTGTTGGTCGAATAAATTGATTGTTCGTTGGTAAAACTTGATGGATGTTTGAATAAACGAGAGGTGGAGCCAATGTTGGTCAAACTGCTTGACCGTGTGTACGATCCATCATGTATAACAAACATACATTTGACTTTAATATCATGTAAACTTTGTATCTTGGGGGCCGTCCAGAAACCACGTGGTCATATATGGGGGGAATGGGGGTGTTGGAAAATGACCACGATAAGCCACATGGGGGGTGGGAGGGTGCTGCTCTCGAACCACGTGTTTTTTTTACACGAAAAACTTAACTTAAAATTTAATGATTTAATCATTAAACGCAAAGCGCATCTAAGGGCCAAACCCACGTAGCGTCTTTTCCAGGGTTGTTAATCGTTAATTTATCGTTATCGCCGATAAAGTTGATTGTGATCAACGTTATCGGTTGCTACGATAACGATGAATCAACTGAATTATTATCGTAGTTCGATAATTTAACCTAAGTTAACTCGATAATTTTGCGATAATGGGGTTACTAGATTACGTGAATACAGCAGGTGTAAAATTTTGACAGAAACCGAGATTGGAACAAATTGTTTGCAACTGGTAAACCAGAGTTAATTTTATTGAAGCGGGGCACTCTAGAATTAATGCTGAATACCTGCTACTCTATGAAACGAAACAAAAGTGAGGTGTTCTGTTGGTGGTTCAGTGATTTTTTTAACTATGCTATGCAGTTTTCCGATAAGACCGCGGAAATTTGCTCTACCCAGGCGGACATAATTCTCTGAGACAGAGACACATAAACATAAGTACGCTTCCTACAGAGAGCACATGATTACTTTCCTTTGTCAATACTTATTCCTTATCGTATAAGCAAGAATATCCAGCTGGAATCGGAACTCCTCGGCAATATATATTAGAAATTTATTTGATGCAGCGATCTTTAGTGCTGCATTCCAGGAATAGAGCACCAGTACCGAATAAACATACTTCAATAGATTGGTGGACTAACCTCGTCACCTATTCAATATGGTTCAGTTACAATAAGGAGTTTGGTCTCAACTATGAATCATAAAATAATAATGTAACTGGGTGCTCCAGATCATCCAAATAGAAGTTTTGTTAATCTTGCTAGATTAAACATAAGTGTAGACATTAAAAATGCTCTCAGATTCTCTACTATGGACAATTGCGACTCTATATGAAATCTAATAATTGACCGAAATAATGTGTTGGTCAATTCGATGACCTCTTTGAATCCCAAATTTATTCCAGGATTTAAAAGCGTTTTTGTATATTTTAAGGCGATACAATACTTTAAATAGATGTTGCAAACCCAACTTTGAGTATTTGTTCTTTTAACTGTGTAGTACATGTTTTTTTTTCTTTGTTGGGTATTTTAATCACTGCGACCATTTGTTAGATCTATTGTGATATATGCCCCATTTGATCTAGCTTTGTCAAGTTGACGCATCATTACTATTTAGAGCAATAGCATTACCTTGACTACCAGCGTTATCCCAATGCGGTATTATGGTTCTGATGAATCGTACTACCATATTGGGACTTGTTCTCCAAACTTCTGAGGGTTCTATCAGCCCCTTGTTGAAGAACTGTAATCTCTTTCTAAAAATTGCCGGACAATGGCTTAACAGATGTTCCGAGTCTTCTACATGTATGCCGCAGAAACGACATACATCATCTTGAAGTTTTCCTAACAGCTTTAAGTGATATCGGCTCGGGCAATGGCCTGTTATAAGGCCTGTGTATGTGTTAAGATCTTTTTTTGAAAGATCTAAAATGTTGCGAGTGATAAATACGTTTGGTGTGATGAAACGTTTAGACTGCCTCGCAATCAAAGTGTTTTTCCAAATGTCCTCTATATTAGAATGTTCCCAAGATTTGAGTTCCATTCGAAGAGAACACGCAGATACGCCACAAAATGGTTCGGGACCTGTGAATTGTCGAGATGAACCAAGTCTGGCCAGCATATCAGCTTGTTCATCCCGGATAAAAAATATCATTAAAATATCATAAATTTTATTGTTACAACACCATTTAAAACATAATTTTTACCATTGAATATAATGAAATTTTGACAATAAAATCACATGAGAAATAATGGTTTTCCACGATAAAATGAATGGTAAATGGGACTTTTACAATTAAAAAGGGGGGTTGTTATGTATCTTTACAATAAAAAAATCGAAAATTTTCCATACAAAATTCGGAGCAAAACAATTGATTTTACGGTTCTTCAATGGGATGATTTCGAGCGACAAAACAATAGAAAACATTGTGTTTTAAATGTTTTCAATTACTGTTTCTATTGTTTTACAATAGGAATACAACAGGATTTAGAATACATTATACTCCAATATTACAATAAAAATACAATACAATTAATTGTTTTACATATCATTTTATTTTCCTCCGGATGTTTAACATATCTTTAGACGAATCCAGCGCACTACTTCCAAAGTTAAGTGGGTTGCCTGTATCTGGAGAAAAATCCAACATCGGTTTAAAAACTGTACTAACTTTGTTCCGAATAGATATAAACCTGTGAAAATGTAAATTATAGAAGAATGTCAGTTTTATTAGAAAAAATACGTCGAGAAGAAAATAAAAAATTACCTGCATCAGTTCTTATTATATCCCGTTGGTGAGATTGGCCAATGGTAGCCACTGAACGATCTTCAATCAGTGACCAGCAAGCAGCAGTATTTTATTTATCATAAGCTTCATTTCTGTAAAGGAACAAGGATACATGTTACCAGGCATGTCATCAGGTACTATGATGATAAAATTTTCATTTATTTTTTGTTCGGGATGAACCACTGCGTTCATTATGTACATTGAACTTTTGCAGTATAAGATTACGATTACCGGTGGTGAGTATAAGCCGTTTGTCAGCGCAGTATCATTACTTGACACTTTACCGGTCGCTACTAAACGCGCTGCTAAAACAGTAGCGCAGCTGACAGGTGACCAAATTGACCAAATAACAGCGCTACTATTTGATGAACTATCAAACGTCGAACGTCACCGATACGGAATGCAGCCACCGAAATGATAACCGAAAATACCGAAAATAGTGACCGATGCGAAAAAGAGTGACTAATATAAAATGACAGTACAGTGAGAGTGATCAAAATACTCGCGCCCAGTAATGATGCTCTAACGCGCTTCAATACTTTAGATACTCACCACGGTACAGCCATAGTGATCTACCGCTTTCCCAGCAGCAGAAACTGCAATGAAAACACTTTCTGCACCATACAGTTTCATTATTTTCATCTCTTCACTAATTATGCTAATTATAAACAAAACTGTACACGGTCAAATGAATCCAGCCATTCTCCGAGTAAATTATAAGCAAAAGTTTTTGTTCCCTTTCATTTTTTTGAAATCAAATTTTTATTGCAAAACATTTTTAGACCTGCAACAAGACCTGCAATATGAAAATATATACTTGAGAACCGGTATAACATTTTTATTCATTTAATAAACAAAGCTATTGTAATGTTATTGTTTTCAATTGTTATTTCATCAATATAATAAATCCATGAAATATTTCAAAATTATATTAATTCAATAACATTAGACGGATTTCCAGATCATCCAAACCGATTACTTTTAAAAATTGTTTAGTTTTTGGATGAGCAATACTAAACATAAGCGAACAATAAAAATATAATAGAATATATCGGAAACATTTAAATATATTGTGATTTTAATGTACGTACAATAAAGATCTTTTACAACCGTGAACATTTTACAATAAGCATACAATAGTTTGTATTGTTTGCCACACAATCTATTGTATTTCAATGGGTTATGTCATACAAGTTACTGTGAATTTTTATCCGGGATTGCCTTCAATGCCACAATGACCAGGAACCCAATACAGGTTCACTTTGTTACGACTACCCAAGGTTTGTAGTGACTGAACACATTCCCAAACGAGTTTAGATCTACATATTGCTGATTTCAAAGCATTCAATGCTGCTTGACTGTCAGACATTATGCAAATATTTGAGACATGTTACAGTTAACTCGATAATTATCGATGAATCAATGAAAAAGACGTAGGTGTGCATCGAGAAAAATCGATAACGCAGCGTCAGTCGCAACGCTGATGCATATCTGCGTTATTTGACCATCTTTTCAGTCTCCAGTTAGCCTTGCGAGCAAAGGCGTAGGATTGCCAATCCGGAGATGACGAATTCGATTCTCGTTCCTGTCCTGAAAATCATAGGAATTTCCATCGGAAATATTTTGGCACATTCCGAATAATTTCTTCTGGAAATAAAAAAAAAACTGCTGAAAATTTCTAAGAATGTCTTTTGGGAAACGAAAAAAAATTCCATTGGAAATTTTGAAGAATTTCCTTTGAAGAATCATTAAAGTTGTCCAGGATTTTGAAAAAAATCTTTAGAGATTCTGTAAAAAAGTAAGCAGGATTTTTTTTCTAATTTATACTGGAAATTCTTCGGAATTTGATGTTTATTGGAATTTTCATCGTAAATATGCATTTCGTATCCTTCTACGGATTCTTCTAGTTCTTCAAAATGTCTACCGAACATTTTTCGGAACTTTTCCACAGAATTTCGGAAAAAAATGTCGTTGAAATTCTAAATATTTTCCGGGGAGACTACGAAGAATTTCTTATCAATATTCTGAAGGGTTTATTTTGCAACTCCAGAATAATTATTCTTGAAAATTAAGAAGATCTTGGAATTCAAAATTAATCCATGCAATAAATGTAGGCAATAATTTAGGCTTAAGAAGCCTAGTTTTTATGATATTCAATAATTAGGATAATTGATCGAAAAAATTAATAATGCACCTAAATGTTCTAAATGCACAAAATTCTATTAGTGCACATGAAAAAGGTTATGACATAGAGAAGTTTGCATTTAAAAAATCAACATGAAATTCTAAATAAAAGGTTTTTTTTTTAAATTCATAAAAGGGTCTTAGAACTAAGGAGATTCCTGCGATATGAAAAAAGTGGCAGTGTTCCAGAAAAAATGAAAAAATGAATGTTCAACGAAAAAATACAAAATTTTCATGAATAAATCAATATTAGCAATGACCAATCAAAAAAAATATTTTGTAATTATTTATTTCTAATATTGATGATTCTGAAAACAATACTGAAATTTCTACAGGAATGCTACTCAAAAGAAACAACAGTAGGAGGAGTTCAGATCAGATGCTTCGCTGAGGTTAATATCTTAAAAATTTCCAGTACCTCCGGAGCTGTGGAAGGTCCCAAATACTCTAAGGAATCTATAGGGATATTCAGTGATGAACTTTTTAGTTATTTAAAAAGATCATTAATAACAAAATTAAAAAAAAAATAATGATATGGGGATATTTTGGTAAATTTCTAAACCATTATAATTTTTTCTCGAAATTATTTATATTATTCGCGAATCCACAAATTGTTTGTATACTCCTGATGCATTGAACTTGTGCGAGTTCTAGATATCCTAATACCTGATACACATTACAACATGATAACATCATCAAAATTTTCGAATCCATGAAAATTTATAATTTCCATGCTGGGTTTAGTTTGATTTTGAATCAATTGAAATTGTCCATCTTCAGAATTGATCGGATTAACCATATGTTTTAGTTACATAAGGTTTTTTTTTTTAATTTTTGTACTTGAAAAAAACCACGTGGTCATAGGGGGGGGAAGGGGGTTGGTCTGCCAAATTACCACGATAAGCCACATGGGGGGGAGGGGCGGGTTGAAAATCTTAAAAAAATTGACCACGTGGTTTTTGGATGGCCCAATTATTGTTGTTTTTGTTAATTTATTGTTTAGTGCACAATATTTTCAATAATGGGATTTATCGTCCTTCTTCTTCTTCTTCTTATTGGCATTACATCCCCACACTGGGACAGAGCCGCCTCGCAGCTTAGTGTTCATTAAGCACTTCCACAGTTATTAACTGCGAGGTTTCTAAGCCAGGCTACCATTTTTGCATTCGTATATCATGAGGCTAGCACGATGATACTTTTATGCCCAGGGAAGTCGAGACAATTTCCAATCCGAAAATTGTCTAGACCGGCACCGGGAATCGAACCCAGCCACCCTCAGCATGGTCTTGCTTTGTAGCCGCGCGTCTTACCGCACGGCTAAGGAGGGCCCCATTTATCGTCCTTACATGCTTTATTTCCTCTCCCTATTTTGTACTAGAAAAATACACCCTCAATAGATTATTCAGATTTTTTTATTGATTTTAGAAAAAATAAAATAGTAAAAAAACTACCGTCGTCGGGGGTGACAATGGGTCAAATAGGGGTGAGAATGGGTCACTATTTCAACTACTTGGAATGCTTGTAGAATGGATTAAATGTATCTGGGGGCAAGAAGACTAAAATATAAGAGACCTTTTTGAACGATTTTGCTCTACGACCTCCAGGCTGCCGGTGAGAGCGATGACCCATTCTCACCCCCAGACCCATTGTCACCCCCGATGGCGGTATGATTAGAAAATCTGTTGATAAAAAGATTGTTGGGTAGATACTTTTCAAAACTGAAAGTTTTAGCTTCAAACGGAAACATAAACTATAAAGCTTAGGATGAAAGCAAACTCAAAACAATTTATCTAATCACTTTAATTCGACGTGCAAACATCGTCATCCAACTAATTTCAATAGGATGGATTTCATAAACCCAGTATACAATCAGTAATAAAAAGAACTCCACTTCCTTCAAAACTGGATAAGCGCATGTTTCCATTCGTCGTCGTAACCATTGTCCCAATCTTCTGCAATCTACATATGGTACCCGAATTGATTCCGCCTCTTGAAGTCGTGCGACCCTCATCCGTTCCGAGACATAGCGGTTGCGCCGTGACAATGACCGTATCTTATCTCTACCATAGAAATTGTACAGAAAACGATGACGACTCACTCGGCAAGCGTACAAACTGCAATATCACATTAGGCGTCATGCGCCCGTCAGCCATATCTTTGTCGTCTGGCTCGAAAGCAAATCATAGTCACCATATCCATGCGATCCATGCATGCAGGAAAACGTGGCACAGAGATGTGAGCGCGCGCGTTCGTTCGATATCCGACACCCAAGCAAGCAACCATGCGATGACGGCGAGCAACGAACTAATGTTTTTATCGCATATCGTGGTTTGGTGTATGGTAAAATAAAATATCGCCGCACACTTTCTTCGCCAGTCATGCCGCGCTTCATGTACTCTTGTTACTCAGAGGATATTGGAGGACGCTGATGACTTTGAAACGTTCTCTCTCACGATTGCGGGAACCTTCTTGAGGGGCGTGTGCATTTTTTATCGTTTCGTATCATCACTTTAATCGGTAATGTCTTTAATAATTATTTTCCATTAATTTTGACGAATCCGCTTTTTTTTTGCATCAATATCCTTGCAAAACGAAAATCTGTTCATTTTTTTAACCCATACATAATGCTGCTTCGTTTCTCCAAAATAGGTTTGTAACGACGACCTGTTCTGTTTTATTCTTGCAAAATTTATATCAAATTTTGGTATACCTACACAAATTTGGAATCATCGTGTTAAAATCTTACAATT
This sequence comes from Armigeres subalbatus, assembly GCF_024139115.2. NCBI lineage: Eukaryota > Metazoa > Arthropoda > Insecta > Diptera > Culicidae > Armigeres > Armigeres subalbatus. Next base: position 295,689,579 of record NC_085140.1, on the reverse strand, counting down.
CTATATTGTTGTAATGCAGCATGTATAAAAAGCTTATATTTTTGTATTAAAATTTTGCAGATGCTATGTATGCCAAGATTTTCTTCAGAATTGTGAGATTCGTATTTTGGGTGCACCGTGAGTCAAAACCCAACAGAGTAGACAGAGTCTCATGATTCCGCTGAACTTTTGGAGTCCCTCAATGATTGGACATGGCAGCTCCAGCGGGAGCAGAAACACTACCGGCATCATCTCAATAATCAACGTTGGATCTAAAGATGGAAAAATCAGATTATTGTAATGGTCGGTGTACTTAATTGTTGGTCTCAAAATCGTTTTTTTTTAACTAATTTTATTTGCTAATTATCTAATACATGCATTCATCTCTTATAGACTAGGTGTTCCGTGTTTTCTTAACACTATCATTTTTATTTGCTATGCATATTACATTTCAGTTATTATTAATACATTTCAATTGCCTCAGGCAGTTAGAATTTTTTCTATGGATGAATTGAACCATGTAGGATTTACAATGTTTTCAACTTGAACTAAACTTAACCTAATTTATACTAAGGGTACAAGGAGCTAATCGTTGCAATAGAAGATTGCAACGATTTTTGTCTAAAATTGGAAATTATTTTGTTGGTCTCAAAATCATTGATCATCATACAATGAGCACATCCAAAGACTATTCAATTTGGCCTCCTTGCAGCACACATGTTCCACATAGGTTACTATAACTCATATGATGTCAGATTTAGTCACAACCAAGCTGCTGTAACCATTTTTTGTCTGACTTGTGCTGCTTCACGAAGAAAAAGGCTTTCAATTTGGAACAATCTTATCATTGGTTGGAATTCAACGCATATTTATGGTTGTTTCAAACAAAACATTCGTTGATTGGCGCTTTGATGTTGCGTGAAGAAGAAGAAGCAGAAAAATTATAAACGTTCCACGAGAAAGCATTCGAAGAAGTTTTTAAAATTGTTCTCAAAAATTCTTAAAGTAATTTAATTAAAGACGGTAAGCAACGGGGTTAGACATGTATTTTACAATGTAATAAACACGAATTCAAAATTTTATTTTGTGATATTACACTTAATGCACAGTATAAGAAAAGTCCAAGTCCAATAAATCGGGCATTAGGGCTTTGAAAATGCATGCTCATTAGGGTGGCTCAAATTAGTATGGGAAAAACTTGTTTCATTTTTTTGATGGGCCACCCTCTTATTCGGTTCTATTCGATGCCCTGATGCTCTGGACAAAATTTCAGCCAAATCGGTCAACGCTTGGGCGGTGCTAAATTCGTTGGAAGTTTATATGCAAAAATGTATGCAGAAACATCCAAAAACAGTGAATTGCAGTTGGACGGCACAACTTACGATGAAGAACAATGATACTCGTTCAGATCTTGAAGAATTTAATACAGAATGTTATGCAGAAAACCGCGAGAAGATTAGAGTTTGCCTGGCTAAGTTATTAGCATTTCTCTGAAGTGGGGTTTGAGCAAATTTCGTTTCTTTTACCTTTGAAAAGAAATAAATTCACCCCTACAACACTCCAGTAAAATGCTAATATCTTTGCGTAATAAGCTCTAATCTTCTCGCGGTTTTCAGCATAACATTCTATATTTAATTCTACATCAGGGCATCAAATAGAACCGAATAAGAGGGCGGCCCATCAAACAATTTGAAACAGTGTTTTTGAGCCACCCTAATGCTCATAATGATTGTGCCATTCTTTAACTATTTTGCAAGGCATAAAAAATCACGTACTGACATAAAAAATCACGTAAATCAACGACCGCTGGAAAATGGATTGTGGTTTGGAAAATCACAAAGCGCGTCTGGAAGACCGCTGAAAAATGGATTGTGGTTGGGAAATTACAAAGCGTGTCTGGAAGACTGATGGTAAATTGGTTGTGGTTTGAAAACTCGCAAGATGCGTCTGAAAAACCGCTGTAAAATAGTTTATGATTTGGCTGGGAGACTGCCGAAAAAAAGTGTTGCCGATCTAGAAAATTCCAGGTTAAGTCCTGGAAGCATAGATTTTGGTTAAAATAATTTTAATTTAAAATTTAAGCCATTGACAGTATACATGAGACCACAAGTTAAGCTTATTCTAACGAAATCTGAGACATATGAAACACCAACATATGCCACAAAGTTGTTTGGAAGGCGAAACACATTGTCTTGAGCTTTATTGTGGGATTCACTGACTTAGTAGTCATATCGGAATTGCCCGTTGGATCAGAAATCCGAAATTCACGAAGTTTAAAAAAAACGTTGCCAGCTTAAAAAAAAAACTGGAGTTTGGAATGGTTGGCTAATAGTACTAGTTAACTTACTTACTTGATGGGCTACAGCTCTTCGATGAACCTACGCCGAATGGAGTATCCTTCTCCACTGGACTCGATCCTGGGCCAATCGCTTCCAGTCGCCCTGAACATTGAGCGCCCTTATGTCCTCTTCAGCTGCAAAAAGCCATCGTGTACGCGGCCTTCCACGAAGCCTGCGGCCTCTTCCGGGTTCTCTACTAAATATCATATTCGCTTGACGTTCTTCCGGCATACGAACAACGTGACCAGCCCACCGTAGTCTGCCGTGTTGTTTTTTTTTATCTTTCGTTTATTTTGGAGGCTCAATTGAATCTGCCGTGTTGTATAAGCTTAATAATATCCAGCCCTTTATATACCTGGTACAATTCGTGATTCATGCGACGCCGCCAGATACGCCGTTCTTCTGTTTGCCGCCGAGTATTGTCCGCAGCACCTTACGCTCAAACACTCCGAGAGCTCTCCGATCAGCCTCCTTTAACGTCCATGTCTCATGGCCGTATAAAGCCACCGGAAGAATCAGAGTAGTATACAGCGCGAGTTTTGTTTTCGTTTGCAGACTACGGGACTCTGGTTACAAAGTCCGTAATAAGCCCTATTTGCAGCTGCAATACGCCTTTTCACCTCGCGGGTAACATCATTATCGCACGTCGCTAATGTTCCAAGATACACAAATTCTTCTACCACTTCAAATTTTTCACCATCCAGCACCATTTCGCTACCATCACCACTAATGAACCCACGTTGATTGCCAGCGACCATGTACTTCGTTTTGCTGGTATTGATCGTGAGTCCAATCCTCGCTGTCTCCCTCTTAAAAGGCACAAAAGCCCTTCCACGGCACGGCGATCAATTCCGATAATATCGATATCGTCCGCAAATCCCAGGAGCATATGCGATTTTGTGATAATGGTACCGCTTCTTTGCACACCAGCTCTCCTAATCGCTCCCTCGAGCGCTATATTGAACAGTAGATCCGAGAGTGCATCACCCTGCTTTAATCCATCTAAGGTTACAAATGACGTCGATATTTCATGCGCAACCCTTACGCTTGATTTCGATCCGTCCAACGTTATACGAATCAGCCGTATCAGTTTCGCCGGAAAACCATGTTCAAGCATAATTTGCCATAATTCATTCTGTTTCACTGAATCGTACGCCGCCTAGAAATCAATAAACAGATAATGTGTCTGCAAGTTATACTCCCGGAATTTATCAAGGACTAGCGAAAGAAACCCAGGTGCCCGGGTGTTGCAAATGTCACAATGAACTATTTGCATTACCGCACTCTAGATCGATTTCCGTTCGTTTGTTTTATTTTGCTCAACAGCTGACACAAATTGTATCTTAATGATTTTTTTACATTTCCCCATTAAATTCACCAACTTTTTGTATATACAAACCTTGCGGATCCCAAAACGAATCAATTAGGGAAAAAATCTTGCAAATCGGTCAACCCGTTCGCGAGTTAAATCGTCAGGAAGGAAATCTCAACTCATTTTTATTATATAGAAGAAGATATTTGTCTCAGGGTAAACATTTGATCCGTCGTTGATCGGCCCTCACGAAAACCTGCTTGGTATTCGCCGACGAAGGACTCTTTAACCGGTCTCAATCTGTTGAACAAAATACGGGACATAATTTTGTACGCCGAATAGAGGAGGGTTATTCCTCGGTAATTGGCGCACTCCAGTCTGTGCCCTTTCTTAAAAAGAGGGCAAATGAGGCCGTTCAACCAGCTAGCAAGCATCTCCTCGTCTTCCCATATTTTCGACATAATATGGTGCAGAACTTCATAAAGCTGCCATGTTTGAGAAGTTCAGCCGGGAGCTGGTCCTTCCCCGCAGCCTTATTGTTTTTCCGCTCTTTAACAGCTTTTTTAACCTCATCTAGTGTATGTGACTCCACAGCTTGTCCATCGTCGCTAATATTTATTCTGTCCACCGATGCACCGTCACTTCCTCCATTCAACAAAGTCTCGAAGTGTTGCTTCCACCTTCCTTCCAGCATATTCCCTTGTTGGTCGTTGCACATGACGGGAGATGGCGCTGTCTTTCTCCGCACGCCATTGACAGACTCATAAAACCTCCACATATCGTTCTGCTTCATTTTTTCCTGCGCCTCACTAATAACTTGTTCTTCGTACTCTTTTTTCTTCCTGCGGTGGGTTCGTTTTTCGGTTGCTCTTGCTTCCTTGTACCGATCTCTATTCGATCGGGTACCCGACACCAACATCCGGCTTCTGGCAACGTTCTTCTCGTCTGTCACTCTCTGACACTCCACATCGAATCAACCCGTCCTGGGTCGCCTCTGTGCAGTGCCTACCACTTCTCGTGCTGTTGTGCTCACCGCTCTATGGATCGACTCCCATAGATCGTTGATGTTGTCGCTAACGTTGATTGCACTTATCCGTTGGTCGAGCTTCTGGCGGTACTCAGCCGATACTCCTTCCGCCGACAATCGCTGGACATTGTAACGCATCGTTCGCTGTGATATTTCGTTTGATACAGTTGACAACCGTGATCGAATTTTACTGACAACGAGGTAGTGATCAGAGTCAATGTTCGGACCTCTGAATGTCCGCACATCGATAACATCCGAGAAATGGCGCCCATCCACCAGAACATGGTCTATCTGGTTGCAAGTTTCGCCATCTGGGTGTCTCCAGCTGTGCTTTCGGATGTTCTTTCGTGCAAAGCAGGTGCTACTGATGGCCATCCCTCTGGCATCAGCAAAATTTACTAGCCGTAGGCCGTTGTCATTGATAGCGGAGTGAATGCTCTCCCTACCGATTATGGGACGGAAAAAGCCCTCTCTACCGACCTGAGCGTTAGCGTCTCCGATAACAATTTTCACGTCATGCTTTGGGCACTCTCCATAGGCTTTATCAAGACATTCATAAAACGTGTCCTTCACGTCGTCGGAATCATCGTTTGTCGGTGCGTAAACGTTGATGAGGCTGTAATTGAAGAATTTGCCCCGTATCCTCAACACACAGATTCGTTCGCTAATGGGTTTCCACCGCATCACTCGCTTCATCTGCTTGCCCATCACTACGAAACCAACTTCATGCTCTGCTTTTTCACCGCCGCTGTGATAGATGTTATACTTGAATGCAGTGTTGGTCGTGGGGTCCACGGCTCGGAATTCACGTTTCATAGGCCATCGAACTTCTTGAATAGCAGCCACGTTCACTCCAACCTTCTGCAGTTCACGAGCCAGAAGGCTCACTCGTCCAGGTTCATTTAGGGTCCTGACATTCCAGGTACCGAGTTTCCAATCATAGTCCTTATTTCGTTGCCGGGTCGGTTGCCAAAAATAACGTTCTCTTTTTCTTCTATCTCCATTTTTCGTGGTATTTGAGAGGCTTCAGTAAGCTACCTTACCGGGGTCGCGTTACCTAGGCGATGATGGGGCTACCACCTTAGGTATAGCTGACGCGATACAGCATTTCTTTAATCAGCCGCTGGGTACCAGGCAGACGCTGTTTGAGCCGCACCTCCTGGTGAACAGACGCTCGAGGCGTACCTTCTCACTCTAGCTGATGTCAGAAGGACAACAGTGCCCAGGCTGCACTACCAGCTAAGTACACAACCCTTAGCTGGCGGTCTTTTGTCATCGGACGACCCGTGGAAGCGTGAGATAGGGACTTGTGGGGACCAGAGCTCTGTTGGGCGCTCCTTCCTTGATGTCAACCCACCATTTTGCAGCCCATTTCAAAGAATATTGTAGCCGAAATATATCAAAAACACTACGCTTATAATTTTACTTTCTAATTCTCCACCGAAAGCTAATGCCACTGGACATTCTTCCCGGGCAAAAGCTATGAACAGAATAACAAAACATGATATGGACTTGATTGATATAAGAGATAAAAGAACAGGCCACAATATCAAAAATTTGCACCGAAATATCATTTAAATATCAAGATATGCTATGGATAAGAACAAAATAATGGCACTTGATATCGATCACTTATTACAAATAACATATCTTGATATCCTCATGATATTTTAGTGCAAAATATTGATATTGTCGCCTGATCTTTTATCTCTTATATCAATCATGTCCATATCTCATTTTGCTATCTTATCAACATTTGATATTATTGAGCTATTTTCGTCTACTCGGGTTGCACGTACTGTAGAAAGGTACCTTCGTCCCGAGCATTGTTTCGTTGAATTAACGTTTGATGACACAGCTGTCGAATCCTGCCTTTCTCTTGCTCCGTGGGCACAATAAATCGTAATTCATTCACCTGAAAATGGAAGTATTTTTAAATTCCAACTAAAAATATACTATTGCAAAAGCCTTACCAGTTCATCGAAATTCGGTGCGACTTGCATTTAAACTTTCATCGTCCAAGTCTGTGGTACTTGATCCGTTTCACGCTATTGGAAAAACACACGGCTGTCTGATTGTTTAACTACACGCTTAGATTGATTAACCTATTTATGGGTAAACCTCGTAGGAGGCGATTGACGAGATGGCTAGAAGATAAACTAGCTCCCGAACCATCGGTGGGGAATTGTCACAGCTTTACGAATCGCTGATCCCAGACATTTTGAGAGTTACCAGCTACGGAATCGATTAATCCACCAGAAACCGTCGCAGTTTTACCAGCTACGGAATCGATTAATCCGCCAGCAACCGTTGCAGTTCTACAATTCCGAGCTCCACGAATGTCCCGAGAATATTAAAGATTCCCACTCGACAGGCCTCATTGCCCAAAAGTAAACCAGTGGTCCTTTAACTAATAAGAAAGACAGGATGTGCGGGTACAAACATTGACGGGATTGTTAAACAATTATTTTTAAACAAATATTGCGGAAATATTTGAACTTACAGTCTAGATGAAATTTCAGAATTTAATGAAATACCTAGTTAGGAATTAGATTTTGATATTTTTCAGATCTCGGTGTGGTCAGTCGCAACTGTTCTATCAATCGTTCCACCATCTACAGTACCATCAGCCAAGTGACCAGTTCCGAAATTTCATGCCATCAAAGTTGTGATCCTGTGCCTGCTACAACTAGGGTGACCATATGAAATTTCCCCAAAGGAGGACAGGTTCTTCAAATCGTGCCGAAAAGGAGGACATTTGGTTGGAAAAGGAGGACATGAGAAAGAAAATACCAAACACAAAACTTCCTGTATTTGATATTAAATTGACTGATTTTTTGGGATGTCGAGTCAAATACGACATACAAGCTTGTTCTCGAACTAATTAAAACTAAAAATATGAGAGAACGAACTCACCATCTTCATAGTGAATTTCAATTTAACAGGCTTCAAACTATTTTAATAATGGTGGACAAATGTTTGATATATCTGTAAGGAGTCGACTGTGATTGAGGTTATGTAGACAGTTCTCGGCTTTCAGTCTTAATATGATCATAAACGGATATCCATTCAAAACCTTTAGAACGGATATCCGTTTATGATCCTATTAAGACTGAAAGCCGAGAACTGTCTACATAGTTTGATATATCAATAAACTGGGATTTAGGGCAGCATTGCAAGACCATCCTGAGTGGCTGGGTTCGATTCCCGGTGCCGGTCTAGGCAATTTTCGGATTGGAAATTGTCTCGACTTCCCTGGGCATAAAAGCATAAAAGTATCATCGTGTTAGCCTCATGATATACGAATGCAAAAATGGTAACCTGGCTTAGAAACCTCGCAGTTAATAACTGTGGAAGTGCTTAATAAAGACTAAGCTGCGAGGCTAATGAACACTGAGCTGTCCCAGTGTGGGGATGTAATACCAATAAGAAGGAGAAGAAGGGCAGCACTGCACATAATTTTATCCTCCAAGTGTTTTAAAACATTATTTTGACATATTCTAATTCATTCTAGACTAGATGGAAATGTTCCAAGTTGGAAAGCAATTAAACGCAAAGCGATAACAAGAAAAAACTCTACGGAAATTAATGTCTAGCATTGTTAATTGTTTCCTCAAAATATACAAAAAGGAGGACATTTTAGGGCAAAAGGAGGACATCCGATTTTTATCGAAAAAGGAGGACATGTCCTCCTTTAGGATACCATATGGTCACCCTAAACTGAATAGTGTAATTTTAGGATTTGTTATTTTTTCAGATCTTTGTACCAGCCGAGAGGTATTCCACAAATGGTCATACCATCAGAAACCCCTTTTGCAGTTCCGGTATGGCATGCCGTCAAACTTCTACAAAGCTTTTTGTTACTTGGGATTGATTTTATGAGGCTGAGGAATACTCAAGTTCTTCCGGCGCCACTTCCATCATCTATGCTGCCATCAGTTCATGTATTCGGTTATTCGGCAACATAAATAAATGTTAAAGAAAAACCGCTGAAATGTATTATCTCATAGAGCTTGTAATAAAACCCGAGTTAAAGCAATACAATATTTGATGCGTAAAATAATAATTTTAAGCAAAAAGATTTTAAAATCCAAAACAAAAAAAATCACCCATATATTAGTCAATTTAACCTATAATAAAGTACCTATAAATAGGTGAACTTTATCAATATTTCCATGAACCGAGAACCGATAAATACGTATGTGCACTTTTTCGAGATTATAGGTATAGTTCACCCATATTTAGGTGAACTGAAATAAGCGTGTAGGTTCCAGCATCCAGTGGTTCAATGAAATGGGTTGCGTTTGGCGGGAGAGAAACTAAAATTATTTGCTCCTGCTTGCAGAACTGAATCGTTTCAAAGGTTACTGTCAACGAATACGATGACTTGGAAATCGACATTTTGCTTTACAAGGCATGGATGGAACACGTCAATCATATAATCGAAAAATGATATGAAATTCATTCAGCCTTTTCCTGTGCGCCCAACTCCCCAGTTATTATTGCGGATCTTTTCAAAATTTTCCATTTTGCGGATTCCGTAAAGTTCTTCCGCAGCTGTCAAAGTTCTACCGCAAGCCTGAAAATCTTCAATACACTGAAACAAAAATATGATAATTGGCGTTGTCATCGTAGAATGCCATGCCAAACAGCAGAGAAAAAGTATGAATTGACAGCTGCGGTAGTTTAAAAATTGAACCGTAAAGAAGAAAGTTTTCTCTGGAGCAGCAATACAATTTCTCGCGTTACGATTTCCCGTGACAAACGTTCATTACAAGGAAATAGAGTTACCCCAGTCAACACAAAATCGCATATGCTAGCGAATTATAGATAGTAGAATCTATAGATGAGCGAAAGCAAGGCTGAGTCGATTTTTTTGACCGTGCACGCGCGCATATGACGTCAAAGCCCTTAACATTTCCATTGAAATCGTGACGTCATGCTCGTTTGGAGACACGTTTGACAGTTCGTTTGGAGACAGAGGATTTATCTTCGCTCATCTATATATTCCACTATCTATAATAGCGAATAAGTGTCCAAGGTGGAGGCGATATAGGCGCATTCCTCCATTTGACTGCGTGCAAAATGCACGTATATGGCCTCCACTTTGTATGCTTATTCGCTATGATTTACGATCTTGTGTTTGCTGGGACTGCTTCCGGGCATCATTCTCCAATATTCATCCCACAAAATAAAACAATGCAATCAAAAGGAATTTGATTTGATTCTTAATTTTGTGATTTTTTTAGCTGTGAACATGCATGTTAGTAACAACAAACGACGAAATCGTTGCTGTATTTCTTTGTTCCACGATAAGATGAATACTTATTTAGCGAGATGAAAAATGGAACATGTCCTCCATTATTAGTGGTAGAATATCAGTTACGGCTGCGGAGCCATGACTGTAAAGGACTCTCGGTTCTAACTGCCTTAAACTACTTGTACATTTTTTGAAGACTTTGCGGCAAATACCCTTTTTCCTGGAATTGGGGGCAATTTCGAAAGCACCTTTAACCATTATGAAGACTTCATCTTCCGGTATGATTCCTTTTTTTTCGATTTTTGATTCGCGGTAAGCTTCGACATGTTTGGGTGCCTTTTCATAAACCTTGCTATCCACTCCTTCGACGGAACTCCTTTGGGAAAGATGCTATGCTTGTCCATTTGTTTCGCATACTGCCCTACGCTATTCCTTAAATATTTCTTCACACATCGGGAGTCCTGCTGCAGTCATTTGCTCAATTCAGGTTATGATTTCTTCCTCCTCAGGTTCAGTAAAAACGGGTGATTTTCCTTGTTTTTGAATGTTTCTCCTTTAGAAAATTAAACAGTGTGTTCCGTTCCGTGGGATGTCAAACTGGATTTCTGCGGCTCGGATTGAAGAACCGCATCGCAAATCACATTCATTCATTTATATTTTCAATTGAACAAAACTTGTTTCCGGCAATATAAATAAAATTGAATTGATAGATCAAAACTGAAGCAATAAACAACAACAACGAAAGGCAAAGTAACCACATTTATTTTCATAACAGCTCTACGGTTAGAGATGCGAAACAACATAAATATTCATAAACAACAACAATCTACTATACTGTATACATACGATACAAACGCGAGCCACCCTACTTACTGCACCATTGATCGTTGATTCTGCCTAGCGTCTTATGTCACATGAACTCCTGGTAGCGACTAACAGCAAATTGTAGCAAGAAAGCAACAAAGAACCGCTGTCCGACTACGAGACACCCGTCGACTCTATACCAGAGACCGGCTGTGACCGTTCGATCCACTCGGAGTTGGCTAGACGTGTGCCAGACGTCCATACGCTGCATAACGGCGAATGTGTCTGCTGTTTTGTAGCGGAAGATAAAAAACCGCAATATGCAACGCGCTAGGGTTACACAATGTACGTACCACCGTTTGCGTTTATGATCTCCTGTTGAAAAGTAATCTGAATTCCTGGAAAAGTGTGCACCGGAGTCCGTTGTCACAAAACTGTGTCCGCCGCCGTTAGTCAACAAGACCCGCACGAAACAGCAAACAAGAGGAGATCGGAGATTTCGGTCCCAACGGGAACCCGTTCCCGAACATTCGGAACCATGAGCAGCAAGTAGGTATTTTTTTTTCGTTGAAGTTCGGTGTTGTGACGTAATCAAACAGAATTTCTGTTGTCAGTCAGTTTTATTTACGTGACCGGTACAAATAAATTCAAAATTTTATTTTTAATATAAATTATTTTTTACTATCAGTATTTTACTATACCTACCTAATTATTCTTGATATCACTAGATATCATCTCCCTTTTTATCTTTTAAATTTTTATTTTACTTGATTTATTTATAAACAAAATTTTGTTTAAATGTACTACATATCGTAGTGAATTGCAATAATAGACTGACTCATACAAATAGTGCCAATACTCTTAAATAAAAATAGGGATGAATGTCCCTCAAATAACAAACCAGAAACCAGATCTTAGATAAAATAGTAAGAAAACACTTGTTCTCAATAATCTGTAAATTTTAGTTGAAATAAAATCGGGATAATAAGATATTCAACTTATTGGTGGAATAAAAATGATTATATTTATAAATAGTCATTTTGATTGACTGATTGATTAAATAACCTTCCTTCTTCTGATTTTTCTATTTTATTCATGTTTGAATGCAAATAGAGAAACAGTTCCCATTTCCATTTCATTGAACATATATTCATCTTATAGCGAAAGAAAGAAAAACAGAACTAATCCCGCTTCTTCTTACTATTAGTACGTTGAACGTACACCATTGCTGAAAAAAATACAAAAATAGGAAACAAATCAAACTCTTTTTCATTGCTTTATTTTTGATGTGATGAGTATTATAAGAGATATAAGATGAAGTCCAGTAAGCAGTAATCCTATACGATGTTATGCTTTTAAGTATTGAGTACTGAAGTATTGTATTGCCTGCAACATCAAATAAATATATTAAACATCACCATGTCAACAGAGATGTGAGCTGATTGAAATATTTTTCAAAAAATAATGTCTCTCCTATCTGTCTGAAAACTAAAATTTGAATAGACTTTTTAAACAACTCGGTTCTGTTCATATTACTTAAACAGCATTAGCTTGAAACCATAATGGAACTCTGTCCGTTTTTACAGTGTAGCGAAACAACTTACTCTATCACGTTGTTAACCCTTTATAAGGCATTGGCAACTATATTGTCACCAACAAATTATATTTTTTTCTATTTATTAACAAGAGCTCTTCTTATTATTTCCCATGCAGTGGCTTTATTTGCTTCCTAGTAACACCCTAGATGAATTTGAGCCATACAAAATTGAAATGCCAATTTGAGAACAGTTTTTTCACGAAGAGATCGTAAGTTTCGAGTGGAAGAAGGATTTTCAGTTGTAACTCGTTAAAAAACGACAAAGATATATTTTTTCCCGTTGGTATCAATTACTTTGAATCTCCTGTGTTAGATTATTAAGTGATTAGCTTGAAAAAAGCTTTGCCTTTCTGTACATTTGATTTTTGGAATGCGTTTTCCGACTAGGACTCTTCACCAAAAAGTGTAACGTGCCTTGACTTGACTGGTTTTACGAAAAACCTAATTTAAAAAAAAATTATTTATTTTTGTTGTTGCCTGTTTTCCCGCTTGACGGGCAGTGGCAATTATATTGCCACCAATTTTTCAATGTTTCTGAACTGTTTAATGTATAACAAACATACATTTGAGTTTAATACCATGTTAAAATTGTGTCCTATTGTTTATTTTTGTTAATTTATTGTTTAGATTCGCCTGCCTTATGAAGGGCTAACGTTTAGGATGTTCTTCATTGGTATTACATCCCCCTAGGGACATTACCGCCTCGCAGCTTAGTGTGCATTAAGCACTTCCACAGTTATTAACTGCGAGGTTTCAAAGCCAAGTTACCATTTCTGCATTCGTATATCATGAGGTTAACACGATGATAATTTTATGCCCATGGAAAGTCGAGAAAATTTCCAACCCGGAAATTTCCTAGACCTGACCGGGAATCGAACCCAGCCACCCTTAGGATGTAACTATCTAGGGGAACTATTCAGCATTTCTTTCATAAGATTAGATAGACTGTGAACCATTTATCAAATAGTATTATAAGTGCCGTGTTTGACCGGTGGTAGGTGGAAATATTTGAGGCATCGATTCGGTGGTTGGCTAATTGTTGAGGGAACCCTTTGGAGGGAAGAGACTATAAGCTGATCACGTTTAAGTATTATCCGTTGGGAGAACTTAAAGAGTTTTATAAATATTTGGTAAATGAAATGGTCTTGTGAGTTGGAACAATTTTTAAATTTATCTGGGCAAATGTTATATTTCGCCGGAAAATTTACCGCCATCGAGGGTGACAATGGGTCTGGGGGGTGAGAATGGGTCATCGCTCTTACCGGCAGCCTGGAGGTCGAATAGCAACACCATTCAAAATAGTAGTTTGTGCAACTAGTTGCAAAAAGATGATTTTTTCAGCACGAGTTGTACGTTTATCCAACGAGGCTTGCCCCGACTTCGTGGGGCAGCACCAGGCGGCTTTTATGGGCGAGCGGTCCACCACGGACCAGGTGTTCGCCATTCGCCAAGTACTGCAGAAATGCCGCGAATACAACGTGCCCACACATCATCTATTCATCGACTTCAAAGCCGCATATGAAACAATCGATCGGAACCAGCTATGGCAGCTAAAGCACAAACACGGATTTCCAGATAAACTGATACGGTCGATCAAGGCGACGATAGATCGGGTGATGTGCGTAGTTCGAGTTTCAGGGGCATTCTCGAGTCCCTTCGAAACGCGCAGAGGGTTACGGCAAGGTGATGGTCTTTCACGTCTGCTATTTGACATCGCTTTGGAAGGGGTAATACGAAGAGCAGGGATTAACACGAGTGGTACAATTTTCAATAAGTCCGTCCAGCTATTTGGCTTTGCCGACGACATAGATATTATGGCACGTAACTTTAAGAAGATGGAGGAAACCTACATCAGAGTTAAGAGGGAAGCCAAGCGGATCGGACTAGTCATCAGCACGTCGAAGACGAAGTACATGATAGGAAGGGGTTCAAGAAAAGACAATGTGAGCCACCCACCTCGAGTTTGCATCGATGGTGACGAAATCGGGGTGGTAGAAGAATTTGTGTACTTGGTCTCACTGGTGACTGCCGAAAATGATACCAGCAGAGAAATTCGGAGACGCATAGTGGCTGGAAATCGTACGTACTTTGGACTCCGCAAGACGCTCCGATCGAATAGAGCCCTAGCAGCACAATTCACGTTGATTTGGTTGAAATAACTCATATATGACCAAATTTAGTCGTATATGAGTATAATAGACTGATTTACAACATGTGTGTTGCTCGGGAGATCGCCGCCGTACCAAACTGACAATCTACAAAACGCTCATTAGACCGGTAGGTCTAATCGGACACGAGACCTGGACAATGCTCGTGGAGGACCAACGCGCACTTGGAGTTTTCGAAAGGGAAGTGCTGCGTACCATCTATGGTAAGGTGCAGATGGCGGACGGTAGGTGGAGGAGGCGAATGAACCACGAGTTGCATGAGCTGCTGGTTCACACCGTGAAAATCGGACGACTGCGGTGGGCCGGGCATAGCCAGAATGACGGACAGTACCCGGTGAAAATGGTTCTCGACAACGATCCGACGGGCACAAGAAGGCGTGGAAGGAAAGAAGCGGGCAAGATAGATCGATCAGGTGGAAGTTGACGCGAGTTAATCAACAAAAATGTGATTAGTGAAGACAATTTTCATGTACTAGGGGACCGCTCTTTCTTCACACCAAAGTTGTCTTTAAAATGTTTTCGGTCTAATATATGACAAAACTAAGGCGCGAGTAACTGTCTTGAATTGTGGGTAAACAACACAACAAGGAAATATCAGTGCGTGAAGTGTCGAAAATCGTAATAAAAATAGTTTTTTTTCTAATAAAAAGTGCCTTTTAATATTTTAGATTATTTAGTTTGCGTGGTTTTGTGTCGGAGTCGTTTTAAATTTGCTGCAGTTTCATTATCAGTAGCATTGAAGTCATGTACCCAACAAAATAATTTCTAAAAAATCGTTTACCTAATCAACAATCGCGGGAGTCAGTCTTAATAAAAACAGACGAAACTGTATAAAATGGGTCATAGCTCAGAACCGTTCTATAGTTCAACAAACAATCAACAACCAACAACTAGAGTACTACTCATCGAGTTCTTTAACAGAAAAATGGAAAACATGCATGTTGTAAAATGGCTGTTACGTCACTTTTCCAGATTACGGCAGTTGTGTGGTATTTACTAACTTTACTTAAATTAGAATTGAAATATCTTTGGAGAGGGACTCATAAGCAAAATATGCCAAGGTATCTTCAAACATGATTCCACGAATTCCTTTTAAAGTTTCATTGCTTGTTGTAGTTGTCTGATATCCAGTTGATAGTAGTTGACAACCAAACAACTAAAGCCCCAAACGCAATACAACGGAACGGCGACGGAAACGGAAAATTTGACAGTTAGCCCATATATTTTCTGTCAGATTTTCCGTTTCCGTCGCCGTTCCGTTGTATTGCGTTTGGGGCTTAACAACTAAAAGGTAGGCGTAGCTCCCCTTAGCATTTGACACTAATTATGCCTAACTGTAGGAGATTGCGACTGGTAGAATGGATATTTTGACGTTGGCTTTCTCAGTCTAATTTAATTAAGACGGCTAGTTTGGCATAGCCCGGGCTATGCCAAACTAGCCGTCTTAATTAAATTAGACTGAGTTATGCCTAACGACCTAATTTTTTTGGATGTTTTTCCATGGGGTCATTATTTCATTTAAACCAGAATTGACAAAAAAAAACTACCTGAGTGTATTCAGTCCAAAATATTTAAAGTATTGCAGTGGTTAAAATGTTTTCCTGGGCTTACTGTAAGTGCTGAATGGGTTTATCTGGGCCCGTAGAGATTGAATTCTTGATTATCTGGAAGCTTGAAAGCAGTCCGTGACTATATTTAGCGTTAGCGTTAGCGTTAGCGTTGTTACGGTATACTTCGTAGATTGGACACTAGTGATACTCATGTTTCTTATGGAATCCTTATCCTATATTGCTATCGGAAATCAAGGTGGGGAGTTACCCTTGATTCCAATCTAAGATAAAAATGGCATAAGCATGAGGATTACTACTCCCGGCCACGCCCATCTTTACCGTAACTAGGGATAGGAAAGGAAATGTTGATGTAGAACTTACTTAACGAGAGGCCCCCGACTTGGCGACGCCCTCATAAGTTCTACGGAGTTGGTGGTTTGGTAGGGTAAGGTAGGTCATGGAGGTTTGCCTCAAGCTGGCAATTCGACCCACAGACTATGTTGTTTACCTGTTTTTATTTAAACTCTTGCCAGCCGGCTGTCGAAAGAGTATGCTAATATCGATTTTATTTACAGTTTATTTTTAAAATAATTTACAGACGATTTATTAACCTCAATCTATCAACAACTATCTATGAGGTGAACCGGTCAAGGGCCGAAAACCTCATTAATAAAGACAATAAAAAAAAATATCAACGACTATCCGTTGAACAAATCTAAATTTACCAAATTTGTACTTTCTGCTCAGTGAGCAAAACGATTCTTCTAGGTTCATCGAATACAAAAATCAAACCATGCCTTTTAAAGATAATTATACTAAACATTTTACAAAGTTTTATTTCAAGTATTTTCGCGATTTCTGATATAAAATTCAATAGCTCTGTGACGCAAACGGCCTAAATGCACCACCACCAGAAAATATTCATCACGCGCTGATCTACCTAAACACATATCACACATAGTAATAGAAATAGTACTTCCTTTTGCGTTGTATAAATATGTTGCATTTCACAAAGAACATGACTCTTCTCTTTTCTCCATTCCATCAAACGTTTCACTCAAATTTTAATGATTCACTTCAATTTCAATAATACACGTCACCAGACAAATAAAATAAAATAAATAAATCAATAAATAAATAGATCAATGAATAAATAAATAAATACCACAATCACTCGCGAGCGCGTCACTTTTTTGGGGTTTTCTATACGGTAAAGGCTATATGATCGCTCCAAAAACAAACTTTTTTTTACCCTCTCCTGCGTTATGTGATGCTGAAAATAAGCTCCTAATCATTTGGCAAAAAATAAAACAAAATAAAAACAATCAAACAAAATTAAAATATTCTAGCTTAATTTTACTATTTTGGTCGAGCATCGGTCAGCCGCCTGACACCCGCGTTGAAAAATATGTTCCATGCTTGCCCCCCACATAAAATAATAACGTGTGCAAATCACTAGCTACCCTATAACCAGAGACCGGCGGAGTGAAAAACTGTCGAAATGGCAACGTATGAAAATGCATGAAATCGTGATAATGATACTGGCAGCACTTGAACTTTTTGCTTGCTTCTTATGGATGCAAAAAGTAAACAAGTCGAAATGGAACCGCTCATGACGGTTTGATTGGAAACAAGATGGCGTCTTCGCCGATCTCTTATTCTAGTATTTCTACTAATCACTAATGATACAAAAAGATTCAAATGAAATTAGGCATTGTTCCCGCTTATCATTTTAGCACCGCCAGGGAGAACTTGGCCGGTACCCACTGCACTTTTCTTTCCCTTTCCACAAACAATTACCATCATTTGTGATATTTCAACGGAATCTTATTGGGAATTCTGAAAAGGCAGACAATCAATGCAGTTAGATTGCCAGGTAATACGTGCACATCGTAGCACTGGTGATGCATCAGAATCGTATATATACAGGAGTATATGCACTATATGATGACATTGACCGGAAGATTAGATAAGCATTTCCCCCCAGTCCGTGACTATATTTAGAAGTTCATTAACTCCATAGAGAGTGAATAATAATTCTTACTCCGTAAGTATACCTGAGAGACAATGGAGGTTTCTCGATGTCCACGAAAATGCCTAATTCGTAAGATTTTATTAACGGAATTAGAAGGATTTCTAGAAGCTCCCTTAATTGTTTAGAAAGAGTTCAAAAGTCGTGTCAAAAGATAAAAGATTTCTCAACGATTTGAAGAAGTCTGTATTAGAGGTCTATTGCGACTCCAGGGAGTCCGCGAGAATTCCCGATGATGAATGAAGCCAGAAAGTCTTAACATTAATTGGAGACAATTTTGGAAAGTAGAGCGAGTAATGCTGAACTATGATAACCTTTCAGGAGTTCTTCGCATTTATTTGAATCTTTGTGTACGACCAGAGTTACCTAAGATTTTCAACAATATTTTGATGTTATGTTTCTAAAATTGATTAAGCTTCTAGTAACTCAGGAACTCATATGGACTTAAAGAATTCATTCAGATTTTCATATTCTTGGAATTTAAAAACAAATTCTTCATACCTGGAATTTTACGAGAAATGGTCTGGAAAGTCCGGGAATTTTATTTGCAAATTTTAGTCGACACCCTCTAATAAAATTTTAAAAAATATTTAGAAAATGTCACAGCTTTCTAGGATTAGTCTCAAGAGTCAAGAATCGGCTATTTCTCCGGATGTTCTGGAACTTCCGAAGGACTACTCTGGGATAGAAAAGTTTTCTAATTGAATGTATGTTCATTTTGAGTGGAAATGATTTGATGAATCATAACTAATATGGGAGATATAAAGTGAGGTTTAGGCAATATTCAAAATAGGTGTTGCAACACTCATTTTGGGGCTTCCATGCTTTTGGCGGAGTGTAATTATATAAAGCAATTTAACTCTAATGTTCGCGAAGCTATAGAAACATTTTACGGAGCTTGTTCTTTTGGTCTCTGTGCAAGCTAAAGCGTTGTGATTGTTGACATTGGTATAAAATAGACTCCTCAAAGAGATCGTGTTTACTAGCCAGACGGATGATTTTTTTTTCTGAACATGCTCAGATTAAAGAAGGTGTGTTTTAGCAAACCACTCCAAGTTCCATATAATCTACATGATTACTGGGACTACCGTTTTGTTCTTATGGAATAAATTAGATCAGCGGTTCATAAGTGGAGAGAAAAATCAAGATAAACAATATGAGAGATGCTCGATATCTGGCGATAGCTGGGATCAAGCCAATGTAATAATCTACTTCATTTTTCAATGTGCAATAAAAATTAAATTTTCACTTGAAAGAATGAATGAAATTACATTTTTTCCAAGAATTGCTTTTCAGTTCATTGTTTGTTATTTTTAAATACATTTACAAATACATGCATTATATTATTATTGGTTCATAAGCACTACTTTGCATAATTCAGGCTTTTGCCAGAACATCTGAAATGCCGAAATCGATATGCAACAACCAGGAGAAATCTGTTCTTTCATCGCCCACCCAATGGAAATAAAACACATGACTCGCACCAGTCGGTTTGATCAGGAGTTCAAATTCTAAACACAAACTAAGCCCGTACGAAGTTTCCAATCACGTCACGTTCATCGTCTGGCTTGCTCTATAGCTAGCTACCGTCATTTTTAGTTAGTTTGTTTTCGTTCGTTAGAGATTTAGTCGCAGTTGAGCTGCTCCGGAAACATGTTGCCCCGTTGCCCGTTGATTAAGTTCGATTCAATCAGCTTTAAGCCATGTGGGGATTTTAGTGCTTCCCCATTGGCAAACGGCTTACTCCCCCCAATCCGTAGGGGAAAATTATTGGAAGATTTGAATTTGATGCACCAACAAAGAGGGGATAATCCTATTATGGCGAGTAGTATTTAAGGGGCAACTTTTCAAGTGCGGCGAGCATTAGAGATGCACGGAGTGCTTAAAATCAGACTCAAATAATAAAATTACGAAAAACTTAAATGTTTTTTATCCTTTCTGTACTTTCGTAATTCAACAATTTGTAGAAGCGCAACTATTCCGAACAAACGAATAAACATTTGACATTCAATTAAATTGAAATTAATACATATTATAATTTTTAATTTATTTCGATTTAGAACAAAAGTAAATTCGATTGAATGTTTCGTTTATGTGCAAGCTTCAAATATGTACATAAAAATACATTCCGAATTACAAACCATTTTTACCTATACAGTTCCGAAAAAAAGCAATAATCTATAAAGAAATATGTCGCCTTCGTCACTGGTCGAAATTGAAGTGGGTGTAATACGAAGTGTCGACACTGTCAGAATTGGAACAAGATTAATCTGTCATTCCCATACAACATCGTGTTCCAAACGAGCAGGAGCCAAATGCGGCACATGCGGTACTCTTAATTACAGGACTCTAGTTGAAACATCTTTTGCTGCCTGAGAGCTAAATATCTTTGGAAAATCCATACGACATTAAAGTAAAGAAAAACATGTAATTTTTAACTTGTTGCCAGCCTTACAACCATACATCACGAATAATATCCACGAATTTTGTATTTAAGAAAGGATTTCTTAACGGGATTATTAAGTACGAAGCATGCGTAAAATCATGTGATAAAAGTTAAAGCGATTAAGCTATTGCTTGCCTGAAATAAAATTTTGTTTGAAAATAAAAAGTTTCAAGCTTTCAATCATAGATAATATGTACACAGCCATTGCCTAATCTCTAAATTACTGCTACTGACGGTCCCAAGCACACCGCGAGGCAGCAAGAGAAACATTCGATGGGTGGGTTATTTGCTGTGGCGGGTAGTTAGTGATAGTTCAACAGGTTTCAACAAAATACCGCTGCAAAGCAAAACACAACATCTAATAAAATGCTTAGATTTCTAATCACCTCATCCTCTGACTGGCATGGTCTCCTGGCAACGGGTTTAGTCAGAAGGTGAGTCTTTTCTAATGCTTGGACCCACACACGACTCACGAGACTAACATCAAACTAAAACTGAACACAAAACGGACGCTATTCGATTTGAATCGGTTTGAATTTCATCATCCAGCTTAGCAGAAAATCGATTCTGAACTCTTGTGCTGGTAGCTGATGGGTTTTCGAAGCCCTCACCGACGACGACGATGAGTTTCTCGAACGAAAATCGCTCGGACCGCGAATGACAATCGCGGTTACTATTTCCGATGAGAAAAAGTGTGTCCTGGGTGGTGAATTGAGTTGTTTTCGCTTTTTCGTTTCCCAAAGGGATGGAGTTGGTGTGTAAATTTCGACAACAAGTACGCGGCTTCCATGCGCGGTAGGACGTTGAGTGCACCAGCAGAATACAGACGAAGGATCATGATGAACGTTGTTTTCGCTTCCGCGTGATGAAACGAGTTTCGTCGACGTCGGTTTAGTTTCAAAGTTTCAAAGACGATGATGAGACCTGATGCTGGATGCTGATGCTGAGACGAGACCGTGAGAAAACAGCATCCGGGTCCAGTGAATGAGATGAAAAATTTCCCAGGTTGGAATGATCGCTAGCAAGTAATTCGTGGGTGTTTCGTTTCCCACGCTGGATGAATACTGCCGATGCAGCGTGAGATTGATCATGTGTGAAAAAAGATGCTGCGTTCGGTGCGATTGTTATGAAGGCATAATTAAAATCCATGTTGACGATCACGGGGCAATAGAGTTATCTTTCTGTGTTTGGTCGACTATCAACTGAGTCTACTGAGTTAGAACTAAGTGTTGCGATGTCCTTTTCAAAACGTAATATTCATTGAACGACAAGTGTTTTGATTATTTCATAAAACTAAACACTTTGGTTTGAAACGTCATTTTTTTAAATTCTGATTTTTAATTCCTGGTTTTACATATATTACAGTATTACAGAAATGGGTACTTTAATTATCTTCATAGCACACTTTCACATTAAATTATTTAACGTATTACATAAAATTTATTTAAAAACTCATTTGGGCGCTATAATGAAGAACCAACGATGGAATAGCAGTTACAATAATACAATTTAGTCTGGGTAAGTTTTCATATAAGGTACACTGAGGTAAGTTTAAAAATTGTAGTTGAACATATCCCTAAGTTTTCACTAAACTCCGCGATTGACCAGAAACGGAAGATAATAAGTAGAAAAATTCATTGTGCTCTTCCTGGCATAAGAAGTGGAAATATTCAAAATATAAATTTTGCTGAAAATTTTTTGGCTTTTTCAGTCTGAAATATTCAAACGGGTTTATATTTGCATTGCCCGACGTTTCGGCCCGGCCAATAAACGGGCCGAAACGTCGGGCAATGCAAATATAAACCCGTTTAAATATTTCAGACTGAAAAAGCCAAAAAATTTTCAATAAATACCCCAGTCGAACTGTAATCTATAAATTTTGCGTGATATCTTATATCAAGCTCTGCATCTCCTCTTCACGATACATACATGAAACACGCAAATACTCGACGTTATTCGTTGAAATTAACATTTTAATGTCTGACTGAATTTGCCCTATAGTACACCCCCTGAGGATCCATAATAGGAAATTGCTTGCCTATAGTTGACACCTTATTTGATTCTTATGTTCCGTTTCGGGACGTTCTTCTTCCCTATTATGGACCCTCCAAAATATTCCTATAATGGAGACTCTCGTGTTTTTTTTTTATAGAATTGTAAAAAATCATCTAATTTTACTTTCCATAGCATTTCCAATGCATGTAATCAAATCATAGGACTGTAAGGTAGGTTCTCCCGACGGAATTTCACAGCAAAATGTTTACATTGTGCTGTAAAAATGCAAAAATGGCTGGAGGGTCCACTATTGGTTGGGGATCCACTATTGGGCACTTTACCCTACTTTCCGAGATAAATGAACGACATATAGGGCACTGCACGGAAGAATCTCTTTCTCTTTCGTTTTTCAGTGAATTTGACGTTTACTGGCCTTGTTGTTTTCTAATTTCTTTGCAGCGAAAAAGAGACAAAGCAGTCCGTGCAGTGCCCTATACGTTAACTATTAGGGTCTAGTCTAGTCTAGTCTAGTCTACACATACACAGCCAGTTCGTGAAAGAATCCTGGAAAGTGATAGAGTCGACTACATGTATCACTTTTCTTGTCAATATTTATATTTGAAGCACATCATTAATGTAGTTCATACATAAAAGCGGCCAGGCCTACTGTGCAGCGTTGTTAAAAATACCTGTGAGAATCAATTCTAACTTGATTTCACAATTAAGCCATAGAACGGGGACATCTCGTACCAACCGCTCCGTTTTATTATTAGGTATCAGTTACTGAATCGTTGGGAGTGACGTAGCTAAGATGATTAATGTTCACTCCTTGGGTCCTCAACGTCTTGGGATGGGACACAGTTTTGAGTCTAGTGCCCTGGCTTATATACTGATGGGCAAAAGTAATCGTATGAATTCATACAGATTACTATGAAAACATGGCGAATACTTATGTACACCAGTATACATATGAGCCTAGGTTCAAGCGCCAGTACTCGCCCTCTGGAACGAGGAAAAAAAACAAAAGGAATCAAACGGGATTAAAACTAGGATAACTACCCTTAAGACGATAAAAATATACCACATTTACTTACATTGGCTCCGTATTTTTCGTGGCTGGAATCATTATCCCTGTCGAAGCACAACTTATATACAACATTTCATCATTTAACCGCACTTTCATGATTTAACAGCACAGAATAAAATAATGAAAAGTAAACAGCGTGTAAAACTTGAGATGCGGTAATTTACACTATTCTACGCGGAAATGGACCTCTTCCTAACAAGTTTGCTTACAACTTGCAAGCAATATTGACGATTCACGTCAAATATTGTATACATTTAGGCTATATCACGCGTGGAATTAAGCTAATAATGATGTTCCATTTATGTGCATCATCTTTAGCGTAAATTTCAGTGGATTTTTCTATCTGTGAGGAAGAATTTAGGCCCCACACACTGATGCAAACAAGAATATGGTTGTAATGTTATGAAAATTATGAGCAGGATAAAAAAGAGAGTAATAAAAATAACAAAAATATTGAGAATATAATGAATTCAAATGTAAAAACCCAAATTAATCCACCTAGCGGTGACGATGCCTTTCTCGATTAAATCAAGTTATACTGCAGGTGGTAACTTCGTTTTTTTTCAATTACTATCTACCAAAATGTTGGCAATTTTGTTTTTCTGTAAAATAAGCAAAATAAATTATGTTATAATCAAGTTATGACGATCGTGAAATTTTATTTCATCCATTTTTGACAGAGAAATTATTTCAAGTATTGTTATTTGTAACACATATTGATATAATTGTTATGACTAACTGATCGGGTTGATATATAACATCATGGGTCTCCAAGACTTCTATAAAAGGTTAGATTTCGGAGTGAAATGTACACGAACATTTTGAAAATTAAGCCAATTATTCCCAAGGCCGACTAGAATATGACGTCAAATACATTTAAGATTATTCAACCAACGACAACCCCAAGGTTCCGACAAGCCAAGGTTCCGATGCCATTTTTGAACAATTCCTAAATATAATTAGAAGACTAACAAAACCGCATACATAATATAATATGGAATAAGGATATGTATAAAACGAAAACTATATTCAAATTTGCCCTTGAAATCACCCAAACTTCACCATAACTCCACACCACCCATCATACCACACACCACCCAAACCAAACAGCATGTTGAAGCATCAATGAAACCCCTCTTTTTCCCCTTCCAATGTATGACACAAAACAAACGCAAACACCACCATGGCCACGAGCGTACGAACCAGCAGTTAATCGTGTCGTTATCGAGTGCAATTTCTGTTGCCAACGATGAAACTTACAACTGTGTTGGTGCGAATGCTCCGATAAAGTATAATGGCAATAATCATCATCGAATCGGCTCTCAGCTTAAAAGCGCGTGCGTTGTTCGTCGATTAGTTTTCGTGTTCAACACGTTCCACATTGCAAGCTTTGAGAAGCTTTGCTCGTTGCGTTAGCGTTATCGAAATTGCCGTAGCGAGGATTCTAACCCATCGAGCGAGCGTAATTTATATAGCTGCATAGCTGCTCAATGCTCGTAGTCCCGATTATATGGGAAAAAATGGAAACCTGCCTAAACCATTTTCCTTGTCAGCTGCGAACGCATTAATCAATCTTGATGAAATTAAATAGCATGTAATTAGAAGAGTGGCTCTGCGGAATGCAACTTGTTGCGATAAAATCAGTTAAGAGTAAGTACATGAAAATCGTGTGAGTTTTTGAGGTTGAAAAAGTGACCATACAGACACACAAACATACACACACACATACATACACACACACAGACATTAGAAAGTACGTATAGGCTCATGTGCCTAAGAGTTGCGAGCGCGTACCGTACCGTGTCGCACGATGCACTCTGCGTCATCACCGGTATGATGCCTATTGACATCGTTATCGGTGAAGACATAGAGTGCTTTGAAATGCGCGGCACGAGAGGCATCCGCAGGACTGTCAGGTTGGCCTCAATGGTCAAATGGCAGCGTGCGTGGGACAGTTCCACTAAGGGTAGATGGACACATAGGTTGATACCGGAGATAGGTACGTGGGTCAAGAGGCGCCATGGGGAAATCACTTTCCACCTGACCCAGGTCCTTACAGGCCATGGTTGCTTCAGACAGTACCTACACCGGTTCGGACACTCGGCCTCACCCGAGTGTCCGGTGTGCGTTGGTTTAGAGGAAACGGCGGAACACGTGTTGTTCGTGTGCCCGCGTTTTCGCACAATGCGTGACCACATGCTTGCCACATGTGGTCTGGACACTACCCCGGACAACCTAGTTCGGAGGATGTCCCAAGTAACAATCCTGTGACCGTTGGGTTTTATATGAATTTTAATAAGGTTTTATCGTGGGAATAAGTAAAGCCTATTGTTTTATGGTGGTCATAAACAATGCTAACGAACAAAGGTTTTATATCACTCTTGAGATATCCATAAAACTCTTATAAACCATGTTTTAAAACTAAACTTTTTGTTAACTTTGAAGTTTTAAAAATAGTTTTATTATTGCTTTCAAATGCATCATAAAACCAGTTTGGGTCACTGCTTTAAAACTACTCAACGTTACTGCATCTATTCGCCATGTTGAATTTGGAATGCAGTGTTGCTGTATAACTTATACGTGAATCACGCAAAAAAGACGCATGATGAGGTTAGCATATTTTCACCGACATAATGTGAGTGCCATGGGTTTCTGATAAACTTAAGATGCTTCTCATTTCCCAAATTAAAAAAAAATAGCTCAAAAGCGACAGGTAAAAAATCTCCTGGTCTTAAGAATCTCCGGTGTTATCCAATAACACCAATAAAGGTTTGTCAAAAACAATTTGATTTCTGTCAATAGTAATTATGTTCTATGAGCAGGGTCATTTGAAAATTATTGAACTGTAATAATAATGTTAGTTTTGATTTTGATTTGGGAAATGAGACACATAAATTGCGGCTTTTCATGAAAAGCCGATGCGATGAAGAATCATTTTATTTCACAATGATATCGAGTTTCCGGTTTCTGAAAAAAGTAAAGAATTTGCCCTTGTATACACATATGTGATTCCTACGAATTACACCAAAAATACGAATATGTAATATTCTATATATTCGTAGTTTCACTAATTTCAGGAAATTACTAACATTCGTAGATTTATTATACGGATCCGCAAATCCGTCGAGAACTTTTATTTCCACAGATTTGGCATCTTTGCCCGTAGGATGGAAAAGTGCTTCCCGCCTCTGCCACTAGGCTGCATGTTATCGAACCGAAGGCCATCTGTTGTAGGGAAGTGTAATCACGACAAAGTTTTATAACAAGTTTAAAACGGTCATGCAGCAACCACGGAGAATTATTACGGTTATCTCAAAAGCCATTGAGCCATTTTGTCGCCAGATATTTTGATTTCATAAAAAGGAATGTCGCCATGTTGAAACAATGATCAACGTCATAGCCGTAATTGAAAAAATATACATCAATTACGATCAAATAGACTATTCGTGAATGGAATTAAATTATTCCTGACGTTTTTTGATAGAACCGTAGTTACTTTATTACAAACTATTTGAAATTGAAATATTTTGAGTAGTTTGGAAAATTATTTAATTTCCTATTTTCATGTGATTATTTGATAATTTCGAGGCGCGTTGATTTTAAGCTTCTACGAACTCAATATTCACGATAAATTTGGTTGCGCATGTCATTCTGTTGTATGAACTACTTTAATAATGCTTCATTTTCAACATCAACCATAAGTAGAATCAGAAGCATTATTTTCCACACATCAGCTTCACATAGAGGACATTGTTATCTAGTGAAAATAAAAACAAAGACAATGGAATGGCAGTAAATAAAATCCATAATATGAAATTTAAACAGTTTTATCGATTGATGGTCACGACAACCTCTTATAGAGTATCAACAAATTCAATACAATGTTTTATTGCAGTTTTATTACTACTCTTAATACGGTTTTAATAACTTCTGCTAGATTGGTCCATTAGGCCGGAAGGCTATCTTAATGATGTTATGAAGAGGTTTTGGTGGAGTTATTAGTTTTATTAGGAACTGGTCATGAAAACCTCTTATAGAGCATGATAAATCTTAAAATGTTACTTGGGGTGTAAAGATGAAGTTGGCTGGAACGCCGTTTTATCGGCTATCGTCCAAATCGTCTCGGAGCTACACAGAAAGTGGCGCGTGGACTCGAGGAATGGCTAGTTCAGGCACAAATAAGAGGTGGTCCAAGGGTTCGGAGTTGGCTTCATGGGTCATACCGGTGCCCTGTGGTCGAACTCGATCCTTTTATCGAACAAGTGGCCGCGTGAAAAACAACATGGTATCGTCGCTTTCGCGGCGTCGGTCAACCGGGCGGGTTCCGAGCCCGAGGACGGAAAGGGGTTCTCGTCAAGGCTGGGGCAGGCGTAGGCACCGTGTCGGCAAGTCCCTCTGTGTGCTGGCGAATAGGCCCTATCGCAGAAAGGTCAATTTGGGGTGCACGCGGCATCATCATTCTTGATACCAGTCGTGCAGAGGGAAGCAGGCGCGAAGTCGACCCTGCCCACCTTCCGAGGACATAGGGCGTGGTAAGGCCACCTGGAAAGCCGGCAACGCGCTGGCACGATACCATGGTGTTCTTCTAAAAAAGCGAGTCACGATGTTCGATGCTGCAAGGACACGCAGCTAACCTCGAGGGTGCGTTATGCACTGGCCCCCCTTTGAAGCATTACTTTATGGTTGTACCGAAGGGACGATGGGCTTGGCGGCAATGGAAACGGTTTAGCTGGTCGGGGATGCAGTCCTGCCTCCCTCATTGGAGGTGGCCCCTAACCCAGCACTTCCTGGTCAACCCAGGATGTCTGTTGAGCAGATTCCCCCTCCATTGTTTAGGAAGAAAAAAAAACACACACACACAGACATCACCTCGATTCATTAATCTGAGTCGAATGGTATAAGAAACTTTACTATCAGATGTTCCTGTAAAAAGTTCGTTTTCTTTTTTTTTTTTTTTGTGGTGGTTACAATGGCAGCTGTCCCTTGCTATTAATCTACACTGTACCCCGCCCATATTGGCTTCTATGAGCCTCCCGTTTTTCATCATCACACAGACGTTCCTAAGCGATGTTGCTCATGTGGTCACTGTTATGGGCCGTGTTGATGAAAACAAGGATTTGTATAACAGCCCACCCCCATCATTATAAGCAATTAGTATTGTCAAACTACCATCACTAATATCAACATCACTCTTTTCTTCTTCTTTACCTTTACAAAAGTATATAAGTTTTTCTGCCACTACGAATCATTTCACTCAGTATAAGCAATGAAATCACGCATCATATTCACCTACTATCATTACGTTAATGTTAACATAGTCATCATGATCACCGAAAATTATTGCGGTCACTATCACCGTATCGTTCTTTCTTCACATTCACAACTTCTCCACTATCTTAACTCCCTTAAGCAGGAAACCAGCCTCAGAAACGAGTCACCTAAAAATCACCAAACGGTCAAAACCAAATTACTAAATCGTCGGCACCATCTTTGTTCATAATTCCGTTCAACCTTTCCAAATCCACGTCACGACTTATACTATGTTCACACTAGGGCCTTGTAACATGTTATTCGGCTATCTTGATGAGCTTTCTTTTGTCGATAATTTGAATAACATGTTATTCAGGCCGTAGTGCAAACATAGTATTAATATATAAGTCACTGCTTACGATTTTGTTGAACATATATTGCAGTCGTGTGTTCAATGATGAGACGATTCACTTAATTCACTTCAACCATGACTGCCAACACCGCTACATCAATTTTAACATCAACTATATTTTGCACTTCTCAGTAACCATCCTAAACAACACTTCAGCATAATTTTCCACCTATTTCCTAAATCAATTTTTAGGTTATTGTTTTGATATAATATACACACACACTCACAGAAACATATATACGTTTTTCACAAATGTGCATATATATAAACAAAGTACGGTTATCATTTACAAAGTAAACACATATGATATATACATTTACGCAATGGAATAAAAATATGATAAATTTATAAGTTATTTGCACTTACCATGTATGTATTCTTTCTATCTACTTACCACTTATTAGCTTTAATAAGTGTTTACCAGATTTCAGATTCTTCCGATTCCTGACGATATTAGTAGGATCATGCTGCATTTGGTGTTGGCTCGGTCTTCTTAATTTCGAAGCTCCATCATAATTTATTATAGTTGAGATCGGGTTAGATAGTGAGGAAAATAATGAAAAGAATGGATATTAGTAAATGTCATTTTATTATTTATGAGGTTCTTTTAAATGGGATTCTCAAATTAGTGTAGTGCTATATTTAATATCAGTCGGATTTAATTAAGTAGCTTGTTTTTACTAATTTCAGTTAGAGATTTATATAAAAAGTGATTAATTTGGTTACAGCATAGCTGGGCCTTTCGACGACAATATCGATTTATTGAATAATTTTTCCTCAATGTGGTCCACGTTGTCTTGTAACTGATCTAGCAGGAAATAATGAGCACTCCATTTTATAACTTATTTTTAACATAAACGTTGACTACGATAAAATTATGAGAAGTCTCTTCTAAAGTAACTCTCTAGTACAGGATGCTAGACTTGGATCAGCTAAATAGTATCTTCAAAACTATGTCGCATAGGACATTAAGCTACGGAGCCAATGTTGAAATACATTCAAATGAATTATAGATTGTTGTGAAAGGAGGTGTCTGTATCGATTATCTATTTTGACATTATTCAGTTACAACACAATAGGAGGCTAAGCACAATTGACTGACTATTAAAAGGCTCTTCATTCAATAAATTCAGTCGAATTATACCACACCTCCCTTAGCTTCTATCCGCGACATGTAGCACGCACCCTGTCGGTCATTGAGGAAACCGAATAGGAGTATACGAACTTACAATTCAATTCCCATAATCTACACCACTTTCTTCATGTGTATTCACATAGATTCCAACCCCCAGTTCGTAGACTCCTACCAGCACAGATTACAATTCTCCTAGAATATATCAATATTTGTGGAGAATTATAATCCAAAGCCCAGGGAGATGTTCCTGTAAAAAGTTCGTTTTCAGAGTGAAATGATAGCCTTTCGGTACAACTTTGTTGTACGAGAAAGGCAAAAATATATAAATATGCTGGCGAATGTAGTTTTTTTTATTAGGTTTATCGATCCGTAGATGATGAGTTTGATTTTGATGCGTCCGGTAAACTTAGTTTAGTAGTAATTTTATAAATTTAAATTATAGGACGTAATGAATGTAGTAAATTTCAACGATATATTGATTAAATGAATAAGAAGAATTTACGAAACATGTTTAATATAATGATAATTTTTATGAACAAATATGGAATGAGAATGAGAATGAGAATACGATGGTTCTATGTTGGTATATAATATAGTCACCGACCAGGTCCGAATCTTGCTTAACCCTAAATAAAATCGATTATCATTCTGATTTTAATGCAACGCTGTATGAAATGCATTAAAATGCTGTATGATGAATCAATGTCACAACAAATTAAGATGCAAATGAATAAATGTAGTAAATTAAGATAAATTAAGTTTAAGAAATTAGCAAAACAATTACATCCCAAGCAGGGTTCGTAATGCTCACTCAATTTCAGGAGCACAGGATGCTCCCTCACGAAAAGTTTCGGGGAGAAATCACTTTTCGGGAAAGAAAAACTGCTTGGAGAGTGATAACCGTTTTTCGCTCACTTCGATTGCCGCAAAACGTTGGTTTGCTCTTTTTCTTTCATATTCGAGTCTTTTCGTGGCATCATAAATGCAAATGGTAGTAGCTTATGTGGAACAAATAACTTATCACTTTCATACAGATAGCGTGGTGGTGTGGCTAGAGTAAGCGCATCCCCACAGCTATTATTGTTACTATTCTGGGTTCGAATCCCGGCGCGGTCATACAATTTTATAATTGTTTTGCGATAATTCTCGCGAAAAGTGAATGAGCGTGATGAAGTGATGAAACGAAAAAGGATTTTCATCTAATAAGCAAGATTTTCGTTTATCTTCCAAGGCTGATTCTAGAGAAAAGATTGATGGGTGAAAGATGATCCTCAACATCAACAACGAAAAAAGATTCTCCCTTGGCCCGAAAAACGCTTGCTTTGGTCTCATTGAAACGAAAAGTTGAAACCCTGATCCCAAGTATTGGAATTTCAAAGTATCTGTCATATTTTTAGGACGCTGGGATAACATGGGTTAAGCGCATACAAGTGGATTTGACAGCTAGCATGGTATATTCCAACGGAATTATTAGCAGCTGAAAACCGTCTGTTAATATTTTAGAACTAAGATAATTTAACTGTTTTTGGAAAATTTGGTAGGTATGGTATACTTATCCCAAAGTTCAAATACATAATTAAAAAACTAGTAAATAGATTCCAGATTTACGTAAAAAAAAGTGTTCAAAAACTTACCATATCTCGATTGCACTTACGAACACCATTTCCATATCCCTACTGCACCTATCATTGGAATTGCTGCTTTGGGTGGCGCAATTGTCTCACCGGATCTGCATCAGATATCGTCTTATACGAAAATACGTGGACTATCCCTCGAAGTATCAATTTAAATATATCTCTTGAAAATTAAATCTTCGTGTACGAGAAAGGCAAGCATTGTCTTAGATATTCACATCAACAAAAACCACCGCTCTCTTTGCCGCTTTCCCATGCCAATTGCCAGAGTGCAGTACGTTGGCGCCGGTTATTTGACATAATGTTCCACTGTCGGATTTTTGAAGGTGACTTCCAGCTCTTCGTTGCTTATTATCTGCCATTTTCAGTCTTGAACCTTTCCCTGACGAACGACGATTTTTTTTTACTTACAGCCTGTAAACTGCTCGATCTCGCAATTATCTTGAAGTTGGCTTGATTCATGTCCAATGACTAGTTTCAGTATAGTCGAGAATAAACTTATTTATTCAAAAACAGAATTTTTCGAATTTTTTTTTGACGCGTGGAAAACTTTAACATCCGTTCTTGAGCACGGCTTCCTGCGATCCGTCATATACGTTAACTATTAGGGTGGTTCAAAAAATCGATTTTGCTCCACAGTGTTCATCTGATTCTTTACCATGTTCTGAGTGTCCTCTGAAAATTTGAGCTCATTTGGATTAAAATTGATTTAGCACAAGCAGTTTCACGTTTGCATGCAAATTATGGGGAAATTTATTTTTTATTATACTGTTAATGACGTTTCCACTTTGAGCGCAGGCCAAAAGAAAACCTACATAACTAAAAGGGATACTTAACAGCTTTCACCCAACGAAAACCACATGTTGATTAATCGTCCCAATAATTAGTAATCGATTTTAAGACAGGTTGCGAATCTTTAGTCATGATCGTTAAACTTCTTTGAGGGCATCACTGAAATGTGCAGTGCAACATCTTCTTCTTCTTCTTATTGGTATTACATCCCCACACTGGGACAGAGCCGCCTCGCAGCTTAGTGTTCGTTTATCACTTCCACAGTTATTAACTGCGAGGTTTCTAAGCCAAGTTACCATTTTTGCATTCGTTATCATGAGGCTAACACGATGATACTTTTATGCCCAGGGAAGTCGAGACAATTTCCAAACCGAAAATTGTCTAGACCGGCGCCGGGAATCGAACCCAGCCACCCTCAGCATGGTCTTGCTTTGTAGCCGCGCGTCTTACCGCACGGCTAAGGAGGGCCCCGAGTGCAGTGCAACATAGTAGCCTGAATTTGTGTGTGCTATCTTTCGCGCCACGAGCAGCAATGTTGCCTGTTGATCAGTTATGCAATTAGCTCCAGAAAACTAAGGTATATTCATTTCATTTTTTCATTTATTGAGTTAACATCTAAACAGATAACACTGAATCAACAATTTGACGCCACAATGCACGGTTCGAGGCCGCATTTCTCCATCCTCGGATACGCCCCACGCTCGCCAAGTCGTTCTGCACCTGGTCTGCCCATCTCGCTCGCTGCGCTCCACGCCGTCTCGTACCTGCCGGATCGGAAGCGAACACCATCTTTGCAGGGTTGCTGTCCGGCATTCTTGCAACATGTCCTGCCCATCGTACCCTTCCGGCTTTAGCTACCTTCTGGATACTGGGTTCGCCGTAGAGTTGGGCGAGCTCATGGTTCATTCTTCGCCGCCACACACCGCCAAAGATGGTCCTAAGCACCCGTCTCTCGAATACTCCGAGTGCTTGCAAGTCCTCCTCGAGCATTGTCCATGTTTCATGTCCGTAGAGGACATCCGGTCTTATAAGCGTCTTGTACATGACACATTTGGTGCGGTGGCGAATCTTTTTCGACCGCAGTTTCTTCTGGAGCCCGTAGTAGGCCCGACTTCCACAGATGATGCGCCTTCGTATTTCACGACTAACGTTGTTGTCAGCCGTTAGCAAGGATCCGAGGTAGACGAATTCCTCGACCACCTCGAAGGTATCCCCGTCTATCGTAACACTGCTTCCCAGGCGGGCCCTGTCACGCTCGGTTCCGCCCACAAGCATGTACTTTATCTTTGACGCATTCACCACAAGTCCAACTTTTGTTGCTTCACGTTTCAGGCGGGTGTACAGTAGAGTGATTCAAATTTTGACTTTTTCGCTCCTCTATGCTTAAACGATGACATTTGCTGTTTTATTAATCTTCCTAAATTTTTAGCTGATTTGGATGTAACTAGACTGAGCACGAGCAGTTTGAAGTTTGTATGAAAATTACTATGAAAACAGTCACTTTTGGGGAAAACCGTTCCGTAACGATACTCATTAAGTTCTAAAAATATACAACTTTATTGGCAACATAGAAAATGTTGCAATGAAACTGGTCGTCTTTGTTGCGAAACGATTCTGTGCTTGTAAGAAAAGTAATTGGGGAAATACTGAATCGTGGTAAATTCAATTTAACACGTAAAACAATAACATCAATATCAATAATGAGCGTTTTTGTTTTCTTTATAACTTTGTTTACAAAAGTCAGATCACTTCGCAACAACAACTGTCCTATAACTAAGGAAGTATTCTATGAAGTCATCGGGTCGATTACATTTTAATATTTGATGGGTTGCAACACGGAACGGTCTTTTGCTTTAGTGACGATTTCTACAGTAATTTCCATACAAACTTCAAACTGCTCGTGCTCAGTCTAGTTACATCCAAATTAACTAAAAATTTAGGAGGATTAATAAAACAGCAAATGTCAACGTTTAAGCATAGGGGAGCGAAAAAGTCAAAATTTGAATCACTCTAGTGTACAGTTCTGCCACCTTTGTAAATGTTCGGCCGACAATGTCCATGTCATCCGCGAAGCAAATTAATTGACTGGATCTGTTGAAAATCGTACCCCGGCTGTTACACCCGGCTCTCCGCATGACACCTTCTAGCGCAATGTTGAACAACAGGCACGAAAGTCCATCACCTTGTCTTAGTCCCCGGTGCGATTCGAACGAACTGGAGTGTTCGCCCGAAATCTTCACACAGTTTTGCACACCATCCACCGTTGCTTTGATCAGTCTGGTAAGCTTCCCAGGGAAGCTGTTCTCGTCCATAATTTTCCATAGCTCTACGCGGTCTATACTGTCGTATGCCGCCTTGAAATCAATGAACAGATGGTGCGTTGGGACCTGGTATTCACGGCATTTTTGAAGGATTTGCCGTACAGTAAAGATCTGGTCCGTTGTCGAGCGGCCGTCGACGAAGCCGGCTTGATAACTTCCCACGAACTCGTTCACTAATGGTGACAGACGACGGAAGATGATCTGAGGTATCACTTTGTAGGTGACATTAAGGATGGTGATCGCTCGAAAGTTCTCACACTCCAGTTTGTCGCCTTTCTTGTAGATGGGGCATATAACCTTTTCCTTCCACTCCTCCGGTAGCTGTTCGGTTTTCCAGATTCTGACTATCAGTTTGTGCAGGCAAGTGGCCAGCTTTTCCGGGCCCATCTTGATGAGCTCAGCTCCGATACCATCCTTACCAGCTGCTTTATTGGTCTTTAGCTGTTGAATGGCATCCTTAACTTTCCTCAAGGGCTGGTTGGCTTCCATCGTCCGCAGAACTGACGTAGTCATCTCCTCCGCTGCCTTGACTTTCACTGCCTGTACTCTCAGCGCTATTCAGCCCTAGCAGCACACATGCTTCACATAAGTTACTGCAACTCATATGTAACCAGATTCAGTTAAAATCAAGTTGCTGCAACTATTTTTGTCTGACTTGTGCTGCTCGGGCAGATGTTCCTTGTAGTGCTGCTTCCACCTTTCGATCGCCACACGTTCGTCCGTCAAGATGCTCCCATCCTTATCCCGGCACATTTCGGCTCGCGGCACGAAGCCTTTGCGGGATGCGTTGAGCTTCTGATAGAACTTGCGTGTTTCTTGAGAACGGCACAGCTGTTCCATCTCCTCGCACTCCGCTTCTTCCAGGCGGCGTTTCTCCTCCTGAAAAAGGCAGGTCTGCTGTCTCCGCTTCCGTCTATAACGTTCCACGTTCTGCCGGGTACCTTGCTGCAGCGCGACCGCCCGCGCTGCGTCCTTCTCCTCCAGAATCTGTCTGCACTCTTCGTCGAACCAATCGTTCCGTCGACTTCGACCCATATACCCGACGTTGTTCTCCGCTGCGTCGTTAATGGCGGCTTTGACTGTATTCCAGCAGTCCTCAAGAGGGGCCCCATCGAGCTCACCCTCTTACGGCAACACTGCCTCGAGATGCTGCGCGTATGGAGTGGCGACATCAGGTTGCTTCAGTCGCTCTAGGTCGTACCGCGGCGGTCGTCGGTACCGAACATTGTTGATGACGGATAATTTATATTATACACACTTAACTCATTTCACCGTATTCGGTAAATTTTACCGAAATCTCAACAGCAGAACTGTTCGGTAATTTATTTTACAGATTTTTTGTAATTTTTTCCATTGTTTAACTGTCAAAATCACCGAAAATCAGTAAAATTATTTACCGAACAGTTCTGCTGTTGAGATTTCGGTAAAATTTTACCGAATTCGGCGATTTGTTTTAAGTGTGTATATATTAAATTATATACACGGTATATATTAAATTCGATTACTAATTATTGGAACGATTAATTGAGATGCGGTCTTCACTGAGTGAAAGCTGTTGAGTATTCCTTTTAGCTATGAAGGTTTTCTTTCAACATGTGCTTGATGGGGAAGCGTCATTAACAGAATAATGAAAAAATAAATTTCCCCATACTAATTTGCATGCAAATTTGAAACGGCTTGTGCTAAATCAGTTTTAATCCAAATGAGCTCAAATTTTCAGAGGACACTCAGAACATGGTAAAGAATCAGATGAGCACTGTGGAGCAAAATCGATTTTTTGAGCCACCCTATTAACTATCCATATCCATTTAAATATAACTATTACGAAACGTTCTGGCCACAGCATTCAATTTCTGGTTTAATAATCCTTCTTCTTAGCCTGTAAAATCAAGAACTGCAATAAATCGGCTTTAGTCGTATAACCAAATTTCTGACACATGCACGCACTGATTTATGTTTCGCTAGCTTTACCACAAATAATAAAAAATACATTCAATCAGGCAGTCATAAGGATAAGCAAGATAATTTTTTTTCCGGAGAAATATTTTTAAAAAAAATCTCCTATACAATGTCCGAAATTTGAATTCGCGCGGTCATAAGCGTAACTTGCCCCGATATCTAAGGGGGGTATATAGCCCCTTCACCTACTTCCTTTTGTTTTGAGCTTCTTTTCAAAAATTCTTCTTCTTCTTCTTCTTCTTATTGGCATTACATCCCCACACTGGGACAGAGCCGCCTCGCAGCTTAGTGTTCATTAAGCACTTCCACAGTTATTAACTGCGAGGTTTCTAAGCCAGGTTACCATTTTTGCATTCGTATATCATGAGGCTAACACGATGATACTTTTATGCCCAGGGAAGTCGAGACAATTTCCAATCCGAAAATTGCCTAGACCGGCACCGGGAATCGAACCCAGCCACCCTCAGCATGGTCTTGCTTTGTAGCCGCGCGTCTTACCGCACGGCTGAGGAGGGCCCCTTTTATTTTCAAAAATTATCGAACATTTTACCACCTCATTAAGTTATCTTAGTGGTAATGTTAAATACGGTCCAACCACTTAAAGCAATTGTGGATTAATCACGCTGATCCATATTCTCTTTTCTAAAGCACGTGCTTATTGTTGTAGCCCATAGTATTGAAGAGTGTCTGTTTACCAGCAGATGATTGCTACAACGACTCTAATTGATAGCGTATGGCTATAGTTTCCCACCAGTAGTCAGTGGATATTTTTCACATTTCATAAATATTCTATCTCTCTAATGAAAAAAATGCAACATTTTTTCCAGGGATACCGATGAGAATCCTTTAGTGATTCTCTGACGAGAGTGTTCCAACGGGAATCTTCAGAGATTTCCATGGAAATCATCCAAGCTTATCGAAGGGAACCTCCAGGGATTCTAAAGAAAATTCACCAGAGATTCCAACGGGGATATTCCAGGGAGTCCGAACGGAATGTTTCAGGAATTTTAAATTCTCCCGGCATGTCGACAGAAATCCTCCTGGGATTCTGAAGGAAATGTTTCAGGAATTTCAACGGAAATATTCCAGTAGTTCTGACGGGAATGTTCCAGTGATTCTGACGGGAATGTTCCAGAGATTTCGAGGAGAATGTTCCAGGGATTCCAATGAGAATCTCTAGGGACTCTCTATACTCCATGAGTTCCGACGGAAACATTCCAGGAATTTGAACGGGAATGTTCCAGAGGTTCAGACGGAATTGTTCCAGAGAATCCGACGGGAATGTTTCAGGGATTCCATTTTCTAGCGATTCCGAATGAAATACTTCAGGACTTTCGACGTGAATATTTTAGGAAGTCCGACGGGAATACAGCAGGAGTTCCGACGAGAATGTTCCAGAAATTCCAACGTGATTGTTCCAGGGCTTTTGTAGGCAATGTTCCAGGGAAGTAGAAGCAAATCGACGAAGGATTCCGAAGCAATCTGTCGAGGGATCCCGAAGCACATTGTCGAGGTACTCCGGATTAATCCTCCGAGGAATTCGAAAAAAATCCTCCAGCGATTACGATGGGAATCGTCCAGGGATGTTGAAGCAAATCTTCAAGAGATTCCGAAACAAATCCAACAAAGTATCACAAAACTATTCAAAATTGATCTTGCTAAACAATTATTTCCCATAATAATAAAAAGACCTTCTTTAGCAGTACAGTAAGATGTGCGACTATTTGAGGTGAACCGGTCAAGGGCCGAAAACCTCATTAATAAAGACAATAAAAAAAAACCCAGATTAATCCACCTAGCGTTGGTGGTGCCTTTCTCGCATTTAGTTAAGACACCCACCTTATATGGGGTTTATATGGTCCAATGTACCATTTTCTTCATAACTTTGAAACGCAATGACCGATCGTCATGAAATTCAATAGTGATCAACAAGGCTTTGTCCTCTGTCGAATGAAACTTGTTGCGAGAAAATCGGTTAAAGATTACTATATGAAAAGTTGTCTAATGTTTTTCTTAGCTTTTGTGCACACACATACACACACATACACACATACATACACACGGACAGACAGACATGTGCTCAGCTCCTCGAGCTTAGTCGATTGGTATATAACACTACGGGTCTCAGAGACTTCTATAAAAAGTTCGTTTTCGGAGTGAAATGATAGCCTTTCGGTACAACTTAGTTGTACGAGAAAGGCAAAAAGATGTGCGATTTACAAAACCAAAAATATCTGAACCACCCACATAGGAATGCCAAGAAAATATCTAACCTAAAACATTTCTAGATTTAACCGGGGATACAACTCAGCCACCACCAGCATGGCCTTCCCAAGTAACAATTCTGTGGCCGTTGGGTTTTATATGAATTTAAATAAGGTT
This sequence comes from Armigeres subalbatus, assembly GCF_024139115.2. NCBI lineage: Eukaryota > Metazoa > Arthropoda > Insecta > Diptera > Culicidae > Armigeres > Armigeres subalbatus. The sequence continues at coordinate 295,650,098 of NC_085140.1, read as the reverse complement.
TTATTGTGGAAATAATTAATTATTTATTTATTCAGACTAAGGCCGAAGTGGCCTGTGCGGTATATAAGAGTCTTCTCCATTCGGCTCGGTCCATGGCTACACGTCGCCAACCACGCAGTCTACGGAGGGTCCGCAAGTCATCTTCCACCTGATCGATCCACCTTGCCCGCTGCGCACCTCGCCTTCTTGTGCCCGTCGGATCGTTGTCGAGAACCATTTTCGCCGGGTTACTGTCCGACATTCTGGCTACGTGCCCGGCCCATCGCAGTCGTCCGATTTTCGCGGTGTGAACGATGGATGGTTCTCCCAACAGCTGATGCAATTCGTGGTTCATTCGCCTCCTCCACGTACCGTCCGCCATCTGCACCCCACCATAGATGGTACGCAGCACTTTCCTTTCGAAAACTCCAAGTGCGCGTTGGTCCTCCACGAGCATCGTCCAGGTCTCGTGTCCGTAGAGGACTACCGGTCTAATTAGCGTTTTGTAGATTGTCAGTTTGGTACGGCGGCGAACTCTATTCGATCGGAGCGTCTTGCGGAGTCCAAAGTACGTACGATTTCCAGCCACTATGCGTCTCCGAATTTCTCTGCTGGTGTCATTTTCGGCAGTCACCAGTGAGCCCAAGTACACAAATTCTTCTACCACCTCGATTTCGTCACCACCGATGCAAACTCGCGGTGGGTGGCTCACATTGTCTTCTCTTGAACCTCTTCCTATCATGTACTTCGTCTTCGACGTGTTGATGACTAGTCCGAACCGCTTAGCTTCCCTCTTCAGTCTGATGTAGGCTTCCTCCATCTTCTCAAAGTTACGTGCCATAATATCTATGTCGTCGGCGAAACCAAATAGCTGGACGGACTTATTGAAAATTGTACCACTCGTGTTAATCCCTGCTCTCCGTATTACCCCTTCCAAAGCGATGTTGAATAGCAAACACGAAAGACCATCACCTTGCCGTAACCCTCTGCGGGTTTCGAAGGGACTCGAGAATGCCCCTGAAACTCGAACGACGCACATCACCCGATCCATCGTTGCTTTGATCAACCGTGTCAGTTTATCCGGAAAACCGTGTTCGTGCATTAGCTGCCATAGCTGGTCCCGATCGATTGTATCATATGCGGCTTTGAAGTCGATGAATAGATGATGTGTGGGCACGTTGTATTCGCGGCATTTCTGCAGTACTTGGCGAATGGCGAACACCTGGTCATAAAACCCGCCTGGTACTGCCCCACGAACTCCCTTGCAGTTGGTGCTAGTCGACGGCATAAAATTTGGGAGAGTACCTTGTAGGCGGCGTTCAGCAATGTGATTGCGCGGTAGTTGCTACAATCCAGCTTATCGCCCTTTTTGTAGATGGGACACACGACACCTTCCATCCACTCCTGCGGCAAAACTTCCTCCTCCCAAATCTTGGTAATGACCCAGTGCAGCGCTCTAGCCAGTGGAAATAATTAAAGCCTATTGTTTTATGATGGTCATAAACAATGCTATCGAACAAAAGTTTTATATCACTCTTGAAATATCCATAAAACTCTTATAAACCATGTTTTAAAACTAAACTTTTTGTTAGCTTTGAAGTTTTAATAATAGTTTTATTATTGCTTTCAAATGCGTCATAAAACCAGTTTGGGTCACTGTTGCTGTATAACTTATACGTGAATCATTCAACAAGACGCATAATGAGGTTAGCATATATTCACCGACATAATGTGAGTGACATATGTTTCTGATAAACTTAAGATGCTTCTCATTTCCAAAAATTTAAAAAAAAAATAACTTAAAAGCGACAAGTGAACAATCTCCTGGCCATAAGAATCTCCAGTGTTATCCAATAATACCAATAAAGGTTTATCAAAAACAATTGGCATGCTTATGGCACAGGTAGGTAAAAATGGTTCGATAATGAGATCCTTGGAAATGTGATAAAAGATCGTTCGGTTTTCAGATATCTTTATGTCTTCAATGTCGGAATCCCATCGTTTTTAGAGTTCAAACTATTAAATTGTAAATTCTCATATATCTGGATGAATCTCTACCAACTTTGTTAATTTAAATTAAAATCTGAAAAGTGTAACGAAAATAGAAGTAAATTGGCCAGGGAGAGGTTGCTGTTAACAAATACCAGTGGGTTTAACCTTGCGAAGCGGTAATGTTTGCTAGCGGTAATGTTTTCTCCGCATCTGAGCCTTTCAAATTAGTTTTGAAATAATATAATATGAGGAACATTTATTGATTACATTTGATTCAAGAAGAATAGGTTAGAAATGTTTGAAAGAATTAACTCGTGAGTGACTCGTGATTGGCGGCTGATATTAGATTGGAATGTAGGTTCCATTTGGAAAAGAAAAAACAGTTGTTCGGGACCACTCGGTAGATTTTTTCTTAAATATCCGGGGAATAAAAGATAAGAAGTTTTATTTTCACGTTGAGTTAAGTTTAGCGATGCTCATTGTTTTGTAATAATATTGTTCTACCAAACACGGCGTGAACCGGATTGGATATATGACGCTGATGATTGGATGATCTGGCAGATCACCGTGGGCTTAACTCGAAAACGTTTTGGACTACGTTGAACATCTCGTATTCAAGGTTTTACATTATGCGCATGTGCTTATTGCACCAGATTAGGTATGAAATACCGATTATAAGGTTACTGCCAAAGATTTGGTTTATCTGGTTGATATCGACGGCTGAACTGGAGAATGTTTTGGAGTACCTTGAACATCTTGTATTCAAGAAAATTGGGTTGGTTATACGGAAATGCTTTTTGAACTGGATTGGGTATATGACGATGATGAGGACATTGCAAAAGCCTTGGTTGATCTGGTTGACAACGTGGCAACAACCTTGAGCATTTCGTATTCCAGAAAATTGATCTTGACATTCAAGATGACTAAGCTTCATAGAGTGTTCAAGTTTATCTTACATTGTGTTGCAGTATAGCAGTGGCGTAGCGTGCGGCTAGCCAGGTTGGCTTCCGCCAAGGGCGCCAGTCTTTAGAGGGCGCCGAAATCAAGGATTGCGCTATATGAAAAAGACATTTTTTTTAGTTTAGGGCCATTTAATAACTCCAACTGACTATGAGTTGGTACAACGATAGAGATATGTTGAATAATCTAGAGCAAGCAAAACATATTGCTTTATTTCCACATCAACATGTTATATGGATTTGTTTTAGTTTTGACTGCTATTCCGATTTCTCAAAGACTTCCGAAACCGGTTACATAAAAACATAACTATCATATTGAACAAGTTGTTTGAAAATCATAAATTTTGATTACCAACATTGTGTGAATCGGATTATTTCAAATTTTAGCTGATAAATATTAGGGCCACCGAGGGATTTCCGGAACCATAATGTTTGATAGCAGTGACCTGAGACGGAACTTGCAAAGGCGAAAAAATGTAAAAATGTAGCTTCATCTGCAACCAGCAAGCGCTGTCACGAATTGTCAGATGCAACCAGCACCTTTTTGCCTGTCTCGTAAACAAAGTATACGTAAAGGCTACATGTTCGCTCCAAAAATGAACTTTTTATAGGAGGCCCGGAGACCCATAGTGTTATATACCAATCAGCTCAGCTCGACGAATAGTGGTGATGTCTGTGTGTGTGTGTATGTGTGTGTGTTTTTTCTTCTTTTTTTTCTTCCTAAGCAATGGAGGGGGAATCTGCTCAACAGACATCCTGGGTTGTCCAGGAACTGCGGGGTTAGGGATCACCTTCAACAGCAAACGAGGGAGGCAGGACTACATCCCCGACCCGCTAAACCGTTTCCATTGCCGCATAGCCCATTATCCCTTCAGTGCAACCAGAAAGTAATGCTTCAAAGGGGGGCCAGTGCACAACGCACCCTCGAGGTTAGCTGCGTGTCCTTGCAGCACCGAACATCGTAACTCGCTTTTGCCAGCGCGTTGCCGGCTTCCAGGTGGCCTTACCACGACCTATGTCCTCGGAAGGTGGGAAGGGTCGACTTCGCGCCTGCTTCCCTCTGCACGACTGGTATCAAGAATGATGATGCCGCGTGCACCCCAAATTGACCTTTCTGCGATAGGGCCTATTCGCCAGCACACAGAGGGACGTGCCGACGCGGTGCCTACGCCTGCCCCAGCCTTGACGAGGACCCCTTTCCGTCTTCGGGCTCGGAACCCGCCGGTTGACCGACGCCACGAAAGCGACGATACCATGTTGTTCTTCGCGCGGCCACTTGTTCGATAAAAGGATCGAGTTCGACCACAGAGCATGACCACCGGTATGACCCATGAAGCCGACTCCGATCCCTTGGACCACCTCTTATTTGCGCCTGAACTAGCCATCCTTGAGTCCACGCGCCACCTTCTGTGTAGCTCCGAGACGATTTGGGCGATAGCCGATAAAACGGCGTTCCAGCCAACTTCATCTTTACACATCCTCCGAACTAGGTTGTCCGGGGTAGTGTCCAGACCACATGTGGCAAGCATGTGGTCACGCATTGCGCGAAAACGTGAGCACACGAACAACACGTGCTCCGCCGTTTCCTTTAAACCTGCGCACACCAAACACTCGGGCGAGGCCGAGCAAGCCAGCTGCGTTACCTGCACTGTGATTTTGCAGCACGCTTAAACGCCGGGCTTGCTGTTCACAGCTTTGCTGGAACAAATCAAACAATTGTGAGGATTCGTGCAGCATTGTGCCTTTATATCCCTCCAATCCGCAGCGTCGGCAGAGATTGCTTCTGTCAGGGCCTTTGCAGTCCCATTGCTTGTGCCCCGGTTCCAGGCAACTTCGGGTTGCTCGTATATGCCCACAGGGCATACCGACCATCCCACCTTGACGCTCCCTAACTTGACTACCTTGAAGGCGTCCGCTGCAGATAGCCGAACCAATGCTACCTGCGTCCCTGCCGGACCTTTCCGTAGCCGAACGGCTGCGGTGGGCGTCTCCACTTCACACTGTCGCCGCAGTGCCGTGACGAGCTCTTCGACTTCGGTGATCTCGTCCAGGTCTTTAACCCTTAGATTCACCTCCGTCGTGAGTGCCCTCACCTTGACCGTCTTGCCTAGGACTTCCTTCGCCAACTTCTTGTAGGCGGCGCCCTTTTGCGAGACGCCCCGCTTTAGCTCGAGGATCATCTCGCCCATCCGGGTACGTCTTATTCGACGTACGTCGGCGCCGAGTTCACCGAGCTTGACGTCACTCCTCACTTCTCATCGCCTTCAAGACGTCCGAGTACTTAGCCTCGTCCGCCGTGATGACTAGGGCATCGCCCCTGGAGCTATTGGCGCCTACCATAGACTTCTTGCTACCATCATTCGCCTGGGCCTTCTTTTCGGCCCTTGACGTCTATGGTTTCCTCTTGTTCTTGACCAGGGTCCAGGAGGCGTCATCCCCCTCTCCCCCTTCCCTGGTCTGGTGCGGCTGAGAGCTCTGCCGTAACCCCTTACCACCGTCTTTCCTGGGTGGACGGACCTTTCCAGGTTCTTCCTCCCCCGGTTTTGGAGGTACCTGGCCGGGGTTCAGCTTCCCAGCCCCACTACCCTTGTTCGGGGTAGTAACCCTCCGCGTTTTGGAGCGGCCCCCAGGGAGCTCATCCCCTGGAGACTGTCTCCCCCGTTTTTGTGTCTGCTCCGTTGGAGCAAATACTTGAGCCTCAGTCTGGGTAGACTTTGGTACCACCGTCTTCGCTGGCACGCCCTCGGTCGTTTCGACCTTGCCCGAGTCCGCGAATCCTTGGGCCTCAGTCTGGGTAGACCTCGACTCCACCGATTTCACGGGTTTACACTTGGCCGTCCCGACCGCCCTCTCCAGCTTGGCGTCCAGCATCGACTTTCGAAGTTTCTGCAAGCTCCTCTTGAGGTCCTTGCTGATATTATGCTTCGATGACGCAAAGTCGATGATGGCGTCCAGCTGTTCCGTCGCCACCTCGAAGGCAGAAAGCCCATCGCGTTTGCGGTTCATCGCCTCCACAAGCCATGGGCCGTAAATAATCCCTACCGGCGTTTTTTTGCCGAGAGGAAGGTTGAGTGACCCACGTTGGCGCTGCGCACTGAGCTGCCAACTATTGCCTCTGGCCTCCTAGGCGGAGACCTGAACAACGCACCTCTTGCGAAGGGGTTGTCGCCTACACTACTACCACTAGTTGAAGAATTGACTTGGTTTTCCATTTTGGTCCCACGAGTTGCTCGGGAAAAGAGGTCCACCACGCCAGAGCCCAGCATGACGCGGTAAGGGACAATTACTGTGGAGGGTGCCCAGGTACCCCACAGGCTCCGTTAAAGACCTAGCTTATTATTTCACCCCCCTGGCCATGCATCCCCTCGATGGTCCCGGTCTAACTCGCAGTGGCAATGGGGAGTGGTCGTCAAGCCCTTGGACAAAGTCCCTCCGCCGGGATGTGGACAGAGCCCTATGTGTAGCTGATGCACTTCAAGGAAGAATACATTGCGAAAGTCAACATGAACGTTCAACCAAGACCTCTACGGAACAGTTCGATGCTGAGGCTCCCCCCTCGTCGCACTAACTACGGTGGAGAAACTGAAATCTACGGCCTCCAGAGAACGTTTAATAGAGTTTCTTCCATGTTCGACTTCAACTTAACGCGGATTGTTCTTCGTCGTAGATTTTCTGATTTTTTTCGTTGATTGTATGTGATAAGTCTGCATTTTATTTGTTTTAATTTTTTATCTTGACAATGCTACTATGTTATATTTTCTTGACTATGTGCGTTTATGTCATTAGTATTAATTGATATTTACAAACATCTTTAGGGTCTATTGTAGTCAGTTGATGAAATCACACAATAAACAATAAACAATAAATTGAAGTCAGCTATTTGGCTTCGCCGACGACATAGATATTATGGCACGTGACTTTGAGAGGATGGAGGAAGCCTACATCACTGGTGACTGTCGAAAATGATACCAGGAGAGAAATTCGGAGACGCATAGTGGCTGGAAATCGTACGTACTAAAGAGTTCGCCGCCGTACTAAACTGACAATCTATAAAACGCTCATTAGACCGGTAGTCCTCTACGGACACGAGACCAGGACTATGCTCGTGGAGGACCAACGCGCACTTGGAGTTTTCGAATAGAAAATGCTGCGTACCGTCTATGGTGGGGAACAGATAGCGGACGGTACGTGGAGTAGGCGAATGAATCACGAGTTGCATGAGCTGCTGGGAGAACCATCCATCTGTTATTAGCAGGGCACGTAGCTAGAATGTCGGACAGTAACACGGTTAAAATGGTTCTCGACAACGATCCGACGGCCACGATGAGGTGAGGTACGCAGCGGGCAAGGTGGATCGATCAGGTGGAAGATGACTTGCGGACCCTCCGTAGACTGCGTGGTTGGCGACGTGTAGCCATGGACCGAGCCGAATGGAGAAGACTCTCATATACCTCACAGGCCACTTCGGCCTTAGTCTGAATAAAAAAGAAGTTAGATTATCAAATTCAAAAACTAGCGCCTCTTTAAGGCCATATTCAGAAACTTAAACTATATCTTAAAATATAAAACTGATATGTTTTTCTATTTGGGTCCGTACACTAATTACGTAAGCAATTTTCAGGGTCATTCAACCCCTCTCCCCCCATGTAAGATTTTTCCCATACAAATTATTTTTCATTTATATGGAACGTAAGAAAATGTCAAACCGTCCCCCCCCCCCCTTAATTGCATACGTAATTAGTGTTCGACCCCTTTGTGTATATAAACACCAAAGCTGAAACGCTAAATTAAAATTATAATAATCCCCAAAATCTGATTTAAGTAAAATGAATTTGGCTACTTCGGATCCAGGATACCTCGCCCATAAACGGTTACGCCATAAACCCGTGGTCCACGTCTATCGAACATACTTGCTTCGTTACGCACTGCCATCAGTCGCGTGTGCAATCAAAACTATAGAACCCACCCTCCCGGAAAACGATTTTTACAACTGAGAGAGAGAGTCCACGGAACGAAGCTATCAAGAGCACAGCCCGCTTCTGGGCTGATCTGTGTGTGATCCGATGAACCCCTTCATGGCGGAACACCAGACAGAACAACAACCGAGTCATGCCTGGGCAGGTATCGACCGACGGTACCGACTCGTTTCTAACTGAACGGTAAGCAGCAGCAGTGGCAACGTCATTGGAAAACATGTGATTTTTTGCGTTTTGCAATGCGCGGGAAGCATAATCGATGACAATGATCATCGGAAGGTACGTATTTAATATTGCTTTTAATCGGCCGGCATATAAACATAGACGGTTTGTGTTTCAAACGTTTCTACTTCAGTCGGTTCCGATGCATTGTGTGATGGATAAGAAACGAACTTGAATCGTTCCACCGCTGGATGGGGCGAGATGGCATTCCATTATGCAATGCGATTGGAATTTAGTCCCCCCTACCGGCATGGAGAACGTCGTCACTTCGTGCGGTCATGCGCCCAGCTTCAACATATCTTTGCCTTTGGTGCCATCCGGAATCCGGAGAGTGTTTTGCTTCAATTTGCCGGCCTGGTACAGTGCGTTGCTGCCAAAATTTTTAAATTCCATTCCAAGTACCTACATATCTGTGTACTGGCTGGGAGTTAAATACCTTCAATGCGAACTACGATGATAAAGAGTAGAGTTCCCTGTTAAAATGTTTAACACGAAATGTGGATCAGCAATTAAAAAACTGATTAGGTATTCTATCTGGCGGAGGTACAATTTTCCTCACATTTATTGGCATCGGTCACAAGCTCCCTGATGATGAAGTGGTCCTTCACAAAATTCATGCCTATAGGTACGAAAAAGTGATTGACTTTTTCTACTAAAACTGTGCTGTACTCCGATCCAGAATTTTCCCTCGATGAGTGTAAGAACTTTTTGCATCGCTGCTTTCGAAATTCAAAGCAGAGGTTGAACGAGCGTGGAACAGCACGGAAGCCTGTAGAGTCGTAAACGAGGGAAGCTGCAGGAACTAAACGGCAAAGATACAAATTATCTTGAAGATGTACACAACGTATGAGAAGATTCTTTGCGTAACTGAAATTTATGACACCAGAAACGAAATATGTCAATTAGCTGCAAGGAAAGTCAATTCTAGCATGCCTTCAAAGTATGAGCTATCTCAAACAACATCTTAACCGTTCATACTACTGGGTAAACAAAAATGCCATAATAAAATACCTTTAACAGCAACTGCTCCCGACAATGAACTGTTTCCGACGTCTGCAGTAGCTTATCAACCATTTTACTATACTACATATGTTAATTTATTCTTTCAAAAATGGTCATGAAAGGAAAAAAAACTCGAAAGAATAATTGCATAACATGCATTCCTGAACTAGAAACAATTTCTGAAACGATAATTTTGTTCATTGTTATTTTTATTTGACGTCAACAGATAGCTCTGCACAATCCGGTTAAAGAAAAGCATTATGGAGCTTTAATACCAGATGTTGAACACACAGAACAGTTAGTGAAAATGAAACAACACAGAGTGGATATAATTTTCAATTATCGAAGCTGATTATTTCTTAAGTCTGAAGAAGAACTAACACGGACATATGTCTCCGTTGAACGGTTGGACTGCATTGGCGATTCTAAATTAATGCTAACTTCTTTCTCCAAAAATCAGTCGCGGGACAGTTCGAGCTGGCATTAGGGATCTCAAATAGAATAACGATGCGCCATGGGGCCCCAAAACCTGCAGCTTGTAGAATTGTTCACTTCTCCAGACAAATGTCTGAAATTCTGCTACAGGACACCATTCATGTTGATGATGCGCGAACCTCAGACCTGTGCGCCGGTCATATAATCGGCGGCGGCGGCGTAGTGGTCACTTTTACCCCGGCGGCGGCGGCGTCACGGCGGCGTGCCGTTGGATTTTATCGGCGGCGGCGGCGTGAATCGGCGTGAATGAAAAAATCATTGGCTGAAAAATCAATTTTAATTTGGATTTTTTAATTCACGAATCGCCCGTATAAAAGTCGACTTCAGTGGATTAAATTTGTAATATTCTATGTTTGTCGATCATCAAACAGCACATTCCATAGTAAATTACCAGCGAAACTAATAAGTACCTGATCTCAAAATGTTATTTAAATTAAAACTATTTTATTTCTCTCTGATTTTGATGAATCAAAATTTAACTTTTCGTAGCCCTTGAGCAGTATTAAGAATTAGACTTCGGTGTCAAAGGACTAATTTGTTAATATTTTTTTCCAAAAGTTTTACTAATTCAGGATTTTGATAAACTCTAGTCGATTTACTTCTCAATATATCTAAATTTCAGAAAAATTCTTACTACTATTATTTGAGTTACATATACAATTGGGCAATGTTTAAGTGGCTGCGTATCTAGTATATTTAGAGAATTCGCAGTTCGTTCAACTGCTGTGACCCTTGGATGCTGGAAGGACATTTACGATGGAATCCACTAATAACAACCACAATGGACAGTTTACTCCCCGCTTTGCGTTCTTGTATGCACAAATCTTAATAGATGATCAACATAACTAAAATGAGCTCTGGCTGAGTAAGGCTGGGGCACGATATATGACAAATAAGATCTTGGTGGAGTTCCTGAATGTTCCGGAGGAAACTACGATTTTTTTACCTTGCATTAGAAATTTCTTTGTAAAACCCTATGGATATTCCGGAAACTCATTAAGGCCCTCGTTGGGAAATTCCTTTAGTAAAACTACAGGTAAAACCATAGAATATTCTTTAAGCATTTAAATCGGAAATTTATTAAGGAATGAAATATTTTCCGAAAGAATTCCTAAAACAATTTCCGGAAAAATTGCTGAAAATATCTTCGAAGGGGTTCAGAAAGGACTCTCCGAGGGAATAGCGAAAAGAGTTTATAAAGACATTTCTGTCAAAATTTTTGAAGGAATTTTCGAAAGAACTTAGTGTAAAAATACTTCGTCCGAACTTGACCAACTTCACTATTGATCCCACGACTGACTTCCCACAAATCACACCAAGGAAATACAAAACCGAACTAGCTTGTTTGCTTGCATGCTAAATGTAGACTCGTTTATTCGTCATAAGGAACAAAGGTTTGGGCACGCAGGCCTTGCTTATTATATGTATAGGTATTTTATAATTTTACCCGGTAGCACCGACTTCGAAAATAGTTTACATTAGGGAACCGAAGGAATTCCCGCAGAAAATCAGAAAGAATCTTTTCAGTAAATTTCAAAAAAATGTTCTAGGGAATTCCTAGAACATTTTCCGAATGGTTCCCAAAAGCAATTTCCGAAGAAATTTCTTTGAATGAATTTCTGAAGAGATTCCCGAAAAAATAAAAAAATAAATGGAGAATATTGTGACGGAATTACTAAGGAAAATGTCCAAAATCTTCTTCCTAAAGTTACCAAAGAATTTTCAAAGGATTACCCGTATAATTTCCCAAGGAATTACTTAAGGTAGTTCTGAATGAATTCCTATGGGAACTTAAGGAAAAGTTGTCAAAGAACTTGCTAAGCAACCTCTAGAAGAATTTAAAAAAAAATCGAAAAAAAATAAAAATCCGATGGAATTCCTAAAATAATCCTCCATATTAATTTCCGAAGAAAATCCTAGGCAAACTTTCAAAGAGTAAACATATTTCCGAAGGAATCTGTAAATGAATTTCTGAAGGAATTTTTAGAGGAATTCTAAAATATTTTCCGTCGATATTTCAAAAGGAATTTGCGAATGATTTTCGGAAGGTATATCCGGAAGAATTTCTAAGGGAATTACGAAAGAATTCCAAAAGGATTTTCTGAAGCAATTCCTAAAACATTTTCACGAAATTTCCAAAACGAATTTCCTAAGTTTTTGTTTAAACAAAGGAATACGTGAAGGAAATTCTGACGTAATTCCTGAGATAAATTTTTAGGAATATCCGAAAGAATTTCCGAAGAACTTTCTGGAATTCGTTTTTTTAGAACTTTTTGAGGCAATTCCTTAGGGAATTCCTTAACGAATCTTCAAAGGAATGCCTGGAGGAAATTGCGAATAAATTACTGGGAAAAATTCCAAAGGAATTCTTGAAGAAACCTAGGAATTACATCAGAAATACCAGTAGGCATTTTCTCTGAAATTCTATTAGGAATTTCTTCGTAATTTCCTTTGAGAATTCCTTCGGGAATTCTATCATAAAATCCTTCAAAAATACCTTTATGGATTCCTCTGGAAATTCCTTTAGGAATTCTTTAGGGAAGTATTTTACCTTCAAAAACTCTTTTAGAAGTTCCTTTAGGAATTATTTTCGAAAATCCATTCAGGTTCTCTTTTGGGAATGCCTTCAAAAATTTATTTGGGAACTCTTCCAGAATTTCATTTCTTAAATTATCAAAAAAATACCGCCCGGATTTCCATCCGATATTCTAACAAGGACTTCTTTAAAAAATTATTCGAAAAACCTCCGAGATTTCCTTCGGAGATTTCTCCAGATTTTTTTTTCGAAGGATCTTCCAGGAAATCCTTTGAAATTTATTGAAAATGAAGTTGTTTGCGATGTAGTTACTTTTTGAATTTTCGAAAAAAAATCCAAAAATAAACAACAAACACTAAAAGACTTTCAGAAAGATGAAGGCATTTTCAAAAAAAATCCTGCAGGAAGTTCCGGAATAATTCCCGGAGAATGTTTTAAAGGAATTTCTGAAAGAAGTTCTGACAAAATTCCTTAGGCAAATTTTGAATGAATTCCTTATGGATATCTAAAAGAATTCTTTCCAGCGATTCATAAAAAAATTGCCGAAACAATTTAAAAGGAAAAATTTTCGTAGAAATTCTCAAAAATATTTCCGAAGACATCCTCAATGAATGGATATTTTTAAGGAATTCCTAAAGAAATTTCCGCAGAACTTCCAAAGGAATTCCTCAAGGAGTCTTCGAAGGAGAATGTAAGAATTCGTGGAACAAAATCCAAAAGCATTCCCTAAGCAATTTCCGAAAAAAAAATCGTAAACGATTTCCTGAAGAAATCGGTAATTAAGGAATTTTCGGAGAAATTTTGTAAGAAAACTCCGAAGGAATACCCAAATTCCTAATTCCTAAATAATCTTCTAAGGTTAAAAAAAACGTTCGGAGGAATATCTGGAGGAATTATCAAATAAATTTCTTGCTTTATTTCCAAACTAATTTCTGGAGTATTTTTCGAAGGAATTCATAAATAAATGTTTAAACAATACTTCTTTGAATATTCTCAGAAATTCCAGGAATTTTACAATAAGGCTTTCACAATACAGTATTAAATAATTTACAGACAATACAATAAAATTAAATTTTCGTAATGTTTGAAAATACCTGACGTTTTAACTAAATAATTTGACTAAATACTACGCCCCAGTTCTGGGTTACAATGGCTGTGAATAAGAAAATAAGAAGCGTTTTTGACTGAGGCTCGTAATAATTGCTCAGCAATATTTGATTTGCTGATGCTCAGCAAGTGCTTTTGTCAGTTATATTCAGAAATTGATTTTAAAATATAAATTACTTACTCGGGAGTCGGAACAAAAAAGCATTCACAGTTGGGATTTAATTTTTTTGCTAAATTAGTTTGTCTTATAAGCCAACTCTCCTAGTAGCTCAAATCTAAAAACAATGAAAACTGATTAAATAAATTGATTTAAATAAATAAAAAAAACGTCAAAATAACTAATGTGCAACTTAACTTGAAATTTCTAAACTGCAATAATTTACCTGCACCAATGCCAGATGCTTTAAGAATGGGGACGATTTGGGCATGTATCCAGGTCCTACAAAAGCTTATGAACCACAACAAACCCATTTTGCGAGTCACCTACAAATTTAGGTACTCGACTGAATGAGGCCTTGGCTTAACGCATTCCAAAGATCAGTTTAACAATTTATGTATTCTTATACTAGATAAAGCCTCATTCAAGCTCTCAGACTAGTCAACCAACCTATTAATTAACCAAAACAATGTATGTCACTACATACACCGACTTAGAGACACCATCGCTTGAGGTAGATTTGAAATTAAATTTTGACGAGATCCACCTTAACAACATTTATCAACTGTCATACGACTAGTTTAGTACTATTCCAATCAACTCCACCACGCTGTATTTCTTCACAGATACGTATTTCGACTTCACTTATTATGCCGTTTTCAGTGTCTCGTGCTTGGCTCGAATCGACTTAAGTTTATTGATTTTTTTTATTGCGCTAAGTCATTAGAGTGGAACGCAGTTGTTTGGAAAAACCCAAACTTTGGCCGATCAAGTGAGATCAAGGTTTTTCTGAATCATTTTGGGACCCCAATCAACTGTGCAAAATATGGGCTCGACTGGTTGCAACCTCGTATGCCGCATCGCGTTTCAAATTTACATGGAGATTAGTATGGGAAAACGTACTTTTTTGCATTTTTGCACTAAGCGGCTTCAATTTATCACCAATCACGTGACTCTATACGTTAGCATATAGTCTGGAAGATGCCGTAAGACTTTGCCGATAAAATTACGTAGCTGGAAGGTCTACAAAAAATGTTATTACGTTTCGAAAATTCATTGTTCAAACCATATGCAAGAAATCAATGTTTCTGCCAGCACTACCGGACAACCTATGGTTATCGAAGGGCAAACCCCATCTTCCTTCTTCTCGGATTTTTTTTCTTTGTGAAATAATTCCGGATAGCTCCTATTAGCTTTAAGCTTTAGCCCTATAAGATCAATTATTTTGAAAAAACACTCAGTTAAGTTATTGGTCTACGTAGTATGGCAGTGCTGGCAGAATAAACGATTTTTTGCATATGGTTTGAGCACGCAATGTTCGAAGCGTTATAACTTTCGTGAACGTTCCAGCAACGTGCCTCCTTCAACAAAGTTTTTCGGTATCCTTTGGGTTATACTTTAACGCAATGTGCCACTTGGTTTACGATGAACTGAAACCTCTAGTAGTAGAAATGCAAAAATATACGTTCTCCCATACTAATTTCCATACAAATTCAAACGCGATGCGGAAAGCGAGAAAGAAACCAATCGGTCCCAAATTCTGATTTGAAAAAATGACCTTGACGCCCCACTCTATTAGTCATCGGCGTGGCAAAATTATGATCAGCGGCGCGCCGACCCAAAATCGTCGGCGGCGGCGGCGCGACTAAAACCACCGGCGGAGGCGGCGTGGCGCGGCGGCGCACAGGTCTAAACCTCAATCATATTTTTCATTACTAATTTCAAATCGGATCTTCTTAGGTCGGCGACTCATCAGAAGCCCAAAAAATGATAATAATGAAGTACTTGGTAGACTAACAATTTACACTATAATTTGATAACCTAGATGGCAACAAGTGCCCTAATGGTTAGCTGGTCAGATGTGACGCAACGGACCAATACCGATCTTTACACTCATCAAAACGCTCGTGTAGTGTTTCGATGCCATCCAGACGCTGGACCTCAGAAGTTTGTGTCCTGGGAGGAGTGTTGAGGACCATCCTCACCCTCAGGAACTTATTTTGAACTGGTTGGAGTTTCTGATGATTAGTTTTTGCGCTCCCAGATTGACATGCGGTATTCGATTACGGGGAGGACGATTTGCTTGTAGACAGCAAACTTATTTTTCAGAGACAGTGACGACCAACGGCTGATCAAAGGATACAGTAGCTTCAACAAAACATTACATTTTGTCACCGTCTTGTCAACCTGTTGCCGGATAATATGCTTGCTGTCGAGGGTCAAGCCAAGGTAGTCGGTTTCATTGGCCCATTCCACAGTCGTGCCATTGATGATGATTTTACAGTCCCCAGGCGGAACATGTTTAGGGGATTTAGAGTGAGGGAAAATGATGACCTGGATCTACGCCACCTTTCCAAGCTTCCGGATGGGAATGACTTAGGCTGACTTCCAGGACGATGGGAAGTAGCTGAGACGGAGACACTGACTAAAAAGCAGCGAAAGGTGCTCGACTCGAAACACTCATATGTTTGAGCTCGCGATTCCGGGTACTGCCGAAGTCTTGGGCATTCATGTTTTTCGATTATTTGATATAGGCCGTCAATTTGCCAGCTGTGATCTCCAACTCCTCCGAAAAGCGTTGGGAATAAAATGGATGTTGTTAGCTTGCTCGTTAACGGCTGCTTCGTGTGGACTGACGATGTTCTGACCAAGATTGTGAGAGCTGACGAAGTGACGACCTATTTCGGTAACCTTCTCTGCAGAAGTTATCAAGTGATCCTCATAGCCATTGCTGTCTAATGGAATCAAAGGTGGCATGGGCAGAGATTTAGATTTTGGAATTTTGGTTAGCATCCAGAACGACTTAGCCCAGTCCGGAAGAGCGCGAATCTTATTTAAAAAAAAACACTATTTCTGAGGTCCACCATTCTGGCCTGTATAATTTTGGTTTTAAACGCTGGCAGCCCAGTACATTGGTACTGTCTGCGAGTGATAATTCGAAGACGGATCAAACCTTTGGTGAGTGTATTAATGGATAGGAGGTGTTGCTTACTTGCCAGTCCTTTGGAATATGCTGCGCGCGGGCTAGGGAGAGCGCCTCCTGGATGGCGGGCAGCTGCTCAGATGACACCGGATGCCGCTGGTGGTCGATGTTCTCGTCCACGCAACGTAGAATCCGACCCCAGTCGACTTGGTGATAGCTACGCCGGGTTAGCTGGTGTCGATTCACCGTTCCAATTTCCGCCACCACCGGATAGTGGTCCGAGCTGAGCGCCTGGAAGACGACCGGCTGTGATATGTGATCGTTCATGTTCGTGATAAAGATGGCGAGCATTGCATGTGCCCCGGATCGTGTCAACTGGGTAGGGCTGTCGGGGCTCAGGATGATGTGGGGGGCCTCTAGATCGTCGTTTGACCGTTCCGATTTGAGACGGTGTTTCCCCACGATTGCTACTTTGCATTCAGGTCTCCGGCGATGGTGAACTCCCTCTGCCGCCTAGTGAGCTTGTCTATATCCCTTCGTAGTTCGGCAGACGTGCCGTCGTCGACTTTGGCTTGTGTAGGACAGTAGGCCACGATGAACGATGAACGAGGTGGCGACTTCCACTCCAACGGCTTTGATTATTTTGAACTTGAAGTCCGGCAGCAGGCGGCAGGCGATGATGCTCCACAAGTCGATTTCCACTCTCCCCCCTCTGAAGCTTGATCAATCGAACCTCACCAGTCTAAAACCCAGGATTGTAGCACTTACCTCGGGCTTCAGGTGGGTTTCGGTGATGAAAGCCACGTCAATCTCCTTCTCCTGAAGGAAATCGCTGAGCTCGACGATTTTGCTCTTGAGTTTGCCAGACCCAGTTTGATTTTGTTCCAGTTTGCCAGACCCAATCTAGAAGCCATTTTCAATGACGAAAAGGCCCCCAGTGTAGATCTGGTCGAACCGGCATTTGCTCATCTTGCTGCCGGCGGAAACCAGGAGGAAAGAGCGGGGGCCATTCGCTGGTGGATGAAGCCGGCGGTGCTGGAGCTTGAACCAACGCAGCTGCTGCTGCCAGTTGCTTGTGCGGTTGTAACGGTGGGAGTATTAGAATCGCTCGACGGGGAGCCGCGATGGCCGGATAGTTCACCTCGTTGAGTACAGGAACACGGTTCTTCTTCGGTAGGGTCCTGGTGGAAGCCTTCACGCAACTACGTAACTATACAAGGGGACTATAGCCCCTCCATCTATTTTCTATATTTTGAGCTTCTTTTGAAAAATCATCGAACATTTTACCACCTCATTAAATACGGTCCAACCTCCTAAGGCAATTGCGAATCAATTACACTCATCCATAGTCTCTTTTCTCTAGCACGTGCTTTGTAGCTCACAGTATCGATGTGTGTTTATTTACCAGCCGATGCTTGCTACAACGATTCAAATTGGTAATATGGCTATTGCGTCTAAACGTAGTATCGTTTGTGTTTGCGGAAAACCAGCATTGTAAACAATCACAGAAAAAAATGCTGAAAACTAATTAGCGCGTAAAAAATATAGACGCGGAAAATTACACTGTTCCGGGCGGACATGGATCTTCTCCAACAAGTTCGCCCTAAATGTATGCAATTTCTATAGCATTATGCCATTTTCTACAGCATAACTGACATAATGCAATGGAAATCGCATACATTCAGGAGATAATATCGTTTAAATTTACGCTCTTTATGGCGTTTCCTTTATGTGCATTACTTTTCGTGTAAATTTCAACAACTTTCTCTATCTGTGAATTTTCACGTCAGATTTACCTGAAAACAAATATGGTTCTCATCCAGCATACGTTTCACGTGAGAGTGACTTGACACTCACGTAAGAATGAATGACACATAACCTATACATAACCATTGGATTCGCAGAGGTAAGCGATATCTCATGTGCAACTAGGTGAGGATTTTCCGAACCTGCATGTTCCATACTTGGAAAAAATATCAAAGAAGCAAGATGAAGCTACATGAAACCTAGAACTTCAAATTTCTATTCCAGATTTCAACCTTCAAGGGTGGACTATTTAACAGCAGAAATAGCAACAATTTGTAAGAAAGAAACTAGTTTTATAATTTAACAAATTAGATAAATTTCATTCCACATTCGTCAGTGACTTTAATTTGTTCTCCAACAGTGTTTTTCGAAGCGCAAAAGCCAAAAGACAGCATTCCCAGTCTAATGATAAAAACATCATTCTGCATCAAATACATTTCAACGCATCAAGCGCATCAACAATGTGAAGAGGTCTTCTATTTACGCAGACAGTCACTAAATAATCAGCACTGCCACGCTCAATGCTTCTAGGAGCAAATAATGAACGCGAAATGCAACCATCTTGCACTTAATTTCCAACATGTGTAGAATAAGTTTTCCGTATCGGAAACGCAAGCGAACGAAGCAACCATTGCGATGCATTTACCTACGACCTTCCTCACCCTCACATTGCAGCCGGCATGGCAATAGCGTAATGTGACCAGACGTCCCGCGTTTCGCGGGACAGTCCCGCATTTTCGCTATTTATCCTGCGCTGAAAAGCGTCCCGCGAAATGTCCCGCATTTTACAAATTTCTAGATAATGTCCCGCGAAATCATATTTCTTAGTATTTTCAAAGAAATTATATGATTTTTAAAATATATAATTTTGACTAAAGCAAACGTTTTGTAAGACAATTGTATGGATCATAAAAGTCAAGATTAAAATCTGTGATACAGAAAAAAATATCTCTATAGTTTGTTTTACTCAAGCCTTATAGCAGTGTCAAATTCTCAAATCTCATTCAGGATTCAAATCAAGCGCGACTCAAACCCCACCCGACTCATGGCCCAGAAAATCGTTCATGATTCGACTTGCAATTTGCATCATTGCATGATTTCAACGTGTTCTTCTACGATGTATTCATCAAATTAACTTTCTTTCCCTAAAACAATGGATAGTAAAACCATACCAATGTCCCACACACTGGAAGGACAATATGTGACGGATCGCCGTCAGGGTCCCACCGGTACGCATGGAAATTTTTTACATTCTTATATATAAAAATGAAATGGTCTGTGTTCGTATCCGCATAACTCGAAAACGGCTGGATGGATTTTTTTCATTTCTTCAGCAGAAACATTCGTTAAAGTTTCCGACGGGTTTATATGATATTTACTCATGTGAAAGTGACAAGAAAAGTCGAGTAAATCATGAAAAACTAAAATTAGGATTCGTATGGAATTTTCACATAGGCAGTTTACAATGCGCATTTACGCCTACTATGCAGAACAACGTCTGCTGGGTCAACTAGTATTTTATAAATATGCTATCTATGTGAAATGAAAATAAAATGCAACATTCCTCCAGGGATTCCGACGCAATTCTCCAAGAATTGCGATGCGATTTCTTTGGTGATTCCGACCGGAGTGTTTCAGGTATTCCGACGGGAATGTCACAGGGATTCCAATGAGAATCTTTTAGAGATGCCGATTCTAGTCCTCCAGGAATTCCGACGGGAATATTCCAGGATTTTTAACTGGAATGTTCCAGGGATTCGGACGGGAATGTTCCAGAGATTTCGACGGAAATGTTTCAGGGATTCCAATGAGAATCTTCTAGAGATTTCGAATGGAATAATCCAGGAATGCTGACGGGAATGTTCCAGAAATTTCGTCGGAAACCCTCCAGGAGCTCCAACTGTTCAGGGAGCTCGTGGGCAATGTTCAATGGTGTAGAGGCAAATCGTCGAAGGATCCCGAATCAAATCGTCAAAGGACTCCGAATTTGTCGTTCAGGGGTTCCGTAAATAATCTTCCAGTGATTCCGGAGGAAATCCTCCAGGGATATTGCAGCTGAGGGATTCCGAAGTAAATCTTCGAGAAATTCCGAAGCAAATCATCGAAGAATTTTGAAGCAAACCATCAAACTCAAAGGATTTCGAAGCAGTTCGTTGAATGATTCTGAAGTAAATCGTCGAGGGAGTCCGAACTGAATCTTCGAGGAATTTCGAAGCAAACCGTCAATGTATTCCGTCGTATGAATCGTCGAATATTCTTAAACAACTCGTCGAAGGATTCCAAAGCAAATCATTGAGGGATTTCGAGGCAATTTCGTTGAGAGATCCTCAAGGAATTCCGAAGCAAATCTCTGAACGATTCTGAAACACATATTTGAATTACTCCGGAGGAGTTCCGAAGCAAAGTAACGAGAGATTCTGAAGCATATCCTCCATGGATTATAAAGCGTATTCCCTACAGATTCCCAATGATACCGATATCGAAAGGAATCCAGTGTGATTTTTTTCTGGATTCGGGTGGGAATACTTCGATGAAGGAATTTTTTAGATATTCCAATGAGAATTCTTCTCGGATTCTGATGGAAATTCCTCTCAGATTCTGATGAGAATCCTTCTCGCATGCTGATGGTAATTGTAGAGATTATCATGCTGCTAGGCAAGCGGAAGTCTGCAGGAAAACTGTCACTCTAGTCGGTGATGGTTTACCACATGTCTTTGACTGCTGGCAAAGTACCACGATTGCTTTGATTGATATTTTGCTGACTCTTCGTTGTTGTTTATATCAAACTTACATTGATGCTTTCAAATCATTTAGAAATTACTTTTCATAATTAAGTGCAATTTTATTGCCACTTAGGAATCTTTCTCAGAAATGAGAAACAAGCTCATTTGTCTTACACTTATTTTATTATATTAGGATGAATATGGGAGATAACTCTTTTGTCTTCAAACCTTTTCAGTAATTAATTATGCTACATGTTGAATATTGTTATTTTTACTAACTAACTTTTCAAATTACTGATCATAATACCTGAAAGTTTACAGTTCGCCTTTGAGTGATAAAACGGCCTACTTCTCCATACCAATAAAATGGGTGCTTTGATGAACATTGTGCAACTCAAATGAATTGCATAAAATCCATTATAGCACTTATTTGGGTGCTATAATGGAAAACCTATATTAGAATAGCTGTTACATGACCACATTTTGCTCAATTAGCTTGGGTGAGTTTCAAATAGTGTATTCTCTGAATCGCGTAATAAAATAAATAGTTTGATGGACACGACATCAAAATTATCCAAAGGCAGGTTCGCTTCAAGGTTTATAGATCATACAATGTAGCACAATAACATGAATTCTGCTTGTTTTCTTCAGCAACAAGTTTTTGACTCCAATGATCGTGTGCAGTAAATCAAACTGAACTATTTTGGCCAAAATTTATTATATTGAAGCCCATTTTTCTTCATTGCAAAAAAAGCGTGTGGAAATCCCCAAAAAACCATCACTAGTTGAACTAACATCAGTGTAATGATTTAATTCAGCGCTGTGTTGAATTATGTCTGTACTATTTCTTATCACAACTTCTGTTCAAGCTTTGTTCACACAATTTTGGCGAAGTTATACAACTACAACATCTTATTTTGAAAAACAACTTTATTAACTGTTTCGTTAAACCTTTAACAAGCATTTTTACTAAGCCTCAATTCAGCTACATGCGAATTCTTCGAAAATAATAACGCATAGAAGGTAACATCATCAAGATCTCCAATGGACTTATTTTGAAGCAATTGCTATTTTCATTTTAAAATTATCATTTTATAATCATTTTAAATTTTTCCTAAATCGGATCTCGAACTGCTGTCATTTGATCATCCTCCGGTAACGTTGCCATCCGCGCCATCCTTGATTTGTTAGATATGGCCCACTCAATGCATAACATAAATAATCTTATTGCTGAATATGAATCATAATTGGACTCTTATTCAATATAGTCGATCTGTCAAACTACAGTTTGTTAATAACTGTACAAGATTTTTATTTCAACCATTGTTCAGCCAGTCATAACCATCGCACATGAGCATGAGCATGAGCATGAGCAGGATAACCGTACAATTCGTAGTTGCTACTCCGTGATTGACTAGAACTTGCGAAATTGCACAGGGAACCAATTGAATGGAGCTTGGGTTTTTAGCTATCATTCTCAATGTGCAAATTTCGGAAATTCAATGCATTTTACTAAGTCAATTACGGCGCCGGCCACGTCCTTACGGTCATCAAGGGAAGGAAAATTATTAGTTCAACTCTCGTTGCTACTAGAGACCGAGTATACCTCTGCATCTCCACGATAGTTTTAGGATAGGATATTGTGTTAGTATGAAGGGATATATTATCTGGATTCACTTTGGTAAGTGATGCGATCTATGGGATAGGAATTTATGAATGAGAATTAGAAGTACTAGAGTAATGAGAAAGTATTAAAGTGAATTCTAATGGGATTCATTTTTTACAATTAGAATTTGAATGCTATTGGATTCTAATACCACGCACACGTCTACCATACCATCGCTACCCGTACATCAACCTCACACATTCTTACTTGTATGAGGCCTGCACGAGCATAGCGACCGTATATAGCATTTGTATGCGGGTACAAATGAATACCAATCTATTTTTACATTTTATTTACTGCTACTAAGTAACAGGCAGCTTTTTATAACAATTCTATATTTAGAATCATACTTGCTAGCAATGAGAATTTGATTTGCAAAGAGATTGAGTTATATGATTAATGAAATTATCTAATAGGAAATTGGAAAGGGCCAGGGATCAAACCCTTAATCTCCTGCTTATGAGGCAGAAGCAGTGACACAAGGCCCCCAAGCACCCTTTTGTTCAGCCAGTCATAACCATCGCACACTAGGAAAACTACGTAAAAATAATGTCGATAAACGATAAAATAAAATGCGTCCTTAATGCTATTTATGAATTTATGAAAATAAAATCAATGTTTATTCGACCTTCCTCAGAATCTCTTGATAAACGGTTGCGATATGATTATGATTATTCCAATTTCGCCGCAATAAAGATCAACATCCATGCGTTAATATTTCATTCCACACACCAAAGATTCAATAATTTTCCGATGTTATTCAACGGCGTTAAGCCGGCTTTTAGTAAATTTAGTTCCGCATGAATGCATGATTTTTTTTCATTGCTCCAGAAGTTTTGTTCGTTATAATCTCCGACAGTTTAATAAATCACGAATATAAAAAGCATGTCTTGAAAACAAATAATTATTTTCCTATAAATCAAATTTTCCAAATCTAGAATCCAGATTTTCTATCAAACTGAAAAAGCATAATGTTTTTTCCCACTGTGCGATAGATCAGATAAATGTGAAATCCAATGGTTAAGAAGGACAAAGGTTAAGAAGGATGTCTAATGCTTGCTTATTAACTTACTGTTCAAACTCAATTCGACCACCCTTTCAGAGCATCGCATCACAGTCGAGCAGAGAACTTTAAAAATCATTAGTTCAGCACATTGTTAAACTTCCCCAATGTGCTGAAATGTGAAAGAACGAAAACGTAAGTTCGACTTCAAATAAAGGTAGTAAACAAATAAATAGACCATGTCGAATATTAGTTAGATTAAATGCTGAAATGAAATCTGTCTAGCGAATTATTTAGCATTCATTTTATTCAGCTACAAAGATCACAAATAAACAATAATTCAACCTAGATGCTTATTTGTGGCTTGTCGTTGTTTGTTGGGTCGTTGAAAAATTAATCTTTTTGCAACTAGTTATACAAATTACTATAATATAATTTTTTTTTGAGCATAACTACTAAAATGTTATTGTATTTTAGGCGCAATATATCAATAATTTGAGTAGTATTTAACAGTCCGAAACGTGAACGCGTGTGCTGCCGTAAAACCAAATAAACGGAAACAAACCATGCTGCTATCTAATCAAAAGAAACCGCGCGCCAAACGCCTCTAGTTTGCCGCCCTCGCTATATGCTAGTTAAATCGTTTCATTCGATTGTACCAACAGCAGACAGTCACATGTTCACCGAAGTTGAAGCACACTGCCGCCGTTGGAAAGCAGGTACTTCTACTAGGCTGCACCACGCGCTTCAGTGCCGAATCGCTTTGAAGCTGCTCGCAATGACTGCTACCGGTGCTGCGCTCCTGATCAAATCGGCGCTGACATTTTAACAATTACGGCACGATTCTGCTGATTTGTGAGCGGTGATTACTGCGCGCGCCCCTTGAGGGCGACTTGCCGGTCGTTGGTAGATGCCGCTCGAATAAATCGTTCCGACACCGGACTCGCGTGTGTGGCTATGTGGCGGGTTTCCGTAGTGAGTGAGTGAGGTACCGCTTTGAATTCGGCTGCTCAGGCTCACTCTGCAGTGCGCGAAGAGAACGTGTATGTACAAAAGACGACCCCATGCTGCCTAGACGGTACCGGGCTATCATGGTCTCGGGTTAGTCTTGCTTTTGCGTGGAAAGCTTGTGCTTGCTTACTCCGTAATCATTCTCGAGAGACATTTAAAAATGACCGAAATATTTTAAAAAATTTCAAATGGCGAAAAAAGGTTGCAGAAAAAAAGTCGAAGGATGATTATTTTTTTTAATAAAAAAAATGCATTTGGATTTTTTTTTCTTCAAAAGTCTAGAAATAATTTAATTAACTAAATAATAATAACTTTAATTAACTAAAGGATGTTAAATTATTCCTTTAGTTAATTACAGTAAGCTAGCAGCATGGAGTTGGTCTTTTCTTATAATATGTCGGAGAACGGTTCGGCACTTCATCTCACAGCTCTCATTTCTGTACTATACCTTTCAAAGGAGAACATTGATGATAAAAAAGATAAATTTTGTCAAAGCAGTTAATTTTGAAGATTTAAAAAAAATATCATGATACTTTTCGGAGAATGAGGAAACCGAGGATAAGGTAAACCACCTACTCTCATACTCTTGGTTTTTCGGCTGATGTTCATCATTTGGTTCTGAACCGTAAACTTCTTCGAACGACTTGTACTTATCGCCTTAAAGCTCCGGCAATGTGCATCATTTCTATCTGGGTGCTGCGGACAGAGCCGTTTTTTGCTCTCAAGCGAGTAATGGAATACTTATTTTGAAATTAAACCCATGTGCAAAATTATTTTACAGTTATTTAGTTTTCAAACATTAACCGCTCTTCGGTCTTCTCTTTTCATGGTGCACGTGGGCGTACAAATGTGCGAGACTCTACATGACTTAGCTATGGTTTGCATGCATTCTCGCTTCAATCAACTGTTTGATTTCGTGAAATTTACATAACAAATCACTAATTGGGCCTATTGGTATTGTACAGAAAACTAATCATTTATATTTATATTATTATTTGAAAGCCAAAGATTAATTGATCATTTAAAAAAAAGTCTTCCATTTATTTATCTCGCACAATACTCAATATTGTTCAATCATTTATTTTACTCCTAGTTGATCCAAATGTAGAAAATAAAAATGTTGATTTCAAACTTTCGCTCGGAGTGAGTCTATCCACTTTTTCAAAATGGTATCATCAAACAAACACCTACCTGAAAATCACCACACAACAAATTCTAAACATTACATTTTAAAATGTATCCTCAAACCGTTCGGTCCACCTCGGGCCAAGAACTTCAAACTGAAACCATATTTCTATGAAAATACGTTCTTTTGTGAATCAATTTTCAATCGTCTAAGACGAGTTTAGTACTCTCCATTTAATTCCACTACGGTTTTGTTATCCTTGCAGATACGTGTCGGTAGATTTATCCTTCGTTGAACCCAATAGAGACTTGAGTTGGTTGCTTCTACTGGAGAATACTAGATCGATGCCGAATTTCCTTAGTCGAGAGCGTAGCTGGTTGGTGATGTGTTTATCATATGGGACCGAAACTCTTTTTAGCGTCGTAGGGTCCTTTCCTTCTTGTTGATGATCGCTCGTATAGTCCTCTCCTGGTATCCGTTGATCTTCGCTGTTTCCAAGACGTGTTGTAGTTCCTTCGTTTTTCCTTCTTCGCTCAGGGGTATCGTCTGCATCCTGTGGATCATGTGATGAAATACGGCCACGATATGTTGATACGAATGGTTCGATGTATATGGGATGACTCTCATGGTGTTCGTGGGCTTCCAGTTCACGACGAATCCTTCGATGATCTGTACTGTGGGTTTGCCAGTACGGACTTCTTCTGCTGATTTCGCTCGCAAGTTGTTTAGTTTTTTCCTGTGTAGTCTCCTCTTCCGGTCTGATTCACATTCTTCTGCCATCTTTACCTTGTTCAAAAATAAATCGAATGATTCAGGATTGTCCTTTGCTAACTTCAAATACGTATTATAGCACTCCAAAGTTACTCGTTCTAATTTAACGTAATGCCTATTTATCGATGTCTTCATGAACACGGACTCTGCTTTCTTATTAATACTTTTTGGAACATGAGATCCCATCTTAATCTTATGGCTGACGGGTGTCAGCCTCTCTTTTAGGCACTTCTTAAGGAAGGCCACGTCCTTATTAATACTAGCGATTGTTCTCCTCAAATTGAACAAAGTATTTCGCTCATGCCGCTCGGATGCCATTTTCAGAAAAAAAATATTTTAAGCTCTTTTTAGTAGGAATGTATTCAACCGGATAAGGCGTGTTTAGTACTCTCCATTTAATTACACTACGTTTTGTTATCCTAATATCTTCAATAGTGTAATAATAGCCTATTCAGATTACGCCATTAATGACATAATAATTGGCGTTTCAGGGTAAATACGCTTTATGATGTCATTATTTACGTAATATTCCATACATTTTGCGCTGTCAAAAGATACCCTCTAAAAAGAATTTATTACGAACAATTATTACGAGAGAGCTTCCGTTCTAACTGGAATGCAGGGAGAAATTCAACAAAACAAAACTGACAAGCGTCACGCTCTCTTTACCAGAGAGAAAATTCTCTCTGTTTTCATTCCGTTTCGTAGTTGACAGTCATGCTCTTTCTGTCGCACCAGGGTCGAATGCATGTTAGATGGAAATCTTCTGAGCGCTGAAGAATAACTCGGATTGTGATGGTTTTGTGGAAAGCATTTTATATGATGAAAAATAATGAAGATAATTATTTATTCTCCACTTATTCAACATGAATTGTTTAAAAACAGATGCTCTCTAGAATTAACATGAAGTATTTAACTTAAACCTAGATTTAATAGAACAAATCGAATAAATTTTCAAAGTTCAAGGGCCAATGCGGAAGACAATTTAAAACGTAGGAATGGTTGTAAAACGAATATATTTCATGAATAAACATGATTTCATAAATTGTTTCAATTCTGCTCCTTGAATGGCTTAATATACTTTGGATTTCAACATTTTTCACGTGGGACAACTGTACGATTTGAATGGGTTTATACATATAATTTATACATATTCATCCAACATCCAGTTTAAATTATATCACATTGACACGATTCGATTTTGTTAGAAGCTGTATCATTGATTGTCGAGTAGAACGCAATGGTTCAGATTCCATTTTTGAAAAAAAAATAAATTGCTGAGTTGCCCTTCATACATGGAGATACTGGTGAAAATACATTTTAGTTCGATAATATTTCTTGAAAATTGGTCCAATCGTCCTTTTTTTATTTATTTGTGAGAATTCCCAAAAGTATCTAAATTTTTCTATCAAATCTCCGTTCGATCATAGTACAGAATCAAAATATTTTTTAAACTTAAACATAAATTGAGGAATAGTCTGATTCCCCGAAGAACGGCACACCCAACTAATGAATGTAGCTTCGCTCATTATCCTTAATGAGAGCTTCAAATATTCTTCGAAAATCCCTTTTCATATTTTTTTTATATTTTTTTTCGTAGAAACTTTGTTCAGAAAAAAATGTTCGATTGTCGCCACACAAATGCTTGATTTCGCAAATTAAATTTTAAAACTCTCCTTGAATTCAACCCTGTATTAGCGTGCAAATGAGGAAGCATGGAAACGTCAAGATATATTATCTTGCTGCAGTCTGAACACCTCGTAATAATGGGATACCCTCTCACTTAACAAAGTCATAAATAGCCCAATCTGAATAGGCTATAAGCTGCAATTGTTTTCTTCAAGTCGAGTCAAGTACGAGACACTGAAGACGACCACACAGTTGTGGTCGAAATACGTATCTGCAAATATAACACAACGTAGTGGAATTAAATGGAGAGTACTAAACTCGTCTTAGACGGTTGAATACATTCCACTAAAACAGCGGTTCTCAACCTTTTTCTTGAGAGGTACCCATTCGAATTTTTTCATAACCCTCAAACTGCCGGGACGAATCTTGACAACTTAAAACAGCTCGTTCTCGGTCAATTTTCTACTAAAATGCAAGCGGTTTCAACTGTGATCAAGGGGAATAGCAGTTCCAGCATGTAGATGGGTAAAATGGCCAGGATGACCCTCCCTCTTTAAGAGGGGGGAGTTTTGAAGTGTGACATAAGTCATTTTTTGAGCAAATGTTTAGTATTTTGAAACTTTTAACGTCATAACAGGTATTTCAGAATAAGTAAATAATGGTCAATGTGAATGGTTGACAACAATGGCCAAATAGACATAAATTGACCTCCGGATGACCTTCTAATATGTTCCAGAAACCCGAAATATCCGGTATAAAAGGCCAGCATAGAATCACCGAACATATCGGTCTTCCGACACCTCAAACTTCTCAGAATCTCATGAGTAATTTAGAAAATGCCTTAGTTTCTTGGTAGGGTAAAACTGGCCATGAGATGGCCACGGAACAGGTTCCGGAAACCCGCAATTTCCGGTATACAAGGCCGACATAAAACTACATAACAAATTAGGCTTCAGACACTTCAAACTTCTCAAAATCTCAAGAGTAATCTGGAAAACGCCTTAGTTTCTTGGTAGGGTAAAACTGGCGGTGGGATGACCATGGAACAGGTTCCGAAAACCCGGAATTTCCGGTAAAAAATGACCCACATAAAACTACAAAACAAATTAGGCTTCAGACACTTCAAACTTCTCAGAATCTCATGAGTAATTTAGAAAACGTCTTAGTTCTTTGTTAGGGTAAACCTGGCCGTGTGGTGGCCAGGTTCCGGAAACCAGAATTTCCGGTAAAAAATGGCCAACCTAAAAGTACAAAACCTCTTAGATTTCCGACACATCAAACTTCTCAGAATCTCATGAGTAATTTAGAAAACGCCTTAGTTTTTTGGTAGGGTAAAACTGGTCATGCGATGGCCACGGAACAAGTTCTGGAAACCCGGAAATTCCAATTCAAAAGGCAGCATAGAATCACGGAATTTATCGGTATTCCGACACCTTAATCCTCTCAGAATCTCATTAGTAATCCAGATAACGCCATAGTTTTTTGGTAGGGTAAAACTGGGCATGTGATGATCACGAAACAGGTTTTGAGAGCCCGGAATTCACGGTACAAAAGGCCAACATAGAACAATAAAACAGGTCCAAACCCTTATCTTACCTTACACCTTACTTCTCCGGTACTAAAGACCAACGTAAAACTACAAAATAAATCACTCTTCAAACATTTCTATGTTCGGATGTACCACTTTGACCAGCTATTAGATCTATCGCAGCATTCCCCGTATTTTTAATGTATAGGTGCATCTCCAATTACTCCAATACTATTGATAAGCAATGCAGTATCGGTTTCGATATAGTTTTTGTTTTTTGTAGTTTGTTTTTTTGTCTCAAGAGGATCATGATAGCCTATTTGGACCCTTCACAGAGAGCAATCTCATTGAATGTGCGCCCCTCATCAATAAGAATTCAATCCTTTCTTGAGAATACAGAACAGCAATACTGTTATTCGACCAAGTATCGGAGCCCTAGCCACCTCTTCGTCTTGCTTCTACAATATCACCAGTAGAACATCACACCTGGGATTTAGCTATATGTACAAAACCATTTCCATCTAAAACATTTGTCCTGCAATGAGAATTTCATTGTACGAGAAAGGCAAAAACGGACCTGAAAACTAACGGGATATATGAATGTTGCAGGTCCATGAATTTGGCCGAAATTTTCATTGTTTCGTGAAAAATTCCATTTCACAGTAAATTTATAAATCAAGCTTCCTACAGGACTTTTTTTACTATTGAAGGCTTCCGAGTCTCTTGAAGGGAAGCTTCCGAACCTCTTGAAGGTAGGCTTCTAAGCCTGTTATGAAAAGGCTTCCAAGCATCTTAAAGGGAGGCTTCAGAGCCTCTTGGAAGGCGGCTTTCGAGCCACTTAAAAGAAGGCTACTGAGCTTTTTGAAACTGTGATTCCAAGCCTCTTGAAAGAAGAATTCAGAGCCTCTACAAAGGAAGCTTCCGAGCCTCTTGAAAGGAGGCTTCCAAGCCTGTTAAAGTGAGGCTTTCGGGCCTCTTGATTGGCGGCTCCCGATCCTATTGAAGGGAGGTTTCCGAGCATATTGAAAGAAGGCTTCAAAGCCTTTTGAAAGCGACTTTCGAGCATCTCAAAAGGAGGCTTCTGAGCCTCTTGAGTGTACGTTTCAAGCATCTTGGAAGAAGAATTTAGTGTGTCTTGAAGGAAAGCTTCCGGGTCACTTAAAAGGTGGCTTTTGATACCTTGAAAGTGGCTTTCGATCCACTCAATAGGAAGATTCTTAAAAGTACGGTTCCAAGTCTCTTGAGAGGAGAATTCCGAGCCTCCTGAAAGGAGCCTTCTGAACATCTTAAAAGGAGTCTTCCAATCCTCTTAAACGTAGGCCACCGCGCCTTAAAAAAAAAAAGGTTTCCAAGTCACTTGGAAGGAGGCTTCCAAACTTCTTGAAAGGCGGCTTTTGAGCAACTTATAAGGAGAATTCTGAACATCTCTGAGCCTCTTTAAAGTAGGCTTCCAAGCATCTTGAAAAAAGAATTCCGAGCCTCTTGAAAGGAGGCTTCTGAACCTTTTGAAAGGAGACTTCCGCGCCTCTTGAAAAGAGGCTTCCGAACCACTCGAAGGAAAGTTTCCGAGCTTCTTGAAAGGTGGCTTTCGAGCCACTTTAAATGAGGCTTTTGAACTTCTTGAAGGAGACTTCCAAACCTCAGTGAATGGTTATGTGCGCACATGTAAATCATAAAATTAAAATTAAATATATGCGGATTATCCTCAGTGTACGCTGTTCTGGTTTGAAGGGCACACAGATAGAAAAAGTTGTTGAACTTTACACGAAAGTAATGCACATAAAGGGAATGTCAAAAAGAGCGTAAATTTAAACGATATTTTCGCCTGAATATATGCAATTTCTATTGCATTATGTCACTTTTGGTATGATTTATGCTATAGGAATTGACATAATGCTATACAAATTGCATACATCTAGGGCGAATGTTTTGAAAACGCTCCATGTACGCCCAGAATAGTGTAATTTTCCACGGCTTTATTTATTACGCGCTTATTAGTTTTCATTATTTTTTTGTGTGCAGGATTCAATAGGCTTTGGTTCACTAATCGCCGAGCATATGATGTACAAGACAGAGTAAAAAAATACACAGTGATCAAAACTTTATCAATAAGTTTTGATTGGAATTGTAATATATCTGCCATTACTCATTATTGTCTGAGGAACCCCCTAGGGCCAGCGAAGGTACCCCCCCAGGGGTACATGTACCCCAGGTTGAGAACCACGGCACTGAAAAGAGCTTAAAATATTTTTTTTCTGAATTAATTTTCGTTTTTACAACAAATGTACGTCCTAAATGAAATCCAATAACTCAAATGCATCCGGCCAGGTCTGTACTACAAAATTTGAATTTTATTTTGAATGGAAGAAGTAAAATTTTAACTTTGCTGAACAGAGAAACTAATTGTACATAAAAATACGTACTTTTGTGAATCAGGGTGTCGATTATCTGGACAAACCTGGACAGTCAGGGAAAGTCAGGGAATTTGATTTTGGACCTGGAATGTCAGGGAAAGTCAAGGAATTTAGATTGAGGTCAGAAAAAAAATATCAAAATCCAATATTGAAAATGTATAGTCAAAAAATTGTATTACATATATACTGGAATCTGCAGCGAATCTGTCCTTGATCCACAATAGACTGGCTCAGGAAACAAAAAGTGGTCGAAATCCACGGGGCACCCCCAGGATTGTGTCTTTTGGTGAGAAAATCAATTTCAATTTCAGCTCAATCGCTTGCTGCATAAGCTGGCGCATTTGATTTGAAGTTTGTATGGGGATTTCAGTCATACCTCCGATACTAATTCGATCTGGAAATTGGTTCTGATTGCTCGATTGAGCTCAGAATTGCAAAAAGGGCTGTTGGTATATAACCGAACATGTTCACAGAACATTGTACTCGTATTTAAACGCGGATTAGAACATGTATCATATGATTTCAAATGAGGACATCTGGATCTCCCGGAATCTGGATCGCCTTGCGGTTAAAGGTGTAAGAAGTTCTTGCGGAGAATGTGAGTTTGATTCTTGAACGTTTTCGGTTGGGAAACATTCCGACTTCCTATGGCGGGCATAGAAAAGGTTTTAATAGCAACTGAGCAAATACTTATAATTAGTATAGTCAAATAAAGTCACGATGCAATCGTTAATGGCGTATACGTTTCGAATATTACTAATTTACCATTAACTACAAATTCTTTCTGTTATGCTTCTAGAGATGATTAAGAATGACTAGAAGTGATTCGGCTTCCAGTAACTCAGGGACTCACTCGGTCTTGAAGAACTTCAACACGAGTTCTTCTTTGTTGAATGCATCGAAATAACTCTATCCTACCTAAATTTTAAAACAATGAAATTGAAACCATACGTTAACATCAAATACGCTTCGATTGGGTTTAAAATACTTAGATTTACTTCAATTTCCAATTCGGTTCTGCAAGAAAAAAAATCAACCGCGATGTTCTCCCTCCATCAGAATAGCAAACGAGTCAGCTAGTGCATGAGGCCTCGATGATTGAGATTTGAGCATGATTTTACCAGCACTGATCTTCATAAGCTTCTATTGTTCATGCTTTAAGGAATATTTATTAATTTTTAGAACAACTTACATCATAGATTCATAGAAGTACTCACTGGAAAGTCTCCAAAATAACCTAAGTTGAATGCCCAGGAATCAGACGAATTCCGAAAAAAAAATCTGCTTTATGTCTTTTATAAAAGTTATAGAATTGAAACCATTAAATGTAAACAATGATACATTCTATAAATTGAAACCATCATATTTTCATTTTTTTTTGATAGTCTGGAAAGTCAGGGAATTTCATTTTCAGATTTAAGTCGACACCATGTGAATTAAAACTCGTTCTTCTCAAAAACTGGACATCCTATCAAAACCATGAGGAACTACTTTGATGCTAATACAAAAATGTCCCCTTTTACAAGTTCCCCGGGGAAAAATCGTAGGTCCCGGAAGCGGTTAAAATCGTCAATGGTCCATTTTATATTAATTCCTCGCTGCCTGATCGAAAACCATGGAAAAATAACCGTCAAATGACTAGCCTTGGTGCCAAAACTGAAATGTCTCCTGTACGGGTTCCCCGGGGACAATCCGTAGATCCCGGAAGCGA
The DNA here is from genome assembly GCF_024139115.2 of Armigeres subalbatus. NCBI lineage: Eukaryota > Metazoa > Arthropoda > Insecta > Diptera > Culicidae > Armigeres > Armigeres subalbatus. The sequence continues at coordinate 295,616,362 of NC_085140.1, read as the reverse complement.
TCAAAGTCGTCAATGGTCCATTTTATACTCATACCTCGCTTCCTGATAGAAAACCATGAAAAAAGAACCATCGAATGACCAGTTTTGGAGCAAAAACTGAAATGTCCCCTTCTACGGGTTCCCCGGGCCCCCCCCCAGCGACTTCAGGATCCGTATTTTTGGTTGGTTTTTCATTCTTGACGTATCAGAAGACTTCTGGAATGTAATCATAATGGAAGATCGATTAAAAAGCTTGATTCAAATGAATTTGTGGCCTAATCCCTTATAAAACTCCCGATCGGCACCGATTCTAAACAAATGGTCATATCTAACTTGATTCCGGTCCGATTTAGAATTTCAACATATGGTTCCAATCAGAAGAAGCTCTGCTTTATTTGTGTTTACTAATATTATTCTGTTTTCACCCACAACTTATCCTAATACTCACCACAAATTTACGGTTCTGAACCTTCTTTCGAAAAACCCGGAATATCTCCGGTATCCGATGGACATGGTCGGTTTCACGAACATATGGTGAAACAACATTAAATTTCTAGTTCAAGCATCACTGAATTGTCAAAATCTGATAATAATTGACATAGTTACAACACATCTAATTATACCCAAAATTTGCCTATCCCAGTTATTTTGGACATCCCCTGTAAGTAACATTTTTTTCATGAATTAACTTGAGTACTGATATCAAATCCTTTCATGTTGTTCCATTGTTACATTGTTACTTAGGTCTTTTTGAAAAGTTAAGCGAGAATTGTTTGATTTTGTGGCGGTTTTAGAAGAAATTGGATGTTGAGAACGTCGTACAGCGTTCCATAACTGTGTACGACAAATGCAAGAATCGTTATAATGTTTTTATTTCAGCATCCCAAATCCTGGGAAAAAAACTCAAAGGTGCAGCCCAATCGGGTTGTACGCAAAGGTGACGTAGGACGAAATTGATGGTATTTGCCATAATAATTTGTGTCGTTTTATTAACATTGAGCAAACTGCTCGAAGGCCAACTGAATCAAGAAGTCGAATAGTTGTTCCCAGTTGGATGGACTTTGATTTTCTAACCGTGGAATTAACATGACTCATCGGCCGCTGAAGCCACTCGACTGGCTTTCAGTCGGGGACATCACAATCCTTACTTTGCCACGTACGCTTACATCGCGGGCAAAAACCAAACGTTGCAAATAAATATATTTGTGTTTGGTGTCACGCCACTTCTGATTTCTGATTCTGCTTATTTCTTCTTTATTTCGGCCATTTTTGAGGATGGTGTCCTCCAAAAAGGTTTTTATACAAAAGAAGGTTGATCTGACAATCCGATATGAGCTTTCTTCAAAGTGCAAAACTCAATCGTAACTAGCAAATTTGATAGCGCGGCGGAGGGAGATGATGCAATTAATTTTAACGGATAGAATCATTAATAGCAACCAAGCTACCACGCTAAACCCGATGCCGCCGAAACAATCCATTTTCGCAATTAACTCTTTCTTTCCATAAAATAATGGTCCTGAGAAAAAACAATTTTCTTTTCCCAATGCGTCTTTCCAATAACTGCATCCGAACGCTTGTCAGCACCTTGCGTTGAAATTGTCCGACCGCCACTTGATGATTTTTCGCTAAACCTCCACCATTTGGAAAAAAGTTTAAGCATTGCCACTGCTACCCACACCTTCGTGCTGCTGTGTCCGTTCCGCTGCGATCGCTTTCATGCGTCTGCTCTGCGTGAAACCTTGTTCAAACTGAGGATTAGATCCAAACCTGCAAGTGATTGATTTTTGATGTCTGTGCTAGTGATGCATGTACGTGATTGGTTGGTTGACCTATTTCTAAACTATAATCAATTATCGATAATAAATAGTTACAAATCAGTATTTTCAAATAAATACAAAAAGCGTTGACTCCTTGATCCAATGGTCCAAAAAAATTGAAAATCCATCGAGAAACGGCTGAGATATTCAAGTTTAAAGTCTATCATATTTTCGTGACGGTCCCCGATTTTCGCAATCGTGAAGTGTACCCCAATGTAAAAAACACAGACGTAGTCCTACGTCAAAATAGTATCGAGAAATGGACTACATACTATAAGAAAATCTTATAGACGATTCAAATGATGTTATGCTGCCGTTTCATATGTTCCTCTACCAACACTAGATCACAAAAAATGCGCCACAGAAAGAAGCGCGCCAATTCGACATCAATCGGCTTCAAGTTCCGTTTCGTTGCTGCGGGCTCAATTTACATACCCAGAGCTAAATTTTTGGAAGCCGTTTTCTTCCGAACCATGCTGAAGCCCTATTTAAAATGCAATCCAAATTATTCAGTTTTGGAATCCCACGAATCTCGCATTCACTTGCCTGGTCTTTCCGCCGCTGCTGCGGGCTGGTTGGTTCGTGCCGTTGCATTCCGTTGGCACTGAGTTGCTTTACCGTACGTGTATCGTCATCCGCCGTCGTTGACGGCCATATAGGATGACGATGGTTGAGTTTGGCTTCATAAATGTTTGATGTGCCGTTTGTGGCTGGGATAAAATTGAAAGGGGAAAACAAGTGCCATCATTTCCCAGTTTTCATTCCTTTGCGATCAGAAGCATGATTTCCCTATGGATACGTATTGGATTTATTTTAAACGGAAAATGAAGTATTAATGTGAAACATGTTTCCGAATTTGTACGGTTTCTTGTTGTGATTCGAGACAATGTGTATCACAATCGCGATAAGCTTGACAGTTTTTTTCTGTTCCCGCGGTTGTACGTACTTCACAGTCTTGGGCCCTGTTATCTTTGGGGACACATTTTCACTTTCCATAGTTATGCCGCTTTTGTTTGTTCGTTTATTTGTCATTGTCTGTCACGGACGCTCGAATTAATCGAAACTTATACTAATGCGGCAAATTAGATTGAGACAGATCATTCATTTATTTAGTCGGGTGAGCCATTCCATTGTTATTAACCATTGATTTTTTCACTTTATAATACTTTCTGTATTTCCTCCGACTACCAAATACAACGAAATATGTTCTTTTTGTAAGTCACAATCCAAGTTACTTTATAAAATGTTTTCTTTTATTTTTTTAAAAACAATTACGCCCATTAAGAATTTCTTTTACCGTTTTGTCTACAATCTTCAATGTAAATTATGAACGACAATGAACGACTGAAAACCAGTTTTTGGATTATGAATCAAAATGATATTTTTTTCTAGTTTCTTGCAATTGAAAATGTGTGGATTATCTTGGCGGGTTTTTCATAAATACATGATATGTGAATTTCACTCATTAAATTATTTAATCGCAAATCGTCCTCCACCTGATCGATCCTTGCCCGCTGTGCAACTCGCCTTCTTTTTCCCGTCGGATCGTTGTCGAGAACCATTTTCACCGGATTACTGTCCGACATTCTGGCTACGTGCCCGGCCCACCGCAGTATTCCGATTTTCGCGGTTTGAACGATGGATGGTTCTCCCAACAGCTAATGCATAGGCTGACCATACGTACCGTATTTAACGGGACAGTCCCGTTTTTTATACCTTATTGTGCTGTCCCGTCGTAATCTAAAAAATCCTCAATTTGTCCCGTTTTTTCATCAATTCTTCCAAAGAGCTCCAAAATGGCATTAAAATTTGACAAACTTCATTAGTGGATTTAACGGAATCGGTAACTTGGTAGGCGAGCATATCCTGAAAACCAGGTTACGCTTCATCTTCAATAAAATGAAACGCAGAGGCATACAGATAGGGTAAAAGTTTCCATAGTCGTGGGTGTTCCTATAGTTGCGGTAGTGTTGTTTTTACACAATCTACGTATTTAACGCAGCAACTTATATAGTATATCAATTTGTTGACCTGTCATTACACGAAATAGAGGAAAACGGGTCGAGAATTGCATCAAAATTGCTAAAGTATCAATAAAATACCTTATCCTTTTCTCTGCTTTGCACCAAGAGTTGTGGTAGTGTTCCTATAGTTGCGAGTCCCATATGAAAACAATGGGATTCGCAACTATAGGAACACGAATTAAAAAATACCGCAACCATTGGAACACTGTACCAATAATTGGAGGTACCATTTTAGGTAACAATGATGGATGCTGGTGCCATTAGAACACCTTTCGGATAAAATATAATTAATAATCTTTCATATGCACCCTTGAGGTAAGTGAAATGAAGTATAGGCTTAGTGTGAACCAAAAAAAGGGGTAGAACGTGCTTAGTTCCTCCACTATTGGGTCTTTTACCCTATCCAGATTAAGTTTATTTTCGATATTTTTACATCTTGCGAAGTAGGCCAATTCTATTTTTTTTCAGGGCTGCTTTACAACATATTTTTCAATCGTTTGATTCCTTTCGAAATATTAAGAATCCTTCAGTCTTTCTGAATAACTCAGAATATTTCGAGTTCATCCACAGTAAAAAAAACGATGATATTAAATAATAATAATCATCAATAAATCAGCTGAACAAAATCAAATCGAGTTTGAGGCGGTTTCAAACCGAGTGAAAATTTGGTCGGATTTCGGTCCTCACGTACTTTAAGACTAAGTGTACAGACCAGGAGCTTCCATATGTGTGAACAAAATAAATGGACAAGATTTCCGGGACTTAATGCTACTTTTAGCATCATTCAAATCGATTTCGATCAAAAAGGACTGTGAATTGATTAGATTTGATATTCATTCACAAGTGCCGACCATATTCATGGAAATAATTAGAATTACTTCTTAATTATGTTCTTTCCTTGTTGAGGTTCTGGTTCCGCAGATTTTTCCAGACTTATATTCATGGAAGAGGGTTTTGGCACGGGAAATCAATAATCCCACCCTATTACTCTTTTCGCATTTGTCTTTTGACATTTTTTCTTAAAATTATTTTTTCATCTTTCTAATGCCCACACCAGCTTTAAAGGCTGGTTTACAGTTCGGAAAACGTGTCACGGGATTTGATTCCCCATGCATTTTGAAGGGCTAGATTTAGGGATCAAAATTGGAAAAGTTCTTCATATTGATCAGTAATAAAATCCTAATAGTTCAATGCATGTTTACAAGTAAATTAAAATAAAATTTCAAAATTCCACTTTTTTTAATATTGAAAAAAAAGTATTTTTTGTTCCTTCGTGTTTTTGTCCACGCCCCTTTGAGTGGCTTAATGCTTAGAAGGTTAGTTAAGATACTAGATAGAAGGTTATGATTGTAAAAAATTCACTCTAAAACTTTTCTCTAAAATTCTTACACGGAAAATTAAAACTAGGCCCATCAATTTTGAAATTTCTACAGCTCTTGAATTTTGTCACAAGGTTTTTGACATGTCTCGTTTTTGCAAGTGCGTTTGTCCCGTTTTTCCACTAAAAGGATCTGGTCAGCCTACTAATGCAACTCGTGGTTCATTCGCCTCCTCCACGTACCGTCCGCCATCTGCACCCCACCGTAGATGGTACGCAATACTTTCCGTTCGAAAACTCTCAGTGCGCGTTGGTTCTCCACAAGGTCTCGTGTCCGTAGAGAACTACCGGTCTTATAAGCGTTTTGTAGATAGTCAGTTTGGTACGGCGGCGAACTCTATTCAATCGGAGCGTCTTGCGGAGTCCAAAGTACGTACGAGCCACTATGCGTCTCCGAATTTCTCTGCTGGTACCGCTATCGGCCGTCACCTGTGAGCCAAAGTACACGGATTCTTCAACCAGCTCGATTTCGTCACCACCGATAGATACTCGTGCTGGGTGGCTTACATTGACCTCTCTTGAGCCTCTTCCTATCATGTACTTCGTTTACGACGTATTGATGACTAGTCCAATTCATTTAGCTGCGCTTTTCAATCTGATGTAGGCTTCCTCCATCTTCTCAAAGTTATGTGCCATGATATCAATGTCGTCGGCTAAACCACATAACTGGACGGACCTCGTGAAAATCGTACCACTCGTGTCAATCCCTGCCCTTCGTATTACCCCTTCCAAAGCGATGTTGAACAGCAAACACGAAAGACCATCACCTTGCCGTAACCCTTTGCGCGTTTCGAAGGAACTCGAGAATGCCCATGAAACTCGAACTACGCACATCACCCGATCCATCGTCTTTGATCAACCGCATCAGTTTATCCGGAAATCCGTTTTCGTGCATTAGCTGCCATAGCTGGTCCCGATCGATTGTATCATATGCGGCTTTGAAGTCGATAAATAGATGATGTGTGGGCACGTTGTATTTGCGGCATTTCTGCAATACCTGACGTATGGCGAACACCTGGTCTGTGGTAAAACGTTCACCCATAAATCCCGCCTGGTACTGCCCCACGAACTCTCTTGCAATCGGTGTTAGTCGGCGGCATAACATCGCGTACCTTGTAGGCGGCGTTCAGCAATGTGATTGCGCGGTAGTTGCTACAATCCAGCTTATCACCCTTTTTGTAGATGGGACACACGATACCTTTCATCCACTCCAGCAGCAAAACTTTCTCCTCCCAAATCTTGGTAATGACCCAGTGCAGCGTTCCGTTGCATTCCGTTGGCACTAAGTTGCTTTACCGTACGTGTTCGCCCTTTTTGTAGATAGGACACACGACACCTTCCATCAACTCCTACGGCAAACCTTCCTCCTCCCAAATCTTGGTAATGACCCAGTGCAGCGCTCTAGCCAGTGCCTCACCACCGTGTTTAAATAGCTCTCATGGTACACACTTAACTCATTTCACCGTATTCGGTAAATTTTACCGAAATCTCAACAGCAGAACTGTTCGGTAATTTATTTTACAGATTTTTTTGTAACTTTTTCCATTGCTCAACTGTCAAAATCACCGATAATCAGTTAAATTATTTACCGAATAGTTCTGCTGTTGAGATTTCGGTAAAATTTTACCGAATTTTGTGATTTATTTTAAGTGTGTAGGTGGTCAACCCCAGGGGCTTTGTTGTTCTTTAGCTGGCCAATCTCCTCCAGGATTTCCTGGAGATCCGGAGCCGGAAGTCGCATGTCCTGCGCGCGTTCTCCTAGGTTCATTACCATACCGCCACCGTTGTCTGCAACATCGCCATTCAGGTGCTCTTTGTAGTGCTGCCGCCACCTTTGGATCACCTCACGCTCGTTTGTAAGAAGGTTCCCGTTTATGTCCTTATACATATCGGACTGTGGCACGTGGCCCTTACGTGAACGGTTCAACTTCTCATAGAACTTTCGTGCGTTATTAGCACGGTACAGTTCCTCCGTCTCTTCACGGTCTCAATCTTCCTGCTGGCGCTTTTTCCTCCGGAAAATCGAGTAATGTCTGTTCCGTGCCCGTTTGTATCGTGCCTCGTTCGCCCTCGTGCGGTGTTGCAGCAATCTCGCCCATGCTGCGTTCTTCTCCTCAACTAACTGCTCACATTCGCCGTCATACCAGTCGTTTCTCTGACCCGGAGCCACCGTGCCTAGTGCAGCGGTTGCGGTGCTTCCAATGGGGGATCGAATATCTCTCCAGCCATCTACAAGAGATGCTGCGCCTAGCTGCTCTTCCGTTGGGAGTGCCACTTCCAGCTGCTGCGCGTAGTCTTGGGCTAGTCTACCGTCTTGTATCCGCCCAATGTTTAGCCGCGGAGGACGACTCCGACGCGTGTTGTACACCGTCGAGAGTTTTGAGCGCAGACATACTGCAACGAGGTAGTAGTCGGATTCAATATTCCCACTGCGGTAAGGGCGTACGTTCGTAATGTCGGAGAAGAATTTACCGTCGATTAGAACGTGGTCGATTTGGTTTTCCGTTACTTGATTAGGTGATTTCCATGTGGCCTTGTGGATATTCTTGCGGGGGAAGAAAGTGCTTCGGACTACCATTCCGCGGGAAGCTGCAAAGTTTATACATCGTTGGCCGTTGTCGTTCGATACGGTATGTAGACTATCCGGTCCGATGACCGGTCTATACATTTCCTCCCTTCCTACCTGAGCGTTCATGTCACCGATGACGATTTTGACGTCCCGCAGTGGGCATCCATCGTATGTCTGCTCCAGCTGCGCATAGAACGCTTCTTTCTCGTCGTCGGATCTCCCTTCGTGTGGGCAGTGCACGTTGATGATGCTATAGTTGAAGAAACGGCCTTTTATACTCAGCTTGCACATCCTTGCGTTGACTGGCTGCCACCCAATCACGCGTTGGCGCATCTTTCCCAGCACTATGAAGCCGGTTCCCAGCTCGTTGGTGGTGCCACAGCTTTGGTAGAAGGTAGCCGCTCGATGCCCGCTTTTCCACACTTTCTGTCCTGTCCAGCGGACTTCCTGCAGCGCTACGACATCGAAGTTGCGGGGATGTAATTCATCGTAGATGATCCTGTCACAGCCTGCGAAGCCTAGCGACTTACAGTTCCATGTTCCAAGCTTCCAATCGTGATCCTTTATTCGTCGCCTAGGTCTGTGCCGATTATATCGAGTCGCATTATCTCTTATATTGTTCGTAATTATTGGTTTTCCAGGCGGCTTATTGGGCCTACGCAAATCTCCTGTCTCGTCGGAGGGCCGTCGTGACAGGTCTGTGTTGTGTCCCACCTGTCACCAGGACTTGGGCTTGTGCGCTTTGAGCGGCACACGGTCGCTTTGGCGGGGCCTACTTGCGGATACATGCAACTTTTTATAGGAATTTAACAGGGCCCACTGTCAAACCCCACCACATGGACATAGTCCCTGCTGCCCCCTTGGACATAGTCCCGCTGCCGCGAAATTGTACAGAGAACCAAATTAAGGGGGGCTTGGAAACTCAAATATTTTAATACGGGACCGGCAACGTCCTTTCGGTCATATATGAAGGGAAACTCTGCATCTCCACGATTGTCTTGGGATCGGATTTTGTTTTAGATACATAGGATATTTAATCTGGATTCACTTTGGTAGGTGATGCGATCTATGGGATGGGATATAATTATGCGCATTTAAAATATTCTACGTACGTTCCTTCCTATCGAACCGGCGTGCTAATCTCAAATACGACCAAACGCACATCTTTTAATTTATTTACCGACGGCACAAAACAGAACAAATCAAGACAAAATTTTCAAAACGACTTATCTGCTTTTGTAAACAAAGATTCAAACGACGATTTGACGAATCTGATAGCTCACCCACGCAAACCAACACCATCAATAGGTAGGGGAAGGATTCCGCTATCTATTGATGGTGTTGGATTGCGTGGGAGAGCTATCAGATTCGTCAAATCGTCGTTTGAATCTTTGTTTACAAAAGCAGATATGTCGTTTTGAAAATTTTGTCTTGAAATTATTTCGAATGATCGTGCGATGGTTTTGCATATTTCTCAAAAAAAACACGAGCAAACACGCACTCAATGCTAATTAATTTACTTTCCCGCACAAAACAAAACGAATATTTATTTCGAAGATCGCACGATCGTTCTGCGTGCTGAACGAAGCATGATTGAACGCGAACTTTTTATTCACTAATTGCACAAAGCACAATCACAATCTCGGATTTTGCTAATTGCTTCGTCCTACCTGAAACACGTCCAACCTCGCACCAAATCATTTATTCACTCTGTTTCACAACATTTCATCGGTGGTATCATGAAAAGTGATTTTCATTATTTTCTCTTGAAAAAAAATTGTGTTATTTATTATCAATCTACCTATCTTATAATCTTCTGTATATATAAAATGAAATGGTCTGTGTTCGGGCGAAGGGCGAAGGGCGAAGTGTTCGAAAGAGTCATTAGGCCGAAAGGGTCAATTGAGCGAAAGGGTTATTTGGTCGAAGGCGTCATTTCTCGCTTAACTTTTCAAAAGGACCTAAGTAACATTTTTTTCATGAATTAATTTCAGTACTGCAAACGAAAGCTTTCATATTGGTGTGTTGATTACGTTATTCAAATCAATTCATGAAAAAAATGTTACTTAGGACCTTTTGAAAAGTTAAGCGAGATTTGGCCGAAAGGGTCATTACGCCGAAATGGTAATTTGGCCGAAAGGGTTAATTGGCTGAAAGGGTCGTTTAGCCGAAAGTGTATTTGGTCGAATAGGTCATTTGACTGAAAAGGACATTCGACCGAATAGGTCATTTGAAAAGTGAGACGTCTCACTTCTCACTCCTCATATCTCACTGTGAAAAGTGAGTAGTGAGAAGTGGGTAGTGAGACGTCTGACTACTCACTTCGCGTATCTCGCTTTTTACATTGAGCAGTGAGAAATGAGAAGTGAGTAGTCAGACGTCTCACTTCTCTTTCTTCATTTTTCTCTTCTCACTGTAGAAAGTAGGGTGGTCTAACCGGTAATACCGGTATTACCGGCCAATTTTGAGTACCGACAATACCGGTTTTAGAGACGGAAAATACCGGTATTTTCGGTATTTCAAATTTTGCTGTTGGTATAAAAATCTCGAATAGTTTTCATTTAAGCTTAAGATTCACCATGCCCCAAACACTTACAACAATTGAATTCCGCAAAAATCGATCGTCATCGTCATTAATCATACGTGTTGCTCCATTCTTTTAGCCATATGTCCAATTGCCAATGACTTTTTTCTTCAATGAAATTGTGAAAACGGTTAAGGTCAGACGTTGCAAGAAAATCACTCGCAACGAGCATTTTGCTCGCAGAAGGTGACATCTGTAAAAAAAATTGCATGTCTGACTACACTGAAAGTGATTGCATGCAAACAAATGACAACTCACAAGCAAACGCTCGCTTGCATTAGTGCTGTCCAATGAGCAGCTCGAAGTAGCTCGAAGTTCGTCCCATCCCTCTCATGCCCATTTGTTAACAAAAAAGAACGAGAAGGACGGGAACAACTTCGAGCTACTTCGAGCTGCTCATTGGACAGCATTATTGTGTGACTGCTAAGCGTTAAAAAATTGCAACTAGCAGAAACTCAATTGCGCTTGCTATTGCAGCACTAGCAAATTTTTCACTCGCAAAAGTAAAAACGTTTTCAGGTGGCAGTGTTGCATTGCAAAAATAGGAATGAAATAAGATTTTGTGGCCGAAAAACAAGTTTTTCGTTTTGGTTTGTATTTGCATGAGAGTAAATCTGACATTTCCTAAAAGTGAGAAGCTGCTACGTGTGACTGCAATTGCGAGTGCTCTCAGAAATAATTCGCTCGCACGAGTGATTTGTCTGACGGAGCCTTTAGTGCCGTAGTAGTTCTCTTCTGGAGATCACATGTGAAAAATGATTTGCTGCAAAAATATGTCCGTTCTGAATTCGGAAAAGAACTTGTATTGGTGCTATTGGTGGCTGACACTAAGCTGTTATCCATGCTCGAACGGTTCTAAGAGTTTCATGGGACCGTTTAAAAAACTTTGATCGATTTGAAGCTGCAATCCAAACTTATCTTTTGTGGTTATGATTTTCATTTTCGGTAGCAGACTAGATGAAAACTATGATAAAACTCTACACTCTACAGTTTATGCGAATCCTTGATAAAACTGCAATTAAACTTGAATAAATCCAAATAGAATTCAAAATGTTACTTGGGTACCTTTATGCTGGGTAACAATGGGAAAAATTTGCTTCGTTCCAGCTTATAATTAGATTTTGTTTAGTAACTCCCAGTGGCGAATAAGTTTACAAACCACTCCAACTAATGGTTTTATGTAAAAAAATATAGAGCAGCATTCACCTATTCATTTACGAGACCACCACTCCCTTGGAAGCATCATAAGCATTGAAGACATCATGCAAAATCGGCTGAACTGTACTGGATGAAACCACATGCAGAATTATACTCAAGCCTGGACATATATAATATATATGAATATAACTTCAATACCTATCAATGTTCAAAATATTTTTGGAATTATAATTTTGAATTTAATCCTCAATTCATATGTAATTATTCTTGTATTATCTGATAAATATTTGTATATTATTGTCATTTCAATCAATCCATTGTTTTTTCAGGAATGTTACCATGACAGTTCCCACATAAGGAAATACTACATAAACTTAACTAATTTTTACTTTTCAGTACCCCATATGAATAAATAATCATAACAGCAAATAGTGATGAAGCCGGTGAATCAAATTTACGACTATTTAAATTTTCAATCACATTTATTTAATTTTATATTGTCTATTATTGTGTTATATTAAATTTGTGTATCATATTTACTTTCCAATATTACTGATTTGACTGTATATATATTTATATATGAGATGGGGTTGGGAGGGTGCACCAGGGCATCAATGAAGTTACAACTGGACAATGAAGTGGTAGCCAATCGGAGCCAAGGAAGGAAAAATATTAGTCGTTCGTGTCTAATACTTTTATCTCCAACAGTTGTTAATCAGTTGACGCGCTCTTCTTCAAACAAACCATCCCGTGGAAAGCTTGACAAGTATTGCAAATTTCATTATTCTTTTTGTTGGATCATTCTGCTGGAAGGAGATTCTCATTTTCCCGTGGGTTTCGTGTAAGCGTCTCTGCTTACAGGTCCACCACCCCCATTTTTGGCCCTTCATACAGCAATATGTTGAATTCAAAATCATATTGAAATTTGACCTTACTATCAAGTGGAACCGCATGCAGAGCAAGACTCTAGCCAGGATGGTGGCTTACTACATACATACATACATACATGATTTTTATTTTCGGTAGCATGGCTTCCCAAAGTTGGGGGGTCGCGACCCCCTTCCATAAGATTTACACAGGCTGGGGGGTCGCGACCCACCACTTTGAGAAACTATGCGGTAGGTGAAATAATTCAAGCCCTCGAACCTGTTCAAGCTGCTGTGGAACTACTCTGCCGACGTGGCAATTATCAATAAAGCCACAGAAATTTCCGCCGTTGCGATGCTCTCAAAGAATGAATTCAAGAGACTATCAGAATACGCTGATTTGTTTTCTTTTGTTTGTTAATCTTGCCGAAAAATAATTCATCAGACATGTTTTTGGCATTTTCATCAAGACATCCATCTTTGATTAAGCAAGTGGACGAGATCTTGAAGTGTCTAATCATTCGTGCATCAGAGCAGAATGCATTAGCAATGACCAAAACTGACGACCGGTTGCTTTATTGGTGATTGAATTACGTTGGCGCCAAGATTCTTGTAAGCAATTCGTGAAGAATTCTACTACTATGAATCTAAAGGGATTAAAGACAAGTACATGAGACTGATTTTCGACGCTCTTGGAACCATTCGTCCAACTTCGATTGAACCAGATAAGGCATTATCAGCAGGTGGTAAAATTGTTAACAAAATTTGATGCGGATTGGGAGATGAATTGCTCAGTATGTTATGTCTACTTAAATTTCACTTTGCCCAGCTCAACAAGGAATAGTTATTAAAAATTGTTTTTCGCCCAAAAGTTCAAACCAAAGGTTTTTTTTTATTTCTGAAATTTTCACAAATACCGGTTTTTTACCGGTATTACCGGTATTGACTCCACCAAATACCGAATACCGGTATCCGTCAAAAATAGCCAATACCGACCACCCTAGTAGAAAGTGAGAAGCACGAAGTGAGAATTGAGACTTCACGCTTCTCATGTTTTACAGTAAGAAATGAGAAATGAGGAGTGAGAAGAGAGACGTCTCTCTTCGCACTCCTTATTTCTCGCTTCTCGCTGTAAAAAGTGAGAAGCTTGAAGTGAGTAGTGAGACGCATCAAGATATTCTTTCAAAAATTCAAAGAAGGTATTCTAGGAATTCCTCCAGATTCTCCCTAAGAATTCCTTCAAAAATTCTTATAGAAAAATCTTTTTTCAAAAACCCTTGAAGAACACTTGTGTCTTGAAAATTTCTTCAGAAATTCTTCAAGAGATTCCTTTGAAATTTTCTTAACAATATTTTTAGAAGAATTTCTTTGGAAGCTCCTTTTGAAATCCCTTCGAAAATTTTATCATGGAAACCTCCCGAAATTCCCTTACGAGAATTCTTCCGGATTTTTTATGGAAATTGCTTAACTTTTTTTCTTCAACAAATATGATTTTGAAAAAGTATCACCGGCGCGTGCTTAGTCGCAATCTACATGCTGATACATTTACAGTTGCATCAAACAACTGAAAACCGAAATACGCCGCTCCAAAGTTGCGAGGTGATAAAGCTAGAAAGAGGCGAATGATAGGAGAAATAACACGGTGTTTAGTGCCTCCCCGAGTCACCTTAAGTAGTCTCTCTAAGAAGATGGAAGAATTCTTGGAAATCCCTCAGAATTTCTGCAAATCTTCATCCCTTCGGATATTCCTCCGTAAATTCAATTAGATATTCCTTGAAACCTTCGGATATTCCTTCAACATTTTTCTCGGAAATCACTTCAGAAATTCTTTTAGGAATCATTTGCAAATTACTTTAAGAATTATTTCCGAAATTTCGTCTGGAAATTCTTTTTAAATTTCTGTTAGAAACTCTTCGGAAAATTCTTTTAGTATTTCCTATTTCATTCTTCAACAAATTTTCGGAAAAAATTCGTCCAACTAAATCTCTGGAATGATTCCTGTGGAGTTTTGGAAGAAATTGTGTATGGTTTTACTAAGATGATTGCAGCAGGATTTCTTGGAGGACCAAGGTATTTCCGGATAAATTTACAAAGGTCTTTCCAGAGAATTTTCCGAAAAAAAGTCAAAAGTAATTCCTGGTGTAATTTATTGGAGGAGTTCTCAAAAGACTATCTGAAGGGTTTCTTAAAACATATTCCGTAGAAATCCCTAAATCAATTTCTCGAAAAATACCTAAAGGAATTTCCTAACTAAAATTTCGAAAGGATTTCTTCTAAAGTAATGTTCAAATGAATTCCTAAAACAATTTCAACACACCCTGAAGGATTCTCTAAGTATTTCCCCAAAAAAATTGCAAATGAAACTTCCAAAGGATTCCTAAAAGAATTTCTGAAGGATTTTATAAATGATTCCCGATAGAATGCTCAAAGGAAAATAAATCTCTGAAGATCGAAGGAATCTCTAGAAAATTTGCTAAAAAATGGAGGAATGACCGAAGGAATTCCTATAAAAATTTTCGAAAGAATTCCTGGAGATCTGGAGAAATTTCTGAGGGAAATTTCGAATGTATTTTAAAAATTTCTTCCTAGAGTTTCCGAAGGGATTCATTGAGATAGTACTAGCAGAATTCCTAAAATATATTCCAAAGAAATTTCCAAATCAATTTCCGAAGAAACTCCTGAAGGAATTTCCAAAGGCATTCCTAAAGAAACATCGGAAGGACTGAAGGAATTTCTGAAGGTATTCCTAAAACAATTTGCAATTAGCATACTGAATTTCAATTGATCCACACAATATGAATCATAAGACCTAATGTATGGATCATACAACCAAAATGTTGAATCATTGCGCGAATTTGTATTAGCTTGGAGCAAAATAAATATTGTTTAAGGACCATTTCCCGAAGATATATGAATCTTTCTTAAACGTTCGTGAGTAAAAAGTAGAAACTTTATTATATTTATTGGTAATATCTAACGGAACATATGGCCCTATTGATTGTTAAATATTAGTTCAGTTGTGGTTTTCCTTTTTTATGGATAATTCATTAATGTTTATATCAAAAATATATTTTACCTGCTGGCTTTAGTAATTTCACCCGGGCCATCCTTCGAGCAAAAGTATCTAAAAAAAGAAGCAGCTACCTAAATTAATTGGGGCCCTTCTTAGCCGTGCGGTAAGACGAAAACCTTGCAGTTAATAACTGTGGAAGTGCTTAATGAACACTAAGCTGTGAGGCGGCTCTGCCCAGTGTGGGGATGTTATGCCAATAAGAAAAAGAAGAACCTAAATTAATCTACTATGTTTACTTCCATACAACACCATTTGAAAAAGGTCATTTGTAAAATTAGCCCTTCTCAAGGCTAGCAAAAAGTTGGTTGAAATAGTGCAGCTTCTCGGCAACTCTCATCAAGGGGTAAAGCTATGTTAGCTGATCCCATGATCTTATGATACAATCAACGTTTGCTACCGGCGCAGTACAAATAAAATATTTTAAAAATTACGACGAAAATATAGACATGTGTAAGTGTTACATATTATGTAAATCGAACGAAGTGCCAATTGCAATTCCTTATACTCTATACAGGAGGATTTTCAACAACTTACCATAACGTTTGATTTTTGAGAAAACTATTAGGCTTTTAGTGGAATGTCTTTACCTGTCATAAGACGAGTTTAGTACTATTCCATTTAATTCACGTGGTAATCGATAGTATTAGTATCGTATTTCAATCTCAACTGTAAGGCCGTCTTGAGTGTCTGTAAAGATTACAACGTGTTGGTATTAAAGGGAGCAGCACGAAATTCATCTTGTGACAGGTTTGATTCTTATTTATGTAACTACTAAAGCCAGTTGAAAAACCACTTCAAACTCATACCCTCCTCATGGATTCGCTACCCAGCTGATCAAACCTTTTCATCATATTTTACCTGCTGTATTTTCTGCTGCATCGGAATCGTCAGCGACGTGCTGCCTCCTACCCACTACTAGCTGACGAGTCATCAACATCACGGTTTCAAACTCATTCGACGGGCCCCAAATCGTGCTAGAAGCGTGTTGGCTGCAGCCCCAAGCCCCCTTTCGATGTCTGCTGGGGCTGGGGCTGCGGCATGTTCCCCTATTACAATATCACGGCCTGAACCTGACCCTCGTTAGTAATGAAGCTGGTTTTTACTTCATCAGCAGAGTGGGTGTCCCCAAACGAGTGACGAAGTAAGCCGACACGACGAATGACGTCGGCAGACCACTCCTCCCCCGTGTGTAACGGTACGCGGCTGAACGGATTTTAAACCACTGAGCGAAGGGGTATGCGATGTGGGTTTAGATAAAGAGGTGACTCAGGGAAACACTACACACCGTGTTATTTTTCCCATCTTTTGTCCCTTTCTAGCATTATCACCTCGTAACTTTGGAGCGGCGTATTTCGGTTTTTAGTTGTTTGATGTAACTGTAAATGTATCAGCATGTAGATGGAGAGTAAGCACGCGCCGCTGATACTTTTTCAAAATCATATTTGTTGTAGAAAAACAATTAGGCCGTTACAAATATTTAATTTAAATTATTTCCTAGTAGTCTCCGAAAGGTCAAGGGGAGGAGAGGGGGGGGGGCCAATAAAAAATAAATATTAAAATGGAAAAAATCAATGAAACTCCTCGGATTTGTTAAAGAATGTTTTGAAAATCCTCAAAATTGCCCGAATTTTTTTTGTTGCCCCCTCAAAATATTTGTTGGGCAAAAAAAATCGAGGGGGGGTCATAATTGTTTTTAAATATTTGTATCAGCCTTAAGGCTCTATAAACCGTAATCAATTTGATGATGAAGATGATTTTGTTCTCATTCGCACTAATACTAATGCAATTTTAGCCAAAATTTAATATTTCACTGCTATTCACCAACTTACCTCTGTCAACGTATATTCATGGTATTTTCATATGAATTTTTCACTCACCTAGCTAATTAATTATCAATTAATTGACTAAAAAGCCCTTAAAACTGCTTTTTTCCTGGACAAATTTTGGTATGCTAATTATACACACACCAACTCCGAACGATCGAGACACACACATACACATGCACTCAGTTTTTCACTTGTTCTTTTCTCGCCGTTTTCTTGATTTTATCACAACTAAACATAATTCACTACCTAACTTTCACTTTTGTTTTTGATGTTGAACACCAATTTCTTCACTTCATGTCCAAAAACCAACGAAAACTGCTTTAAAAAATTTGAAGTGAGAGACAAATTTGACGGCCGTATTGTGAATGTTGCAAAATTCGGAACACCCAAATTCACTACCGCATTAGGTGAAATAGTGCGCTCAAAAGCTCGGCAAAGCAACTTAGAAATATCAAAACAATACATCGAATATGCTAGTCGACACGCAAACAACTTTATGCATATACAAGAAAAGAATCATCATTTCATCGTTGCCAGATTTATTTGATCAAATAATTACTGCGGTTTGTAGAATTAATCAAATCCACCAGAAAAAAAAAAGATTATGCAAGCTTTTGTTGGCAGGGTGGATAATGGTTGACATTTAATTTTACCATACCATTCATCCTACCATGCAGTCAAAAAAAAAAACCAAGACCAAGCAGACGACAGCACATACTTTTACTATTTTCTCCCCCACAATCAATGTTTTCGTAGAATAATTTCTCAACGTATAGCCGGTTTTGGTGGCAAATATACATTTCGTTATTCCTTACTCATTTTACAGATTAGAACTAATAAATCAGTATCTGTGGCTAGCACTCTTTCAAGGCTGTGTGCCACAGCCTAATTCAACTCGATTCTGTTCTATTTGCACTGCGCACAAGAAAGTATGGATGGATAGCACGAGACTCACGCAGCAGCAAACAAACAGTCTGCGGATGAAGAATAAAAAAGACTTAATTTCTGCCTCAGTGTGCTCGACTGCTCAGTGCAAGAAATTTTACCGGATAAAATGTAAATATTCGGAGAATCAAAATGTATTACTGTACTTTCCCCAACACTGTATGTTGAAAGCCCAGTGGTGTACGAAGAAATTTAAAATAAGTTTCCATGTAATAAATATTTCATAAATGCTCAAAAATAAACATTTTGTTGCATCTGGCAACATTATGTAGCAGCTGACAAGCTTTTACCACCCCATTTCCACCCACCTAAAATTTTCGTCACTTTTTCGTACAAGTTGCCTCACCAATACTAACAAGCAATAACGTCATTCATTTTCAAAACAGAGTTACGGAGCCTTGAGCCTTAAGCATTCAATGATAAAAATGATGACGATTTGATGCTTGTTTGTGCTTCCCGTATCCCCCCTTTTTTACAAGGGAGAATGCATTTACACACTAACCCAGCACACGTGCATTATAGTTGCTAAACTACCACACGGAAGTGTGCTGGAGTGTCGGACTCGACTGTACCGGTAATACCGACTAAACTCCCTTGGGCTCCGCCATCGTTTCTCCCAGGAACTACCTCCCAGTACTACTTCTGGGGGATGGCAGTACTTAACGTACTCGCTCATCGTCCCGTATCCCCTTAGACGAATGGAATGGCAACTTGTTTTCAAATGTTTTGAATTCTAATTCTTAGACATACACCAACCTGTGATTTGTATGAAAACCAAATGGCTTGACTGATTTCTTTATGTTTCAAGGGTTTTAGTATGTTCGTCAAGGAAAGGTACGAAGTGTTATTATTAGTTCGATTTACAAGAGTTCTGAAGTTTAAACGCTATAAAAATGTTTGAACAAATAATGTTCTGTCAGTAGCCATTAATTTTACATTCAACAGTTCATTGTATAGAATATTGAATACAAGCTCCATACTGCCGCTATCCGCAAGTCAGTCGTATGTGTATATGGATGCCCTGTAGGACTGACTGACTTTTGGTTAGCTTTGGCACATTCTGAAATTTAAAATATAGCACTATTTTCTCCGAGCCTTCTAGGGAAGATCCATTAATTACGTAACGCAAAAATTGGCCATTTTTGACCCCCTACGTCACACTTTTTGTATGAATCATATCAAAATGTGTATGGATTGTCACACTTCAGGCACCCTTACTCCTATTGGCGTTTCGTAATTTATGGATGCTCCCCTATTAAAAAAAAAAGTTTTCTATGGAAGTACAATAATAGCTCTTCTTATGACAGTTCAAACAAACTTCGTTCCGACTTTGGTCATTCGTTTACCGAATTCTCAACAGCTTAACAGTAAGTAATGGTTTCGGTAAACTAGAAAATTACCGAAATATTGATATCATGCGAGGATGCACTCAACTGTCAATTTTGCTGACAGATCGGTAACATTTACCAAAGCATATTGCGGCTCAGTAATCGATATTGAGCTTGAGCTTGAGCTTGATTGACTGCTCGTAGTTGCTACTCCATTATGACCAGATCAGCTGTTCTTGCACAGGGAACCAACAGATGTTTGCTTGGGACTAGCACACATCTTCAATGTACAAGTACTGGTGATCTCATTTGTTAGGTCATACTGGCGCCTGCCACGTCAGAATGCAAGTCAATGTAGGGAAGGGGAGGAAATGATGATGCAATCACTCGCCCACTGCAAGCCGAATATACCTCTGCACTTGCCACGAGTTCATGCGGAATTTGTTGGAATTTCTGGGTTAGGTTGGAGAGGCAGAGGTCCGTCTTGGTTAACGAGCTGCCAATGTGATAGCTAGGAGAAGGTAACTGATGGAATTTCTAATTGGATGTAGGAAACGAGCTCTATAGTTCATTTCCAATTCTAGCAGGTTACTGTTAGAATACTCAAGTTTAAGGTATAGGAATAGTAATGGAAACGGTATGGAAGTGAGAAGTGGAAACGGTATGGAAGAACATGAGAAATAAAGAGAAAGATACAAAGTAGGAGAATGGAACGGACCTGGGATTGAAGCCACGACCTCCTGCGTATGAGGCAGAAGCAGTAGCCATATGACTACCAAGCCCGCCTCGAAACAAGAGAGATCACGCACTGAACTCGATTAATTTTATTACCGGCCGCGCAATGCAGAACACAATAATTCGGCCGACCGCGCGATCGTTCTGCTGTCCGAAACATGAGAGATCACGCACTGAACTGATTAATGTTATTACCGGCCGCGCAATGCAGAACACAATAACTCGGCCGACCGCGCGATCGTTCTGCTGTCCGAAACATGAGAGATCACGCACTGAACTGATTAATTTTATTACCGGCCGCGCAATGCAGAACACAATAACTCGGCCGACCGCGCGATCGTTCTGCTGTCCGAAACATGAGAGATCACGCACTGAACTGATTAATTTTATTACCGGCTGCGCAATGCAGAACACAATAATTCGGCCGACCGCGCGATCGTTCTGCTGTCCGAAACATGAGAGATCACGCACTGAACTGATTAATTTTATTACCGGCCGCGCAATGCAGAACACAATAACTCGGCCGACCGCGCGATCGTTCTGCTGTCCGAAACATGAGAGATCACGCACTGAACTGATTAATTTTATTACCGGCTGCGCAATGCAGAACACAATAATTCGGCCGACCGCGCGATCGTTCTGCTGTCCGAAACATGAGAGATCACGCACTGAACTGATTAATTTTATTACCGGCCGCGCAATGCAGAACACAATAACTCGGCCGACCGCGCGATCGTTCTGCTGTCCGAAACATGAGAGATCACGCACTGAACTGATTAATTTTATTACCGGCCGCGCAATGCAGAACACAATAACTCGGCCGACCGCGCGATCGTTCTGCTGTCCGAAACATGAGAGATCACGCACTGAACTGATTAATTTTATTACCGGCCGCGCAATGCAGAACACAATAACTCGGCCGACCGCGCGATCGTTCTGCTGTCCGAAACATGAGAGATCACGCACTGAACTGATATTGCGGCTCAGTAATCGATATTATCGAAAAACTGTAATATCGAGAATATAAGTTACCGGAACATTTGTGATTTGGAATCAGATTGGTTCGCCTTCTCAAAGTTTGGGGTTCTCTTTTCAGAGCTTTTTTTACTTAAATTCGTTTATTTTTTATTTTCGTTTGTTACATTATTTTTTCAACATTTCAAGTGTTTGGCCACTTGGTCCTTCATCTTTGATTCGGTTCAATAGCAATGGTTGAGATTCAAATGTAATTTATAAAGTTTACCTAATGTATCAGAATAGCCTTAATTAGGCATTGATTAATTTAGAAAATTTGATAACCTAACTACTATGTACATTGATATTTACAATAATAATTTGATAACCTATATTGGAACTAGCGCCCTAATGGTCGCCTGGTCCGATTGTAAGCAACGGACCATTAACCTTTCCTTACACTCACCAAAGCGCTCGTGTAGAATTTTAATACCAGCCAGACGGTGGACCTCAGAAGTTCGAGTCCTGGGAGGGGTGTTCATGATCATCCTTAGGAACTTGTTTTGAACTCTTTGGAGTTTCAGATGATGAGTTTTTGCGCAGCTCTCCCAGACCGGCATGCCATATTCGATCACGGGGAGGATGATTTGCTTGTAGATAGCAAGCTTATTTTTCAGGGACAATGACGACCGACGGTTGATCAAAGGGTACAGTAGTTTCAACAAAACGTTACACTTCGCCAGCATCTTGTCAACCTGTGCCTGAAAATAAACTTGCTGTCGAGGGTCAAGCCAAGGTAGTCGGCCTCATTTTCTCATTCCACAGTAGTGCCATTGAGGGTGATTTTATAGTCTCCAGGCGGAACAAGTTTAGGGGATTTAGAGTGGGGAACTGAAATGGTGACCTGGGTCTTCGCCGCGTTGATACAGATCTTCCAGCTGGTGAGGTACTCTGTCAGGGCATCCAGGCCTCGTTGGAGTTTTGCCACGAGCGCTCTGATCACTCTACCGTTGTAGACGATGGAGGTATCATCTGCGAACAGAGACAGAATGCCGCCTTCTGGAGGTTCTGGTATGTCGGAGGTGAACAGATTGAAAAGCAGGGGCCCGAGGATACTGCCCTGGGGGACGCCTGTGATGATGTTGTACGCATTGGAACTCGCTCCGCTGATTGAGCCCCGAAATGTCCTTGCCGACTGATATTTGTTGATGATTTTCACCAGGTAGCTAGCTAGGAAGATTGCAACGTTGTAGTTTGTACACAAGGCCATCATGCCATACATTGTCAAACGCCTTCTCGACATCGAGTAAGGCCATGGCGAAGGTTTTTTGAGACAAACTTGTTCCGTCTGAGAACGTTGGTAATTCGGGTCAGTTGGTGAACGGTTGATCGACCGCGTCGGAAACCAAACAAAACCAAACTCGAGCAAGATGTTGAAATTTTCGGCAGACTCAAGTAACCGGTGATGAATAGCTTTTTCGAATAGCTTGGATAACACTTAGAGAAGGCTGATGGGACGATAACTTTTGAGGGAGGAAGGATCCTTCCCAGGCTTACGAATGGGGATGACTTTCGCTGACTTCCAGGACGATGAAAAGAAGCTAAGCCAGAGACACTGATTAATGATCAGCGAAAGATGCTCGAAGAACGGAGCACTCATATGTATGAGTTTTAAATTCAGGATGCTGTCGAAACCTGGGCCTTCATGTTTTTCGATTATTTGATATAGGCCGTCAATTCGCAAACTGAGATCTCCAACTTCTCCGAGAAGTCGTTGGGAATAAGATGGATGTTGTTAGCATGCTCATGACCGGCTGCTTCGTGTGAACGATGTTTTGTCCAAGACTGTGTGAGCGGACGAAGGGACGACCTAATTTAGAAACCTTCTCAGCAGGAGTTATCAAGCGACCCTTAGAGCCATTGCTGTCTAATGGGATCAAAGGTGGAATGGGTCGAGGCTTAGATTTTATATTTTTTGTTAGCTTCCAGAACGGCTTAGCACAGTCTGGGAGAGCGCGGATCTTATTGGAAAAATCACTATTTCTGAGGTCCACCATTCTGGCCTGGCCTTTCGCAGACGGATCAAATCTTTGGTGAGTAAATCAATGTTTAGAGTATTGCTTACCAATCTAGCAATTGGCACATGTTGTTCACGAGCCTGGGAGATCGCCTCTGGAATGGAGTGGAGCTGGTCGTCGATTTCCTCCGGTGTGGTCGGATGTCGCTGGTAGCTGGTGTTTTCGTCCACACACCTTTGGAACCGGCTCCAGGCGACACGATGGTAGTTTCGCCGGGACTGCTGATGCCGATCGATCGAGGAGCCCTCTTCCGCCACCACCGGGTAGTGATCCGGGCTGCGCTTCTGGTAGACGACCGGCTGGGAGATGTGGTCGTTCATGTTTGTGATGTATAGGTCGATTGTGGAATGGGCGCCGGACCGACTCAGCCGAGTGGGGGAATCCGGGCTCAGGATCGTATAGTGACCTTCCTCCATGTCGTCTCTTTTCGGAGCGAGAAGGTTGTTGCTTTTATATGCTTTTTATTTACATTAGGTTTATTCGCTAATTGGTTTTTACAGGTGGACTTCGACACAATGGTATCATTTTCTCGTGATATGCTTGTGAAGGATTTATATTTACACGTTAGGATACGGAGGAGATAATCTTCCAAATGTGGGGATCTAAGACTTCGCTGAAAAGATTCACTATTCCATTTACATCCACTATAATCACTTTGTATCAATGGATAGGTATTTCATTTTCCACTTGAAAACATCCACAGTGTTTTGTTATCGACTTTAATAATTAATCATAATTAATCAGAAAACTATTATTTAAACCATTTTCATATAGACACTTAGGGAGTGTCCACAAATTACGTAACGCTTAGTGGGGGGAGGGGGGTCAGTGTTGGGATAAACTCAAAATCTCAAAACTCATAAACGATTCAAATCACTCGTGAGTTGAAACGCACCCAAATCATGGCTGAGTTCAATTATCCTGCAATGATTAGGTTTTCTTTTGTTCTCTTTCGTAAAATAACAGTGAATTAACGTTCAACACATAGAACAATTGATAATAATTACTTTTTAGAGTGAAATGATTTTTTGGAAAATGAGTGAAATGATCCGTTTTAGCATGAAAAACTCAGACGTGATGCATTGTTTTAAAATCGCAAACGAGTTAGTTCGCGCGGGAGCACTCAGTGATTGAGTTTTTAAATGATTTTACCAACACTGACTAGGAGGGGAGGGGGGTGTTGAAATTGCCCAATTTTTGCGTTACGTAATTAATGGATCTTCTCTTATTGAAGATTATCTTCACTCACCTACAACTTTTTGAAATGGTACACTTTCGCATTGCTCAAATTAATGTTAAAATTTTGCTACGTTGTAACTAATTTTGCACACACAGGGGCGGAAGCATCGCAAAAAAAAAATGATGAAGCTGATGACATCTATTGACATGCTGTGATTACCCTGCAGTTTACCGAAATTTCAGCAACAAAATTTACCGACTTCAGTGTTGTAGCAAATTTTTCGATGAAATATTTAACGGTTTTCGGTAAATTAGATCCCTGTTACCGAAATTTTGTAATTTCTTTCAAAGCATTCTGTAAACATATATAAAAACTACCTAAAAGAATCGGTAATTTAAAATATTATCAATCTAATCGGTGAAATAAAATACCAAACTCCGTTTAAGTGTATATATTCTGTAACAATTGTACACTGTGTAGTTTGATGAGGAATATTCGAAAGTCAATGATTTAACTATACAAATATGTAGTCACACGAACGACCGAAGCGTCAACTTAAGCACCAACCATCAAAACATATATGGGGGTTTGTGCAACTTCACTACAAATGCTCTAACATGTTCGGCGAACCTTTACTCCACCCCCGACAACTCAAACCAAAATCAAACCGTTTTAATTTTTTCCAACCAAGCCGCCAACTGTCAAATAGTTGTTCGAACAACTTCACACACGTTCAAACAAAGTAGTTTTCTTGGGGGCGGAGTCAATGTTCGTCAAACTGCTTGGCTGGTGTGTACGTTGCATTACTGTGTGTAGTGTATATGATACATTTCAAGGAATGATAAGGTATTAGAGTGATAACTACTATCTAACACTGTGACGTGTTCGAGATCGAATTGGTGATCGTGATCAATACAGTGCTCTATGAGCGCTGTTTTTTCCCTTAGTGATAATATTTCTGTATCTGTCTTTATATCCAATTTCTGTCAGTTTGTTTAGTTTGTTGATGTGTGTTTTGTGTCCATATAATCTTGTTTGTAGTCTATTTTGGGTCATACCAACGTAGCACTGTTGGCAGTTGCTACATGGTATTCTATATATAACTTTACTGCGATCTAGTTTGTTAATAGAATCCTTAACTTGTGTGTGGAGTTTGTTTACAATTCTGTTCTGTCTGCATGCTATCTTTATATTGTTGTAGTCTTTCGCGAGGATCTGAACTATACGTTCTGATAAGCCAGCAACGTATGGTATAGATCGAAAGAGACAATTTTCATTTCTGCTTACGACGGTTGAGGTTTCCACAGTTGGAATGACGATCATTTGATTTTGACAAACGATTTCGTAGAATGTAAGTCTAAACATAATGATACGCTGTCGAAAAGTAAATACCCCCCATTTACAGTCTCCCCTTGAAGAAGACTCGAAATAGAGTCGAAACGTCGGGAAAAATCTAAAACATTCGTTTTGATTATCCAAGACTGCAACGCCGTTAGAAGTAGCTCCGATATACCAACATCAGTCGAACCCTCTTCATCATTCTTATCTCGATTATCCCTTAAATATTGAGATGTGGAGATGCGACTTTACAATCTTTCCGATGATACACGTAAAGGAAAAATCTTATAGGATATGACAAAAACTCATTTAAAAAACTCAAAGGTGCAGCCCAATCAGGTTGTACGCAAAGGTGACGTAGGACTACGTAGCTATTCGAAATTGATAGTAATTGCCATAATAATTTGTGTCGTTTTATTTACATAGAGCAAACTGCTCGGAGGCCAACTGAATCAAGAAATCGAATAGTTGTTCCCAGTTGGATGGACTTTGAGTCTCTAACCGTGAAATTAACATGACTTATTGGCCGCTGAAGCCACTCGACTGGCTTTCAATCGGGGACATCACAATCCTTACTTTGCCACGAACGCTTACATCGCGGGCGAAGACCAAACGTTGCATATAAATATATTTGTGTTTGGTTTCACGCCACTTCTGATTCTGCTTATTTCTCCTTTATTTCGACCATTTTTGAGGATGGTGTCCCCCAAAAAGGTCTTTATGCATACAAAAGAAGGTTGATCCGACAATCCGATATGAACTTTCTTTAAAGTGCAAAACTCAATCGTAACTAGTAAATTTGATAGCGCGGTGGAGGGAGATGATGCAATTAATTTGAACGGGTGGAATCACTAACAGCAACCAAGCTACCACGCTAAACCCGATGCCGCCGAAACAATCTATTTTCGCCATTAACTCTTTCTTTCCATAAAATACTGGTCCTGAGAAGAACCAATTTTCTTTTCCCAATGCGTCTTTCCAATAAGTAACTGCATCCAAACGCTTGACAGCACCTTGCGTTGAAATTGTCCGACCGCCTTCGTGCTGCTGTGTCCGCTCCGCTGCATCGAATGTCGAACCGAATCCCGATCAAAACGGCTCGCGTGCGCCGAATAGCAGCTTTCTTGTATTTAATAAATTAAGCCCGTTAGCCCCGCCCCTTTGTGATCTAATATGGGTGTTAATAGAATGTGCACTCATAACGATTAATGAAGGGGCGGGGCTTAGATATAAGAAAGCTGCTTTTCGACGCGCGCTAGCCATTTTGATCGGGATCGCAGCAGACAACTGACCTTTCGGAGAATGACAAATTCTAAGAATCTTATGAAATTTTCTCGCAAGATTCTGAATTTGGTTATGAGCTGTTGGTTATCTGAGATGCGTGAAGAGTAACAACATAAATTCGACTCAAGACGAAGTTTCTTCATATTACCAAACATTATCTCTTGGCATCTGTCTGTCCGAGCGACGTTCACCGATGAGTGGTTGCTGTAGATAGTTTCCACAGAGGTGGCGTCTTCATTGATTTTATGCAAAAGAAGGTTGATCCTACTATCCGAAATAAACTTTCTTTCAAGTACAAAACTCAATCGTAAATAGCGAATTTGATAGCGCGCCAGAGGGAGATGATGCAGTAAATTTGAATGGATGGAATCACTAACAGCAACCAAGGTACCACGCCAAACCCGATGCCACCGAAACAGTCCATTTTCGCAATTAACTCTTTCCATAAAATGTTGGTCCTGAGAAGAACCAATTTTCTTTTCCCAATGCGCCTTCTGTCCAATAACTAACTGCATCCAATCGCTTGTCGACACCTTGCGTTGCAACTGTCCGACCGCCACTTGATGATTTTTCGCTAAGCCTCCAAAAGTTGAAATAAATTTTCAGCATTGCCACCCACTCCGTGCTGCTGTGTCCGCTCCGCTGCTTTGAATGTCGAACCGCTCTCTGTGGAATCCCGATCAAAATGGCTTGCGCGCGCCGAACAGCAGCTTTCTTGAATTTAATAAATTAAGCCCGTTAGCCCCGCCCCTTTGTGATCTGATATGGGTGTAAATATAATGTGCACTCAACGAATAATGAAGGGGCGGAGCTAGTGGAATTACTTCATTAGATATAAGAAAGCTGCTTTTCGGCGCGCGCGAGCCATTTCAATCGAGATTCCGCAGACAACGGACCGTTCGAAGAATGACAAATTCTAAGAATGCTATGAAATTTTCTCGATTCTGAATTTGGTTATGAGATGTAGTTTATCTTAGACGCGTATTGATGCGAAGAACGACAACAGTTTCTTCAGAGTTTCTTCATATTGCAAAACATTAGCTTTCGGCATCTGTCTGTCTGAGCGACGTTCACCGATGGGTGGTTGCTTTAGAAAGTTTCCACTGAGGTGGCGTCTTCATTGATTTTATACAAAAGAAGGTTGATCCGACTATCCGAAATAAACTTTTTTTCAAAGTGCAAAACTCAATCGTAAATAGCGAATTTGATAGCGCGTCGGAGGGAGATGATGTAGTGAATTTGAATGGATGGAATCACTAGCAGCAACCAAACTACCACGCCAAACCCGATACCACCGAAACAGTCCATTTTCGCAATTAACTCTTTCTTTTCGTAAAATGTTGGTCCTGAGAAGAACCAATTTTCTTTTCCCAATGTTCCTTTCCAACTAACTGACACCACAATTTGTAATAAATTTTCAGCATCGGCACTGGCGGTGCAGGATCACCACAGTGCTATTTTTATGGTCAACCTATTTCTGAAATTCTGGTTCGTTGAGGTTGAATGATCTGCAGCAACACATCGAGCACCATCACCAATGCGATGGATTTCCTTTGAAAATGTCATTAGCGCCTCCGTGATGCTGTGTCCGCTCCGCTGCGATCGCTTTGATGCGTCTGCCATGCGTAAAATCTTGTTCAAACTGAGGATTAGATCCAAACCCGCAAGTGATTGATTTTTGATGTCTGTGCTAGTGATGCATGTACGTGATTGGTTGATTGACCTATTTCCAAACTTTTTATCAATTTTCGATAATAAATAGTTAAAATTCAGTATTTCCATATAAATACAAAGAAGCGTTGACTCATCCTTGATCGAATGGTCCAAAAAAATTGAAAATCCATCGAGAAACGGCTTAGATATTAAAGTTTAAAGTCTATCATATTTTCGTGACGGTCCCCGATTTTCGTAATCGTAAAGTGTACCCCAATATAGAAAACACAGACGTAGTCCTACGTCAAAATAATATATTTCATTATGCCACCTAATGAATGATCCCATTCCAAAAAAACTAGCAATATTCATAAGTTAATAAAAAGTATTAGTTTTGGAATATATGTGGCTAATGCAATGTATAAGTTTTTTTTCTAAGGCATACCATTAAGTCCCTGCTTTGGCAAAAATATATTAGAATTCTTATTAACATTTTTTTTACTTGCGATTTCCGATATTGATTCCTTTTCGTCATTGTTCTTCTTTATTTTTTTAAATCTTTATTAATGTTTTTTTTTAATCCATAGATTAAGTTCAACACTGACATTGATCTTCTGGTGAAACAGATTCGGAGGATTCCTGACAACTCAATCCACCATCAGTGCCCCACATGGGTGGATCTTGAGTGAGCATGGTACGATCGATGAAGACAGCTGTGGCAGCAATAGAAGACTATTTTTATTACCTGAGCTGTGGAGTTCTGTAGACAGTCGTTAACTCCAGACAGAGCAAGAGGCCGCAATGCCCAATAATTTTCTACTGTCCGGAGCAGTGAATAACAGAAACATAAATTAGCCTGCAATTGGCTCTTATGAATAAGTGAACTAAAGCTAAAATCTGTAAGGTGAATTTCATTTTTTGTTTTTTGTAAATGCTATTTCGTAACCCTAGAATTCATTTTCTAAGAAATTGAGTATGCAGTCATCCTAAGTGTAAAATTGAACAGTTGATGCAGTTGATGTACATTGAAGCCTGAAGTAAGTGCTTTAAAAAAGTTCCCATAGTATATTTATTCAAAATAGAATTTTAAACTCAGTAGGGTAACAGTGGCATTTAGAAAGTATCAAATTGGCCATCATCGGTGGTACCGTCTAACTGCAAATAACTGTTTTTCGAAGTTTCTACATACATTTTTTATATAAACTTCCAACGTTGACCAATGACTGAAATTGCTCTTTGAGCAAAAGAACCGAATAAGTGGGCGACCCAATTAAAAATTTGAAAAAAGTTTTTCCCATACTAATTTGAGCCATTCTAATCTGTAGATATAAAAATGAGTTTACATTTCATTTGAGGCAATATAACTTACAAACGGATGGATACTACTTTTTTCATGAGTTCATGAGGAATATCACATACCCTCATGAGCAGTTCGGTAATCAGTTTTTGTCGTCACGATATATTGTTTCGTCATGTCTATGATAACTCACGTCCATAAATGATGACACGTAAGCTGAACCGCACAATGGATAGTCATGACTTTCCGAATCTTGCTGCATGCCATATTATTTTAAAATTGCATCAAATCAGAAGTTTGATTAACTTTCCGGGCGTCATCTGGGACCAATCCCCGCCACCCAGTACTGCCGGGTTCCATGAACTTTTTCAGGGTGAACAAACTGTTAACCGTCGATAATGACAAGTCCACAACCTTATTCATGTACATTCAATGGGACACCATGAGCGAGTAGCAGGCGAACCGCGCGCCGCGTTTACTGATGGGGCCCAAGTCAATGAACTACTCTGCGCGCTTTATTAGCCGACCGAGCGAGCGTGGTCGTGGTCGGAGGCCTCTGCTATTATGATAATCGTCCCCAAGTAGGTAGGTAGGTAGTAGACTCAACAGTCGAGCTCGCGTTGCGTTGGTAGTTTCTCCGCGCTACTGCATGGAACAAGCGAGAAGCACTGCTGCGAGGTGCATCGCCTTAGGTTTGTGAACCACCACTCAGTCGGCGAAATAAGCCGGGTAGAAAAGTTCAGCTTGGTAACACGAGATCCCGCTCAAGTCCGAACGCTGGGACTTCATACTCACGATGGAGCTGTAAAATGTAATGTGTTCGATGTTGATCTCTCGTGGGCACTCGGACAGTATTGTAATTGGATGTAAAAATAATTGGGTTAGGATCTGACGGTTCTGATTTGCTTCTATAATACTTAAAAGTATTTCTAAGGCCTAAGGCCTACTATGTGGAAATAAATTTGGTTATTAATTGAAGTGAACACATCAGAAAGGATATCGTGCTAGGGTATATGGCTCAAACCTTAGCCTATTATGCTGTGGTTGAGCATATTTATCGATTTAAATATTCATATATTGAAGATCTAACCGTAATTATACCACCAAACGGCTTTCTTACTTTTGATTATTACGCTAAGTAGTCAAAACAACAATAATTATTGTTCACAATCTATCATTTAATCCATTAAAAGTTTTGTGCGAAATGGACTTTATGTTCGGCCAGTTAACTTTGTTCAAATGATCCATAGTTTTGGTGATATGATCCATAAATTTTGATAAATGATCCATAGATTTTATAAAATTTGTGGATCAATGAATATAGTCTCATTGGCCTTCTTTCCAAGCATTATGGATCACATTATCAAAATTTTGGATCAAATGACCAAAATTATGAATCATATGGCTGAAATTATGGATCATCATCAGGATATAAATTGCGCAAATTTGAAATTTCATGGATCAATATATAGTTTTTATGGATCATTTTTCAAAGTTTTATGGATCATAAAAATATTCTTTATGGAATCTCTCGAACTATTTTATGGATTTATGGTAGCGTTTTATGGAAAATTCAGATGTTATTTATGGATCGTTTTTCATTTTTTTATGGATCGTTTTTCCACATTGAACGGTGCAAAGTAAGGGCTGCCTTCCAAAAACTACTTTATTGGGCAAAAGAAAAATCTCTTACATTGCTTGCCTACTTAAGTGGTTACTAACAAACCGAGTCAAAGCATTTTTTCACGCAGGTTTATTGCGTTTATCAGTTGAAGAAGTGCATGAATCTTGCGTAATATGAATAAAGTCGTCTTGATACACTTATTCAAAGAAGCATTGATAAGTATCTCTTTACAAAACGATGTATTATCGCTGAATTATTGATTAATTTGCGTGATGAGCCAACGTTGCATCCAGGCCTAACATTACATCCCGTCACCCTACCCACATACAATTTAAAACGAAAACATTTTTTTTTATTTAATTGGCTCTTTTGTGCACAATTTTTTTACTATTTTGTATATTAAAAATCTTTCCCATATTACTGTTTGGCTGATTAAGTATTTCATTTTTAAATTGGCTTTTTACTATTTATTGAATTGACTTCTACTTTCTAGTTGAGGAGAAACTAATTTGCTTTAATATTGAAAAAATGGATAACCTAATTTGGGGAAAATAATCCCAAATGATGAGTTGCTCTAAGGTCAAGCTATGGACCCTGGACCGTGTACTGGACTGCCCAAAGTTTCGATTGTCCGTAAGTAGGAATACGGGTGATTGTTTTGGTAGAAGTGAACATGATCATTTACAGAAATTAATCGTGAATTCGCTGACGTTTCAAACGGGAGATCTTGAAGCAACTTTTCCAGTCCAGCAAGTTCCCAGTTCACAAATAAGAGCTTCTGCCTGTAGACAGCAAATCTATTTCTCAAAAACATTGTCGACCTACGATTGATCAGAGACCTTATTGATGCATTGACCTTTATAACACTGTATTTGCATCTTATTGCCTGAAAATCAACTTACTGTACATGGTCAAATCGACAATAAGAGTTTTTTGTAGACAATCCAAGCAACCAGAAGTACTGTAGGGTTACTAATATGGGATGGGATGGGAAAAATCAAATTTTCAAAAAATCGAGAATGATCAAAACTCACCCACGATCTTACTTTCAAATTATCAAGTGATAAAAACTCGCCTGCGATTAAGAATCGTTTGACAATCGTATCCTGATTTGAAGCATTTACCGTTACACTTTGAACTCTTTTTCCTTACTACCATGAAACCATAACGCCAAATAGAAGATATAACGGAACTGTTGACAATTAGTTGATATTAGTAAAGATTAATGTTTGAATGAAAATTCTGTGTTTATTATCGTTTGAGTGCAAAATTTGAGAAGTTGTCGCCGGCGACAACTCGCCTACTGTTTTCACTTGAAAAGTTTTCACATGAAAATTGCAATCATTATCGTCTGATAATGATTCAGCACAACACTGACTTACTATATCAGTTTTGGCCATGTTCCTAATTTGGCCAATTTCTCAAATAATTCCGAAAATAAATAAATTTCCGATGGTTTTATTAGCTGTAACGGGAGATACACCCCTTACGCATTTCTGTTGTGAAAAATAATCGATAGTTTTTGGAAAATATGGCCAAATTAAGCACTAAGGTGGCCAAAACCGGTACACTTCCCCTACTTCAATTTGTTCCTAATCGAACTGATTGGTTTACTATTGGTTTACATAAGTTCTCATTAGTTCCAAACACTTTAATGGAACAAAGCGAACTGATTAAGCCAAAACATCCCCTCTTATCCAAACTTCTTGTTGCTTGGGAGTTGATTTGTAGTTTATTCATAGAGTGGCCTATTCAAAGAGCACATAGGAGATGAAAAGATTTCATAGCAGGAGTATACCGTCCCGGGCAGACTTGCTCTCGTGTTGTATTGCGGCTAGTCGATGACTAACGATTTTTATTTTGTTCATTCAGTATTCTTACAAAATACCTTTCCGGTTACTTCCCTTGAAGAGAAGAAATATCTGTAACTAAAGATATACTGCGTCCGCTTTCATGGAATCAGACGAGCAATCAATCCACTCAATCACGCAATCACACAACTCAAATTGAAACTGCGTCCGTTTTTATAGGACTCAGATGAGCGGCACGTTATTCCAATCCCTAAAAAGAGTATCTCCTTCCGTGACACCACTGATTACCAGCCCATCTCGCTGACCTCATATGTCCCAAAAGTCATCGAGAGGTTGGTTAACCATAGTCGGCGTAACAATCTTGAGGTGGACGGAAGATTTGGCTTCCGCCACACGCCTTTCACACGGGGTACGGGGCCAGTTCGTACTTTGCCGAATTAGGAGACGTATTTCAAAGTACCTTCGATCAAGGGAAACACGCCGATCTAGTATCTACGGATGTTTCGAAGGCATTCAACCGCTCTTGGACGCCACTTGCGCTGAAGCAGCTAGTGGACAGGGGGTTTCACTTGTAACCTTTTAGGTTTTGTTCACAGCTTTCTCTACCGCTGGTCCTTCCGGGTCCTTATTTGCGACTCCGCCTCCAGGACATACCATGAGGAAACAGAAGTCCCGCAGGGGTCTGTTCTGGCGGTGACCCTGTTTCTGATTACCACGAACGGAGCCTTCTACACGCAGTCTACACGGACGACATCCTGCTTGTGGCCGTCGAAGACACTCCGGCGTGATCGCGTATCCACACCCAAGCAGCGATTAATGCAGTTCATCGGTAGGCCTCGTCGGTCGGTTTTACCATGTCGGCCGAGAAAAGTCTCCGCGCGCATGTTTGTGACGGGTAACGCAGTCTATCCCCAGTCTCAAGATAAAAGGGCACCCAAGTAACACCAAGCATTACAATATTCCACATATATCAATCACAAATCGGCATGCTAAATGCTAATCAGTTTTAACGATGTGAAGTTGAATTTAACTGTCAGACGATACTCTTAATCAGCATTACGAATGCAGCGATGCCTTACTGATGCTTTATTTCAACATGTCAAAGTAATGAACCATTAATTCGGTCTTATAATTGCCCTTTTCCGCTTTTAGGGCTGTGTTTTATACAAGCATATATAGATTCATGGTTACTTGGGCAGCTAGCTCCCAAACCGGAAACTAGTCAAGGTCCTCGGAGTCAGCATCGACTGAGGACTGTCTTTCGTCCCACATTTCCAAGCGGTCAAAACCAGATGCAAATGGAGGATTAGCCTTGTTGAAATCTTATCAACACATAGGACAAACGGTATTGTAGCGGGCAAGC
The DNA here is from genome assembly GCF_024139115.2 of Armigeres subalbatus. Taxonomy (NCBI): domain Eukaryota; kingdom Metazoa; phylum Arthropoda; class Insecta; order Diptera; family Culicidae; genus Armigeres; species Armigeres subalbatus. Next base: position 295,581,498 of record NC_085140.1, on the reverse strand, counting down.
ATTGATTGACAGCTGACTGCTTAACGGACTAGATCTAACTTATGTGGGGCGTCGGAAACTTGTCAGCATACTCTTCCCCTGCCTCTGTCGAAGCGGGTATCCTCCAATTTCGTCATCTTGTACATGCTGCTATTTGCCAAACAGCCGCTGCATACACTTCCGCTAGGATCCTTCTCCTTGTTCAAGGTGATCGGATCCTGCATATGAAGGCCGGCGTCAAACCACCCCTGCCCCTGGCTAGGGTTCAATGGCACGGGACGAGGAGCTGGCCCTAATGCACAGCCAACATAAACCACTCCATTGCGATGCGCTTTTAAAGAGGAGACAACACGAAAGCTCGAACGAACATAGTTCGCCAGGCTGCTAAACACCTAGTTTAAGAAACACGAGTACCGCTACACTGATGGTTCCCTTTGGAGACAAAGAGTCGGCGTTACAACCTAATGGTGTCGGATAGCCTTCCTGAAAAATGCAGCGGAAACCGCAACTTAGTTTATTGCCACTACCACTCCTTCCAATAAACCGGTCCTAGTCCTGAATGATTCCGCCACTGCGGACAGTCTTGTAGGAGTTGGGCACCGGGCGCCGTTTCACGACATCCGTTACCCATTCTGACGTTTAAGCATGGATCAAAAAGATCGTCAGCCAGGATTGGGAGAACCAATGAGCAGCTTCCAGGACCACGCATCTACGGAAGGTGAAGGGATCCACGGCAGCCTGGAACGACAAGCCCAGTCTGAAGGACCACCAAATCATCTCCCGCCTTCGCACAGGGCAAACCCGATTCTCACATAATTTCTTCGGCGGTTGGACCTTTAGGGTCGTTTGGGAAATCGGCGAAGTAGAAAACCCAGTAGGACATGTGATTTACCGTTGTTCAAAGTTTGACATTCCGCGATCCGCGATTGAGCGTTTTATCATCACTTCTCGGTGCAAGTTGACTATGCGATTTTTTCGCACTTGTAGTCTGATAAGCTTGTTTTCATGGTTTGCGATAATTATACAGTTTTTGTCTTTTTTTATCGATGTTCGTTATCTAAAGGTGACGTAAAAAGAATTTTAAACATAATTGGCATCCAAAAGTAAATATATAAGAAGGCACTCTTAGAAGCCCAATGAACTTAGAAGTTCTTGTGCATCTTCAACATTTACTTTACTTACTTATGGATCCTGTACACCTCCGGTGGTGCAAAGGGCCGACTTGAAAGATCTCCATCCTGAGCGATGCCCGGCTATCGCTTTAACCTATTGCCAGGATAGATTTCGGTCGACTTCTTTTATTTCTTTATTGAGGCTTCGCCGCCATTAGCCTCTGGGTCTGCCTCTGCTGCGATGTCCCGCTGGGTTCCAGTCTAATGCAATGCTTCAACATTTGCCTTTAACAATTATTCTATTCCAGGTCATCCAAGAATTTCCTGGAGTCTACACGTGTAACCAAGGTCTTAAGTACAACTCGCGTAACTTAAGGTCTGTTTTTTAAAAATGGTTCATGCCCTTTATAGCCCGCAGAATCAAATTGGATACGCCTTAAGTAACTGTTCCGTTTAAGGTCATCTAAAAACTCCCTGGCCTTAAGGTCTTAAGGTCTACACGTCTACAGATCAATCGTTTTTTTAATTGTTCATGCCCTTTCTAGTCCATAGAATCAAACTGGATACGCCTTCATTGACTGTTCCATTTCAGGTCATCCAAGAGCTCCCAGGAGTATTGGCCTTAAGGTCTACACGCGTATCCAAATGGACGATATCAAAATGGTTCATGCTCTATTGTATGTATTAAGCCAAATTGGATGCGCATTCAATAGCTGTTCCTTTCCAGGTCATCCAAGAATTCCTTGGAGTTTAGGCTTTGAGGTCTACACGGCAGATATCTCTTTTTTTTTTAGTGCGTGTTTTCTCTTGTTTCGGACAGCAGAACGATCGTGCGATCTGCCGAAATATTGTGTTCTGTATTACGCGGCCGGTTATAAAGTTAATCAGTTCAGTGCGTGTTTTTTCGGAGTAGCTATCGAGCAAGCGTTGTGCAGTGCGTGTTTTAGTCGTCACGAATCAGTCTTCGGGAAAATACGTAAGACACGCGTTGTTTTTCCATTCTTGTATCATTATGAATATGGAGTCGATCAAAAGAAATAATTTGTCACTTACCAAGGCGATTTCCAATATATTTCCTTCCAAACTAAGATACTATTCCTTTTCAGTGCGCTCATGGAGATGCAGAGGATTCCTCGGTCTCTTGTAGCAATGAATGTCGAACTAATTTTCCTTCCCTTATCCTAATTGATTGTGAGGACGTGGCCGTCATCGTTATTGGTCTTGAATTAAAGAAACTTCGAAGCATGTACAGTGAGAATAGCTTTCTAGTCCCGAGAAAACTATTCAATTGGTGAGCTGTGCATTATTTGTTGTTTCTCGGCCAATCACAACTAGCAACTACGATGGGTACAGTCAATCAAGCTAAGCTATGCTAAGCTACACGGCTGTTATCTCTTTTGACGTAGGATTACATCTTTCCGGGGGTCATTCTGCAGTTTAAAATCTGAGACCGTCACGAAATGTGGTCAGGAAGTATGGGCTAATAACTCAGCCGTCTTTCAACCGATTTTAAAGATTTTGGTGTTAATCGATCGACAAATTCTTTAAGATTTTGCTCAACTATCGAAAAAATGCATAGCAAAAATTGAATTTTACTAGGCACTGAAAAATTGGTAAACCAACCAATTGCGTATGTGCATCGCAAGCACAGACATCAAAATCGTGTAACATACGGGCTCGACTCTAATCCTCAGTTCAATTAAATTTTCTCGGAGAACGGGCACAACGATGACGCCCGTAGCAGCAGTCTCAGCAGAAAGCGGAACATCGAGAGGTCATAGCCAAAAGCAACAATCTTCGGACTATCGTTTAGTTACTCTGTTAGTGGCGCATTGTGAAAAGAAAATCGATTCTTCTCAGGACCAAAATTTTATGAAAAGAAAGAGTTGATTGCAATTTCGGTATACTTGCTGTTTATTATTGAAAAGGCGCATCATTGGAAACAAAGTCATCTTTTTACACGAGAGAAGGTTGAGCTGAGACAAAAACCTGCTAAAAATGCAAATCATAATCACTTGGTGACGGGCAAAATTCTTTGTCAGTAGCAGCCCATGCGGTCCTTGCATAGAGACGTTGCAAAACAATGTATTAGAATGAATGACGTTTATCGTGTTCCAGCGGCAAATCATAAATTGGCTGACAGTGGCTTTAGTCAGTAGTAGAAATTCATTTCAAAATTTTGATTTCCGGCGTGCGCGGTACGAAAATTCCTCTCCTCTTTTAGTGGGACTGTGGCCCTGAAAAGGGCCGTTTTAAATGAAGCTACTTCTTCGTTCATTCACTAGGAGCTGACTTGGAACCCTCCGAAACGGCGGGCTTGGCCAGCTCGACACGCACGAAGATGTCGTTTACGAGGCTGTTTATAATGCTCGACGCCTTCGATGAGACGCCCTTGATGATGTCGCTGCCACCGCCCGTAGCAACCATCATTGCTGTTGCCTTCTCCTCAGCCTTTCCACCACCGGTGATGTCTGGTTGGCGCTGCGATGCAATTGTCCTGCCGATTTTTCGAGAAAACCAGACTTCAGCTGATCAGAATACGTTTGCATGAGTCCGAGGCCCCGCCCCTTTGGGAGCCGTATCATTAGCATCGGCTTGCTTGCTCCGCCTTTCTTTCGTTCGATGCTAGTGCTTTCGTACATAACCAGAGGCTCTTCTTCTTCTTCTTCTTCTTATTTTATTATTTCTTCAAGGTGCAAATTATTATCGCTTGGCGTCGGCAGCAGCGCAAGCGCTCTTCGGAGGGGGATGCTGCGAAAATTGATTCGCATGGATGGTGTCTATCGCGTTTTAGCGGGAACTTATCGAGTGGCTGACATTGGGGTCAGTAGCAATGAAATGAAATTTTCTCTAGATTCTGCTTTGGTTTTGTTGCTGCCTGTGATTGGGAAGGTGCATTACTGAAAACAAATGGGTTCTTTTCAGAATCATAATTTCACACGAGAGAAGATTGAGCCGAGACAAATATTTTTCAATGTACAAATCATAAGCTTTATTGCTGCTTGTGATTGGATAGGCGTATTGTGGAAAACAAATTTGTTCTTATCATAACCACCTACATGGGAGAAGTTTGAGTTGAGACGAATTTTCTTGAAAGTGCAATTCACAATTGCTTGAGAGCAACAGAACAAGGCCTTATTCAAATAAATATGAAAATTGCTAACAGTTGAGTACATTTACAATCGAATATCATCTTTAATCCCAGCACCTACTAAACAGGGTTATTCTTGGAATAAACATTTTCTCATCAACATTTTTCATGCAATTTTCAGATTTTTTTCGATATACAGTTAGTGTCTCGTATCACATCGGTGAACTGAGAAACATTAGTTGTGCTTAGAAGAAGTTTATTCGATACATACTAGTGAATACAGTGCGATGTCGCAATACTTGGCAGCGAAGTATAAACGCGATTCCGGGAAGCGTGGAAGGGATCAACAATCGGAAGCACCCTCAAAGCTTCCAAGGACGGACGCTGATCGGGCACGTAGTTATCGGGCCAAGTTAAAAGCGGCCAAAGGTAGTACGTCGTCGGCTACCGGTTGGGACGCTGGCGAAGGGCCCTCAACTCGAGGTTGAAAGTTATTATTAGCAGCAAATAAGTAAATATATATCAATAATGTGAACTAAACTTCAAATTCTATGATGACAGTATAGAAAATTTGCATTTTATCATTTTATATATTAGATATATCCACAGACAAACAGACATAACACTCGTCAAATTTCCATCGTTCACTGATTTACTGGTCAATTCAAATAATCATTAGTTGGCCAATCGATCACTCGAGGCGCGCGCATCGGATTTGCTCGAGTTTGACTTTCGCTCACTATCGCCATCTGGTTCGTGATTTGCTCAACTAACTGAAATCAACAGATGTCGTTAGTGTTTGAACGACGATGAATTTGATGAGTAAATGTTCAATGTGTTATGTCTGTTTGTCTCTGATATATCTATAAATGTGAAATTATCAACGAATATTTTCTATTTTACCTCAATTTCTCTTTGCTTGTCGTCGCATGTATTACATTGTTATTACATAGAATTTATATATTATTTTCAATAAATGTAGGTGAGTACTTTTTACGGCTGAAGTTCTTCAAGTACTTTGAAATATATACTGCAAATGTTTACTTATTAGCATATTTAGCCTGAATTGTTTGTTGGGTTTTTATAAATCGCTCAACGGTAAATGGAATAATATAATTCCAATATCTTGGTAGGTTACATTAGCCTGCCAGTAGAGTTGAAATCACACAATCTGTACGATTTGGTCCTTTGATTTGGTGTTGAATTAAATTTGCAAATCGATTGTGTTTGAATTATGCATCATCGCATCGGTATATTTTTTGGACATATTATTTAATTGTTCTGAATTTGAGTATGATTCGGATTAAATTTGAATTAAATAGTTGGAGCTCCTCAAATATTATTTAATGAATTATTGGGTCGTAATAAATCTACGGTGTCTTTTATTGTTTAATATTTGATTCAATTGAATTTTGAATTTCATATTTGGAACAATAACATATTAGATTCCAGCGAATCGCAAAATATTAACAAATGGATTTTTATGACATAAGGTTAAGATTTACTTAAACTTTTGGATAGTGTGTTTTGTATAAATATATCCTAAACACATGCTACTTGAATTTTATACTATTATACTTATTATTATTATTATTATTATTATCATTTATTTGGAAGGCTCATTTGCCGTGAAGCGTTACGGAGCCGGAATACAATTTTTCATGATTATTATACACTAATGTTAGTTTTGGGGAACCGAAAGACTCGCGGTTTGGTCGAGGTTAGGGAATACAATTATACAATAGGAAAGGAAGGGAATTTAGGTGCTTAATTAATTACAATGCTGATGTTCACGCAGTTTAGCGAAGCATTTAGCGATGTTTCACTTCTGTAACGAGACAAATGTTTTTTGGGGGACAGCAACGAGAGGACGACATTCGAATGGGGTTTACCGGTACATAACAAGAGGAAGACATTCTTAAGGGATTACGACAGCTAAAGGGACGGGTGGACAACGATTACAGTCTAACATCAGCAACTTTCAAAAATTGGTGGACAAGGGACATGTATTCGAGATCAAGACCCGCCAACACTTCTCTAATAGGCTTTGGCTGCCTTCCTCGGACCCGAAGACGTTCAGTTTGCGCTGATCTGGGGCCACGATGCTCCTCGCACGCCCACACGACATGGTCAATGTCTTGATAATCTGCGCCGCAAACACAGAGATTGCCTTCTGAGAGCCCTACTCGAAAAAGATGTGCATTTAAAGTGTAGTGATTGGACATTAGACGACACATGGTTCGAATGAAGCCTCGTCCCAAATTCAATTTATTATTATGCTATTGTTGTTTATAGAACGCTTGGCCATAATTTTTCATTTCATCTTTTATGTTTTTACATGTCTTATTGTACTTGGTACAGTCATTTTAAATGCGAATGCATCTGTCAATTATGTATATCTGTCTGTCAATAAGGATTAATCTTCCGGCCTATTTTGTATTTTGTCGATTCTTGCGTGTCCCGAGGTAAAACTAATGATTTAGAATTGAACATAGTTCTCTTCATCAGTTATGTTGTTTTATTCTAGAACCAATGCCATCCCAGTGAAGTGGATTAACGTCAATGATCGTCATTGTTCCGCTAGTTCATCTGCCAAAACGTTCGATTTCAACCTGAATGACCAATCATTGACATCAGCCGTACAGTCCGTAGCAAAAATAGATAATTTCTCCTGAAAATGAAGCTTGAGTATTTGGTAACTAAATTTATATTTAGATCATAATGTATTTAATATGGAACAGTGCATTGATACAGCCTTAACACTCATCGGGACCACGGCGTACATCACTTCAAAAGGCTTCAAGTCAACATAAACAAACGGCCCTTTTCAGGACCACTAAATATTCATGGAGGAAGTTGTTGTTAAGGCTGTTGTTGATTGATCTTCTGTTTCTTTAAAGCTGTGCTTATAGTTATAAACCGAAATGAGTTTATAGTAACAATCGGGCTTTCGCCCATTTATTTCCAGGATATGCGACATTCGGATTTATTGAGTTGCAATTCGGATTTATTGAGTTGTGATTATACCTTCTAGGGAAATAAAAATCATACTTAGTTAGACTAGCAAGTAGAGTAGTAGTATTTTTTAAAAAGGCTATCACGTCCGTGATTAGTTAACTCGCGTATTGACCTTAAGGCATGTACTCCAATTATTGTAATTCTTGGATTACCTGAAATGAAACGCATGTTGAAGGCATGTCCAATCTGATTCAAGAATCGCTAGGAATATTGAGCTGGGATAATGTACCATATCAAAAAAGCCGATAGATGTTAAGGCGCACGCATGGTGGTCTGAAAGCCTAAGCCCCGGAGAACTCTTGGAACACCAAGAACATGTGAAACAACATATCAATTTTAGGTCTTTGTGTTGCTATGATTATGTTTCGTATTGAAAAGTTTCCAAGGATCAATGAATTAAGTGAAAAAATCGTAATTAAAGCAAAAATTCATATAACGTCTCCCCAATAAGTTCCATAAAATAGGGTTGACTGTATGTTATTCCGCTTTTCCGTTCTCAGTTCAGGGCTTCTTTGCAATTTGGACGTACATGTTTTCGAAAACGTATCTTGGAACAATTTTCTTACCTAAACTTGCAATGAAAATCGTTGTTTGTATGTTTAGCACAAAACAAGTGCCCTCGATGTATGCATTGCATATGCATAAGAAGGGGAAATAAGACGTCGCTTTAAGGACATTTTAAGATACTTTGGTTATTTTAATGCTAGTGGAAATTCGTCACATCGTTGAAGACACCACCGATTTTAAAAATCATAATTACAAGGCCATTTCGGAACACCACTTAATACAAAAGATTAATCGGTGAGTTTAGTTTTGAATTATTTGCAATCACGGTAAAGTTTCTACATAATACATAATATTAATATCCGCGGTTTGATCTCGTGCTGAAAATGAGGAAACTTTTCGAAATCTTATTCAATCACGCCTGATTTCATTATTTGATGATTAGCGTTGAATATCATGATTCATACAACAGGGCACAAACAGGCTACGAGTAATTTGACAAAGTCATCACTGAGCTTGATCATCGCTTATCTACCACCAAGCGAGGCAATTGTTCATTTTGTGTGTCCGCCACTCCACAGTTACAAACCGGCTTTACATTTACATGGGCACCGTTATGAATAGTGTGACGGCAAGTCGTGCTCCACCGCATGCATGGTGGTGATGCATCGCTGCGAATAAATTGCAGTGGATTGAAAAAAAAACAACAACAACCAAGCGCTTAGGACCGACCTGCCTGCAGTAACGTCATGCTGCCCGGTTAAATGTTTCTTTTCTTTTACTACCAAATGTCATTCGACGCCAGTCCTGTAGTAGCAGCCAGTATCGGGATCAGGCGGTCCCGTTGGATCGGTACCAGAAATTGTGTCAACTAGTGGTACTCCATTATCCTTACAGAGCTGCGGATCCTCCATCCCGTTAGACGTGGCTCCCTGCAAGTAGGCAATCTGCTGTTCGTCGTCGTCAACAAATTTCTTGCCTTGCTGCTACTATCTGACCTACTGCGCCAGTACCTACGCAGAGCGCAATAATGGTGTGGCAGTCAGCGATTCGCGATTGCCTTGACCGCGAATCGTCGTCAATGAAACGTCCTCTACATCGCATCGCGCCGTATCGATGGCCTCGTGCCAGTTATCGGATCTGGGTCTCGAAAACCTTGAGTGGCGTGGAACAGAACGACATCGGCTCAATACAGTCCAGTCAGTGTGTCAGGGATTTTGCTTCGCGGGAGAAAATGTATCAGGCTCAGTGCAACGCTAGAAGGTAGGAACGAGCAAACGTAGCGAGCTCGCAGTTCGCAGGCAGTTTGTCATTAGCTGTTGAACAACGACGCGGTTGTTATTGGGAAGAGGTGCCCCTTTGATCGTCGTCATCGTCATGGAGTGCGCAACAAGTGCAACGTATACTGAACATATTTCTTGTTGTGATGTGTGCGAGTTAGGTATTGGAACATTTTTCTGTGCAACTTTTCTTAAATGTAGATAGGTACTACGTTGCTTCTAATTTCACGAATATTGGATAGAATCATTATATAACAGTGCAAACATTAGTAACAGATGCTGAAAAAAATGTAAAATCGAATACCAGGTTGTTAAAACATACGAGCCCTTTCTGCCCATGATTTCATAGTTAGTCATAGATACGTCAACCATTCAAAATTTCAGCGAATTTACCCTATTACGCGTTCATTAGGTTATTTCAACCGCTGCAACATCAATACGTTGTAGGTATGTTTCAAAAATAAGAGTGTACGGGTTGAAATGTTCTAAATTAGCGATGTTTATCCTCAAATCGTTCAAAATATATGCTGCAGAGCAATGGTTGTTACGTCAACTAAGAGATCAAAGATACTAACAGTCAAGGGTGGGATTCCAAAAATTTACAAAAAAGCATCTCAGAGTTAAAAAGTAAGGCAATTGTTTGATTTTTTTTCTCATAAAAATGATAAAATAACAAATAGTACAACCGCATGTTATTTTTTTTATTTTTTTTTTAACTAATTTTATTTGCTAATTATCTAATACATGCATTCATCTCTTAGACTAGGTGTTCCGTGTTTTCTTAACACTATCATCCTTATTTGCTATGTTACGCTTTTAGTTATTATTAATACATTTCAATTGCCTCTGGCAGTTAGAATTTTTTCCTCTGGTTGAATTGAACCATGTAGGAATTACAATGTTTTCAACTTAAACTAAACTTAACCTATTTTATACTAAGGGTACAAGGAGTTAATCGTTGCAATAGAAGATTGCAACGATTTTAGTCTAAAATTGGAAATTATTTTGTTGGACATTTGTTGCAATGTCTCAATATTAGAAATTCTATGAAGTTCATTGGTACTATACCACGGAGGCAACTTCAGAATCATTTTCAAAATTTTATTTTGAATCCTCTGGAGTGCCTTCTTTCTGGTATTGCAGCAACTAGCCCATATTGGCACAGCATACAACATGGCAGGGCTAAAAATTTGTTTGTTAATCAAAAGTTTGTTCTTAAGACAAAGTTTTGATTTTCTGTTTATAAGTGGATATATGTAGGCACTTAATATATTTGTTACATTTGGCTTGAAGGCCTTCAATGTGATTTTGAAAGTTAATTTTGATCTAGCAGAAGTCCTAAATATTTAGCTTCGCTAGACCAATTAATTGGAACCCCATTCATAGTGACAATATGTCTGCTAGAAGGTTTCAAATAAGAAGCTCTCGGCTTATGTGGGAAAATTATAAGCTGAGTTTTGGAAGCATTCGGGGAAATTTTCCATTTTGCAAGTAAGTGGAGAAAATATCCAAACTTTTTTGCAATCTACTACAAATGACACGAAGGCTTCGCCCTTTGGCTGAAAGGCCCGTGTCATCTGCAAACAAAGATTTTTGACACCCTGGTGGTAAATCAGGTAAGTCAGAAGTAAAAATGTTATACAATATGGGCCCCAGTATGCTGCCTTGGGGACACTAGCCCTTACAGGTAATCTATCAGATTTAGTATTCTGATAGTTTACCTGCAGCGAGCGATCTGATAAATAATTTTGGATCAGTTTAATGATGTACAGAGGAAAATTAAAATTCATCAATTTTACAATCAAACCTTCATGCCAAACACTGTCAAATGCTTTCTCTATATCAAGAAGAGCAACTCCAGTCGAATATCCTTCAGATTTGTTGAGCCGAATTAAGTTCGTAACTCTTAATAACTGATGAGTGATTGAATGCCCATGGCGAAAACCAAATTGCTCATCAGCAAAAATAGAATTGTCATTAATATGAACCATCATTCTATTTAAAATAATCTTTTCAAACAGTTTGCTTATTGAAGAAAGCAAACTGATTAAGGATAACTAGAAGCCTCAGCTTGATTTTTGTCCGGCTTCAAAATTGGAACAACTTTGGCGTTTTTCCATTTATCTTGAAAGTATGCCAATTGAAAACATTTGTTAAATAAATTAACCAAAAGGATAAAGAGCTCTCAGGAAGTTTTTGATAAGTATGTAGAAAATACCATCATCACCCGGGGCTTTCATATATTTTAAATTTTTTAGTAATAGATCTCACTTCATCCAAATTGGTTCCCAACGAAGGGTCAAAAACATTCTCTTGATTGAGAATGTCTTCGAAGCTCCGTGTGACCTGATCCTCAATTGGACTAGTGAGACCTAGACTAAAATTATGGGCACTCTCGAACTGCTGAGCAAGTTTTAAGCCTTTACGCCATTTGTTAATAAAATTTTATTTCCTCTTTAAGCGCTGAATTGGCTTTTGAGGTTTTTAAGAATTTTGTTAATTTCCAAAAGGGTTTCGAACTGGGATCCAACTTCGAGACATTATTCTCAAAGTTGGTATTTCTCAGAATAGCGAAACGTTTTAATTTCATTTGCAAATCTCGCCAAATAACTTTCAACGCGGGATCGCGAGTTCTTTGGTATTGCCTTCTTCTCACATTTTTAAGACGGATCAGTAGCTGAAGATCGTCGTCAATAATAATGGAGTTGAATTTAACTTCACATTTCGGAATTGTAATGCCTCTGGCTTCGACAATTAAATTTGTCAAAGATACGAGAGCATTATCAATATCACTTTTGGTATCGAGAGGAATATCAACATCAAAATTCCTATCGATATACGTTTTGAGAGAATCCCAATCAGCTTTATGATAATTAAAAGTAGAGCTGATTGGATTATAAATGGCTTCTTGTGAGATTTCAAATGTCACAGGAAGGTGATTAGAGTCAAAGTCAGCATGAGTTACCAATTGGCCACACAGCTGACTTGAATCCGTTAAAACTAAATCAATTGTAGAAGGATTTCGACTGGAAGAAAAACAAGTTGGTCCATTGGGATATTGAATAGTATAATATCCCGCAGAACAATCTTCAAATAAAATTTTACCATTGGAATTGCTTTGAGCATTATTCCATGAACGGTGTTTGGCATTGAAGTCACCAATTACGAAGAATTTTGATTTGTTGCGAGTCAGAATTTGAAGATCAGCTTTCAACAAATTCTTTTGCTGCCCATTGCATTGAAAAGGCAAGTAGGCTGCAATGAAGGAAAACTGTCCAAAATTTGTTTCAACAGAAACTCCCAAGGTTTCAAAACTTTGGTTTCAAACGAAGAAAATAATTTATGTTTGATACGTCTATTAATGACAATGGCGACCCCACCACAGGCGCTGTCAAGACGATCATTTCTGTAGATAAAATAGTTTGGATCTCTTTTAATGGAGAGTCCTGGTTTTAAATACGTTTCAGTTATAATGGCAATATGCACATTATGAACTGAAAGGAAGTTGAATAATTCATCTTCCTTACCCTTTAGAGAGCGGGCATTCCAATTTAGAACTTTCACATAATTATTTGGATCCATTGAAACGGAGTCCGATAACAATTTTTTGTGTGTACTTTATACCAACCTGAACAGCTTCAGGAATGGTATTTGCTTTGAACATTGCATCAATCATGTGATGCAATTGTTCAGTTAAAAAATCAAAATCGAGAGCGGTCATGCTACCTGAATCGGCAACATGACCGTTATTTTCCGTTGGGACATGGGTATAAACCTCATTTTGAGAAGAGAAATTTGGTCTACCAGCAGCGATGTTTGCATACGTAGGTACATTGGAAAAATTGGAATTTACTGAAGTGCTTGCTACCCGTTGACGAGCGGCAAAATTTGTTTGTGAATTGTGGTGGGTATGAATTGCTCGACCGGTAACCGGTTTCGAAATTTGAGCGTTTGAAAAATTTCTACCCGTCGAATCTGGGATCCGATTGGAATTTCCGTCATCAATTTTGCACGGGAATTCAAAACTTTTTGCGTGAAGGGCATTCCCAGAAATTGGATTTATGATTGCCCCACAGTTTGCGCACTTAAATTTATTGAATCTTTCTCACAGGACATGCGTCCTTGGCGTGAGAGGTTCCACCACAAATCATGCATTTAGCATCCATGTGACAATGTTTGGTTCCATGACCCCACTTTTGGCACTTACGGCACTGGGTAGGGTTTTGAATTTCCCCAGGCCTGCGGAAATGTTCCCATGTAACACGGACATGGGACATAATACAGGCCTTTTTCCAACTTTTTCATATTATTTAGTTCACTTTTGTTAAAATGAACTAAATAAAATTCTTGAGAAATGCCCTCTGGGAAGTACCAGAATGGGATTTCTTTTCATCTTAATTACTTGGACTGGTGAAAATCCAAGTAATTGAGAAATTTCAATTTAATCTCATCCAGTGATTTGTCATCACTGGGAGACCTTTCAAGACGACTTTGAACAATCGCTCAGTTTTGTCGTCGTATGTGAAGAATTTATGGCGCTTCTCAGTTAAATAGTGAAGAAGACGTTTGCGATCGTCAAAGGATCCCGGCAAAACGCGGCAGTCACCCTTCCTAGCAATCTGAAATGAAACTTTGATCCCCTGAAGGTTACTCAAAATCTCATTCCGGAAGCCAGAAAACTCGGCAACAGATACCACAATTGGGGGAATCCTTTGTTTTTTCGCATGAATCGAATCACCTGGGCTAGAGGTAGATTCGATTTGCTCAATTTCATCATTAAACAAATCGAACTGATTGCTCAGTTCGATTGGAGAAGAATTATTTCCGATATTAGAGTTAGAAGGAATATCTGAATTCTCCAGCTTCCTTCTATTTTTTCCGCGCTTTGGCAGGACGGTCTTGAAACCTTGTTTCTTTGAAGGAAGTGGAGAATTCAGAGACTCCCTTCCTCTTGTTTTTGTTAATACTCATTGCTGAGCGTGGAGACGTGACCTTCTAAGAGGTTTTTCCCAGAACGGTGTCCCTGCAGGATTACCACCGCTTGTCGGAATTTTACTTCCGCAAACGGGTCCAACGTAAAACGAAGGCACGGGTCCTTGCAAAGATCGTAACGGGATCAGTGGGTACAAATAGCGCTAAGAAGCACCGTTGAAATTAAAATAGCTTCGGGTAGTATTAAAAACTTCCTTCCGCAAAGAGAGAAAGAACCGCACAGCACGAAAGCACGATGCGGTCTGAACCGCATGTTATTATTTTGGTTTGAATGGGATGGATATAAAGGGTATGGATAAATGACCGAAATAGTATCCCTATATAGTTGAGAAGTTCTTTTGACTTTCCTGAACAAAGGGTGTTATAGGCTGGGTGTACCAGTTGTGGCTATAGCACCAGTTGTCGCACTAGTGCTTTATATGCCAAATGACCAATCAAATCACCGCAAACCAAGTTTATATCGATAAAGCATATTCATATAACACGATAACACCTTTGATTTCCTCCAAAACAAGCAAAGCGTAATTGTAAAAATTGATTTTGCTTAATTTTCAACTTCCTTTGCACCAGTTGTCGTACTAGTGGTCCCAATTTGGCCAGTCCCATAAGAAAACAATGGGATTTGCCAAATAAGGAACCAAAATTAAGAATAGTGCCACAACTGGTGCATGCGTTCCTATTATGGATTAATCAATTTTGAGGATAATAACAAATTTTATTGTGGTTTTCACAGCTGTTTTAAGGAGCAGAAAGTAAAACCTTTCGCTTGATATATAAAGTCCACCCACATGCCTTTTACTTATTTTTTAAAAAAATAGTTGTTCTTATGTATGGCGACAATTGGTACACCGACCCTATATATATTATGCTGGTCCAATGCAATACAGAACGATTCAAAATGAAAGTTTGCACGTCAATTAAAGTCGCCTTTATTATGTGTTAAAATAATTTCGATCTTATGCTCGTTTGTGTACATTCCTATTTCTCACTCTCGCATCCGTTGTTTATTATCCATTGTTTTCTTCTACTTCAACGGCTCTAGACTCCAACTGGCGCTTGACCAGCTTTTCAATTTTGTATTCTATTAGCAATTCCACAGTTACTTATTGAAAGCATTTCTATGCCCGCCATGTGTTGCAAATACAATGGGTACACTATGTCTAGGAAGATGATGATATGTTGATACTTTACTACAAAATTATAGATTTTTTTTAGTGGGTAACATGGGTTTTGAATGCTTGCCCCTTTTTCTTTAGATTTGGGATTAAAATTTGAAATATGTACATTTTTAAAGTAATTTTTGATTTTTCTTCAACAAGACTTCAACAAGAAAAGTTTTGACGAATTTTATATCTTTGACGAAGTTTTAGAAGTATGAAACAAAACTCCATTGCCAAATTAATTTATCAAAATTTCACTTGAAAGTTTTCAAATTAATTCAATTCCTAATGATAGGTTTAGAAATCAAATTAAAAGGCAAATTTCGAAACCACTGACTGTTCTTTTTATTTTTTAACGTTTTGCTTTCTGATATACTAAGTACATGTAAAAGCTATATGTCCGCTCCAGAAACAAACCTTTTATATGAGGCACGGAGACCCATAGTGTTATTTACCAATCGACTCAGATAACACTAAATCAACCATTTAACGCCACAATACATGGTTTGAGGCCACGTCTCTCCATCCTCGGTTGCTCCCCATGCTCGCTAAGTCCTTCTGCATCTGGTCAGCCCAGCTCGCTCGCTACGCTCTACGCCTTCTAGTACCTGCCGGATCGGAAGCGAACACCATCTTTGCAGGGTTGCTTTCCGGCGTTCTCGCAACGGTGCCGGGCTATTAAGCCAAATGGCCATTGGGCCGAATGAGAAATAAGAAGCAAAACGTGAGAAATAAGAACTTATTCCATCTTTCTTCTTTTTTCTTGTTTCATTCTCATTTTTCCTTCTTTCTTCTTTCTTCTTCCTTCTCCCTTCCTTCTTCCTTCTTTCTTTTCCCTTCTCCTTTCTTCTTTCTTCCTTCTTCATCCTCATTATTCCTTCTTCTTTCTTCCTTTTCCCTTCTTCCTTCTACATTCTCCCTTCTTCCTTCGTCCTTCTTCTTTCTTACTTCTCTCTTCTTCCTTCTTACTTCTTCCTTTTCCTTCTTCTTTCTTCCTTCTTCCTTCTTACTTCTTCCTTTTCCTTCTTCTCTCTTCTTTTTTCCTTCTTCTATCTTTCTTCTTGCTTCTTCCTTCTTCCTACTTTCTTTTTCTATCTTCCTTCTACCTTTTTCCTTCTTTCTTCTTTCTCCTCTCTTCTTCCTTCTTTCTTCTTTCTTCTTCCTTCTTTCTTCTTCCTTATTTCTTATTCCTTTTTCCTTCTTCCTTTTTCCTTCTACCTTCTTAACTACCTGGATACCTGGTGGGCTACAGCGTCGATACACCTATGCCTGGCGTATTGTAGAGCTCCAGAATCGTCGGTCTTGGACGATGTTCCTCTAGTTTCCGCGAACGTCCAGGGCCCCCAGGTCCGATTCCACCACGTGCACCCAGCGTGTTCGTGGCCTTCCACGAAGTCGCCGGCCCCTATCTAGTTCTCTGTTGAATATTGTTTTGCTATTCTTTCTTCCGACATTCGCACTAAGTGACCAGCCCACTGAAGTCTGCCGTATTTTATACGATTCACAATATTTTCTTCTTTGGATACTTAATACAGCTCATGATTCATGCGTCTGCGCCACACACCATTTTCTAGTTTCCCTCCGAGTATTGTACGCAGCACTTTTCGCTCGAAAACCCCGAAAGCTCTCCGGCCCGCCTCTTTTAATGTCCGTGCTTCATGTCCATAAAGGGCCACTTGTAGAATCAAAGTTTTGTATAGAACAAATTTCGTTTCCGTCTGCATGATGCGGGATCTAAGCTGGTTACGTAATCCGTAAAAGGCCCTATTTGCAGCAGCAATACGTCTTTCCACTTCACGGGAAACATCATTGTAACATGTCACAAGCGTTCCAAGATAAACAAATTCTTCAATAACTTCAAACCCATCCCTATCAAGCACTACCTCTGCACCAACACCACTAGGTCTTCCCCTATCTCTACCTGCACCATGTACTTTGTCTTAGTAGAGTTTATGGTTAAGTCTATCCTCGCCGTCTCCCTCTTCAGTGGGACAAAAGCCTCCACTACTGCTCTGCGATCGATTCCAATAAGGTCGATGTCGTCCGCAAAACCCAGAAGCATATGCGACCGTGAGATGATAGTGCCGTTCCTCTGCACGCCAGATCTCCTAAGAGCGCCTTCGAATGCAATGTTGAATCAATCCGTCCAAGGTCACAAACGAGGTTGACACTTCGTCTGCAATCCAAATATTTGATTTCGAGCCATCCAGCGTTCCACGTATCAGTCTAATCAGTTTCGCCGGAAAACCATGTTCGCCGGAAAACCATCTGCCACAGCTCATTTCTCTTCACTGAATCGTACGCGGCTTTGAAATCAATGAACAGATGGTGAGTCTGCAAGTTTTACTCCCGGAAGTTATCAAGCATCATCCGCAGGCTTAACATCTGATCCGTCGTTGATCGGCCCTCACGAAAATCTGCCTGGTATTCGCCGACGAAGGACTTCTCAAGCGGTATCAGTCCGTTAAACAAGATACGCGACAGGATTCTGTACGCCGAGTTCAGAAGGGTGATCTCTCTGTAATTGGCACACTTTAGTCTGTGCCCTTTTTTATAGATTGGGCATATGAGGCCATCCAACCAGCCGGCAGGCAGTTCTTCATCCTCCCATATTTTCTGGAAAATGTAGTGCAACTGCTCACTTCCGTGTTTGAGAAGCTCGACCGGGATCTCGTCCTTCCCAGCAGCTTTCCTGTTTTTCAGCTCGTTTAGAGCCTTCATAACCTCGTCCAGCGTTGGTGGTTCCACAGCTTGACCATCGCCGACTGTGTCCATCCTGCTCCTTAAAACACCTTCATTTTCACCATTCAACACATCTTCAAAGTGCTCCTTCCACCTGGCTGCCACCATAGTCTTGTCTGTCAGGAAATTCCCCTCTCGATCATTGCACATGGCGGGCACGGGGGCAGTCTTATGCTGCGCGCCATTGACAGTTGCGTAAAACCTCCGCATACCTTCTTACTTCTTCCTTTCTCCTTATTTCCTATTCCGTCTTCCACCTTCTCCCTCCTTCTTTTTTCTTCCTTCTTCTTTCTTCCTTTTTTCTTCTTGGTTCTTCCTTCTCCCCTTCTTTTTCATTCCTTCTTCCTTCTCCTTTCGTTCCTCTTCCATATTTTGTCTTTTTCCTTCCTTTTTCCTCCTTCCTCTTCCTTCTTTTTTAAACCTGCTTCTATCTTCTTTTCCTTCCTTTCCCGAAAAAGTCTCCACTGGTCCACTGGATGTTAAGTGTCCGTTGTCTCATACTAGGTGTTTATGTGTTCAGTCTGTACGACCTCTGGTCGAAGACGGTGTTCCTGCCTTTAAAAAAAAAACATACCCTGGCCATCGTACCCTTCCAGCTTTAGCAACCTTCTGGGTATTGGGTTCATCGTAGAGTTGGGTGAGTCCGTTGTTCATTCTTCGCCGCCACACACCGTTCTCTTGCACACCGCCAAAGATGGCCCTAAGCAAGAGATCTCGAATACCCCGACTTCTTGCAAGCCCTCCTCGAGCATGGTCCAAGCCTCTGCGGACATGAGTAGAGGACCACCGGTATTATAAGAGTTCTGTACATGATTGTGTGGTGCTGGTGTGTGGCAAGCAACGTAAACATGATGGTTGATTCATATGTGCGATATTGAATTGCTCAATGATATATTTAGTGCGGGTTTGAATCTTTTTTGACCGCAGTTTTATCTGGATCCCGTAGTAGGCCCGACTTCCACAGATGATGCGCCTTCGTATTTCACGACTAACATTATTATCAGCCGTAATCAAGAATCCGCATGACACTTTCTAGTGCAATATTGAACAACAGGCACGAAAGTCCATCACTTTGTAGTCGCCTTTGGCGGGATTCGAACGAACTAGAGTGTTCGCCCGAAATCTTCACACAATTGTGCACATCATCCATCGTCGCTTTGATCAGTGTTGTGAGCTTCATGGAAAAGCTGTTTTCGTCCATGATCTTCCATAGCTGCGGGGCATATGACTCCTTCGGTAGCTGTTTTTCCTGATTCTGACTATCAGCATGTGCAGAAAATTGGCCAGCTTATCCAGGCACATCTTAATGAGTTCAGCTTGGACACCGTCCTTACCAGCTGCTTCCATCAACCTACTTCAGTTACGAGATTTTTCCGTTCTTCATATTATATATAGAGGTTTATCAGAGACAATTACGAAGATAAGATTGCAAACAATGAACATTCGGATGTTTCCTTGTTGATCTTTTCATGTTCACGATACTAAATAATGAAAATCTCGAAAAACAAAAAAATGGAAGAAAAATTTGTAATGTGTTTTCCGTTCAAGGAATAATTTGATTCCCAAAACTTTTGAAATAGTTTGCAAACTTTAACGAAATATTTATTTAGTTAAAACCCTCACTCTACTAATGATCTTTAAAGGACATAAAGCATGGTTGAAAATCAATTTGCTGATGAATAATTGCATTTCAGTTTAAAAAAACAATGCACGTGTTTTGCAGAATTCAATTTCGAATATTTATTTATTTACATATTTCACCACAATCATTGCTTGTCACATCCCATGTTTACAGCCAGTGCTTGTTATATCCGAGGCCATAACCGTATCCATATCCACCGTAATTCCACTGTCCATTGTCCACAATCTTGGCACCAACGACGGCCACCGGTGAAGAGTATCCCCAGCTCTTGCCATACGCGGGCCAACTTCCAAAAACGCTCGGGTAGGAGTACTTTCCATAGGCAACATCTGGAACCACAGCGATCTTACCGCCATACAAACCACCGTAGGCTGGCCAAACCGTACTGGACTTCAGTGGCCATGGGTTGGAATAGGTCACAACATCTTGAACGTACGGAGTGGGTGATGCATTGGCTACGGTCGCCAACGCAATTGCAATAACAGTAATAGCAAACTGCAAACAACAGATTGTAAATCGTAGTGCATTTAATAGAAAGCTCAAATTGATTACCTTCATTATAGCGCTGCGGATTTAGTTGGTTTGATCTTCGAGAACACTGCTGGTTGACTGGTGAAGAGTCATTTTCAGTGATCCATTTTATATAAATTGGTCAATGCGAAAAACGAGCACATTTTTGTGTATTGCTTGAACACATAAAATACTACCTTTACTTCAATTTTGCAATGATTTTTTTTATATGTAATCTTTTTTGAGTAATTAGTTTTCCTCTACTGTTCACCCCAGCACGATTCGTTATTTAATTTCCTCTAAATTGTTCGTCTAGTTTTTCGGTTTGATCACACAAAATCTACCTCCGTATTGTTTAATATTGATATACAGTGTGGAACAAGGAATAACTAGTAGATAAATAAATCGCGAACAGCTCAATTTATTATTTCAACATATATCGCATCCGCATGACTGATCTTGAAAACGATATGATTACTGTTGGTTGCCAGCAAAAGCAAAGAAATAAAAAGAACATTTTGTTTGTTGGCAATTTTTTCGCCACCGGTTAGTTATGACACTTCCTATCTGGAATTTGGAATCGATTAAATCAGTATAAAAGCAGACAGCTTTTAGACACATTAGTCAAATAACTGTTCTAATTGTTCAACAGATTCTACCAATCTAGAAAATGAAAATGAAGGCAATGAATAATATCAATTCTAATCTCAATTATATAACATTTTCGTATCATCCATAGGCTATCAATGTCATCGTTGCTCTGGTTCTGGCCATCTGCGCCAATGCGTACCCTTCGCCATATGTACAAGTTTTTGTGACCTACGCCAACCCACCAGCACGGTGTGGCCAACCTACGATAAGGTCATTGTCTAACCAAATGTTGCATATGAAAAGTTTACATATCCGAACGTGTATGGAAGTTGGCCCGTGTATGGCAAAAACTAGGGATCATCCATACCAGTTGTAACTGTCTGCGCTAAGGTTGTGGACAATAGCGGTTATGGATACGGACTGGGACGTAACAAGTATTGATATTAGTTATCATATCAATCTCTCTATTTTACCTCTTTGAAATGCTGCATTTTTTTAGTTTTCAACCTTCTTCTTCTTCTTCTTATCAACATTACATCACTGGGACAGAGCCGCCTCGCATCGCAGCTTAGTGTTCATTAAGCACTTAAGCACTATCATGAGGCTAACACGATAATACTTTTATGCCCAAGGAAGTCGAGACAATTTCCAATCCGAAAATTGCCTAGACCGGCTCCGGGAATCGAACCCAGCCACCCTCAGCATGGTCTAGCTTTGTAGCCGCGCGTCTTACCGCACGGTTAAGGAGGGCCCCTTTTTCAACCGTTTCTCTTAATTTTTGGTAGTTTGGCAAAACTCGCCGAGAGCTGTCCTCTAGGCGCAAATTCACTTGAAAATAAGCGCTAAAGTGTCTTCTTCTTCTTCTTATTGGCATTACATCCCCACACTGGGACAGAGCCGCCTCGCAGCTTAGTGTTCATTGCGCACTTCCACAGTTATTAACTGCGAGGTTTCTAAGCCAGGTTACCATTTTTGCATTCGTATATCATGAGGCTAGCACGATGATACTTTTATGCCCAGGGAAGTCGAGACAATTTCCAATCCGAAAATTGCCTAGACCGGCACCGGGAATCGAACCACCCTCAGCATGGTCTTGCTTTGTAGCCGCGCGTCTTACCGCACGGCTAAGGAGGGCCCTAAAGTGTACTTTTGTCAAAAAATTTACGTTGCCTGCGTTCTGGGGTCATATTGATTGTAGCTTCGTTCCATTTGTTCTGCTGTCCGATGCATGTTGGGTACAGAACTGCCAAGCGTTTGAACATGGGATATGAACTTTTCTTCCTCCCTTTTTGTGCAGCCACCCAGAAAATGAGTCTTTTATTCGTAATATTATTTTAAAATACAGCCAATTATGATATGTTGAATGTCGTCATCTGAATAGGTTGTTAGCACTCGACAAGGTTCAAGATTTATCTAAACGACTTTTGTTTCTAACATCAAACCGTCTCAACAAAATAAACTCACCCGTTTCCGGTCATGGCTTTCTGTTAGCTTTCATCTGACATATTTACTGATCCGTGAAACTGCTACGCCAATGCCTACTTCCCACGCACCATACAAAGAGACTACGCGCGCGCAACAAAAGCCCATCCCGCATTTAGTGTTCGAATGTCTAAATGCCACCAGCACAAGATGCTGCGTTATGCTGCTATGATCAGTGCGAGCTTACTGCGTGGTGCTACATGCTTGGGCAGATCGTTGTTTGAAAAAGACGATCGACGTCTTTTACCTACTACTTGTGAGCTGGTAAATTGAAGTCGCAAGTAAGCATACAATATTATGATTGGCGATCGTAGAAAGAAATTTCTGATTGAGATCTTTTTCGTTTTCATGTGAACAATGTTGATATTGTGATGATTGTTTTTGTTTCTTTTGCTGGCCATTTGATCGTTGATCAATAAAATCATTATCAACATTGCTTACAATCGCTCTTAATCAGAGACACTTTTTTTTATATAGATATACAAATTTGCAATTTTTTTCATTCAATACTGATTTCATGATCCATAATGATTTTAATACGAAGTGTTTTATCACAAGCTCCCTAATGATTTTGTTTTTTATTCAACGCTATGTTAATAGGAATTTAATCATCTACTTTTTATAGTGTTGATATAGGGTTACTGCTTCTTGCATACATAATATGTACTCACAAAGGTACCCATATCAATAACATACGAAAATGGAGTGCAAATTGTTTTGTTTACTTCTGTGATTTCTTTCAGCAGTGAGCAATTGAGCATGCACGATGAAAATTCTAATTTTTTAATCACACCCCCTTGAAGATGAAATAGAAACATCTCATCTCACCCGTTCCACGTCATGACTTTCTGTTACCTTTCATCTGACATATTCATTGAACCGTGAAATGGGTGCCACCAAGGGTGCCGTGCCACCATCTTTTCCCATTCATCTCGCCTTCGAATTAGACATTTAGACATCTGCTCATTAGATCACCATGTTCCCGCCTCCCATTGTTAACCGTTGCAACACGTTGGTCGATGAAGGGAGGAAAATAAAATTACTTTAAAATACTTTGTATACTGTAGAGAATAAGGCTTGAAGCCCTAGCGGTGTTTGTGACTTTCTAGTTAGAATTTTACTGAAGTGTAATTTAAGCAAATTTCATTTACTTTACACTAGAAATGCTTTTTTTTTTCTTTATTTAAGTGATTTTTTAATTTTAAAATTAAGTTCATCACTACACTAGAAAAGTAATAAATTCACGCAAATGACACTTCAGTAAAATACTAATTAATTTGCCGCATAAACTCAAATCTTCTCGCGGCTTCTACCAAATCCGTATTTAATTCTAAAATAACTAAATGAGTGTCATAGTTTTTCATTGTAAACTGTGCCACCTATCTCTAAATTACTGGTTTTCTAAAAACTGATTTTCCTAGAATTTCTTGAAGTTGTTCTTGATTTATTTTTGCCTTTATCGTACAACAAAGTTGGACCAGAAGGCTATATGATTACTCCAAAAGCGAATTTTTGATAGCACGCCCGGAGGCCGATAGTGTTATACAGAGCCTAAAATATTCATCTTCATGAAGCAACTTCGGTCCGAATTTTGACAAACATCGCATGAATATTCAAAACATAGAATGACATAGTCAGACGACTACTCCACGAACTCATTCATTCGACTGTCACTGAATGTGTTTACTATGTGCAGAAAAAAACATAATAATCATTGTTTATGTTGATGTTTACCGCTGAAAGTGCCTCGCGGATGGAAATCGGATTCAGTCCTGTGTGATAAATCACTTTACTCATTTGAAACGTGTTCAGATTTCAGATAATTTATCAATTTGTAAAATGTGCATAAATATTCAATGACTAATATTCAACTGACTGACTATTGACTGTCCAGAGCCGACTATGAATGTGTCGGAAGTGAACTGACAAATGAAGAAAAATGGACTTCACTAAATATTTTCGATTATTTTACACTCTGAGTGTTATATACCAATCGACTCAGCTCGATGAACTAAGTTGATGTCTTTTTTTTTTCTTCCTTAGCAATGGAGGGGGAATCTGCTCAACAGACATCCTGGGTTGTTCAGGAAGTGCGGGGTTAGGGATCACCTCCAACAGCAAACGAGGGAGGCAGGACTACATCCCCGACCCGCTAAGCCGTTTCCATAGCCGCCAAGCCCATAGCCCCTTCGGTACAACCAGAAAGTAATGCTTCAAAGGGGGGCCAGTGCACAACGCACCCTCGAGGTTAGCTGCGTGTCCTTGCAGCACCGAGCATCGTAACTCGCTTTTTTAGAAGAACACCATGGTATCGTGCCAGCGCGTTGCCGGCTTTCCAGGTGGCCTTACCACGCCCTATGTCCTCGGAAGGTGGGAAGGGTCGACTTCGCGCCTGCTTCCCTCTGCACGACTGGTATAAAGAATGATGATGCCGCGTGCACCCCAAATTGACCTTTCTGCGATAGGGCTTATTCGCCAGCACACAGAGGGACTTGCCGACGCGAGGCCTACGCCTGCCCCAGCCTTGACGAGGACCCCTTTCCGTCCTCGGGCTCGGAACCCGCCCGGTTGACCGACGCCGCGAAAGCGACGATACCATGTTGTTCTTCGCGCGGCCATTTGTTCGATAAAAGGATCGAGTTCGACCACAGGGCACCGGTATGATCCATGAAGCCGACTCCGAACCCTTGGACCGCCTCTTATTTGCGCCTGAACTAGCCATATTTGAGTCCACGCGCCACCTTCTGTGTAGCTCCGAGACGATTTGAACGATAGCCGATAAAACGGCGTTCCAGCCAACTTCATCTTTACACATCCTCCGAACTAGCTTGTCCGGGATAGTGTCCAGACCACATGTGGCAAGCATGTGGTCACGCATTGCACGAAAACGTGAACACACGAACAACACGTGTTCCACCGTTTCCTCTAAACCTGCGCACACCGGACACTCGGGCGAGGCCGAGCAAGCCAGCTGCATTACCTGCACTGTGATTTTGTAGCACGCTTAAACGCCGGGCACATCGAACCCCCCATGGGGTGCTTGCTGTTCACAGCTTTGCTGGAACAAATCAAACAATTGGGAGCGTTCGTGCAGCATTGTGCCTTATGTCCCTCCAATCCGCAGCGTCGGCAGAGATTGCTTCTGTCAGGGCCTTTGCAGTCCCATTGCTTTTGCCCCGGTTCCAGGCACTTGAAGCAAACTTCGGGTTGCTTGTATATGCCCACAGGGCATACCGACCATCCCACCTTGACGCTCCCTAACTTGACTACCTTGGAGGCGTCCGCTGCAGACAGCCGAACCAATGCTACCTGCGTCCCTGCTGGACCTTTCCGTAGCCGAACGGCTGCGGTGGTCGTCTCCACTTCACACTGTCGCCGCAGTGCCGTGACGAGCTCTTCGACGTCAGTGATCTCGTCCAGGTCTTTAACCCTTAGATTCACCTCCGTCGTGAGTGCCCTCACCTTGACCGTCTCGCCTAGGACCTCCTCCGCCAACTTCTTGTAGGCAGCGCCCTTTCGCAAGACGCCCCGCTTCAGCTCGAGTATCATCTCGCCCATCCGGGTACGTCTTATTCGACGTACGTCGGCGCCGAGATCACCGAGCTTGACGTCACTCCTCATCGCCTTCAAAACATCCGAGTACTTAGCCTCGTCCGTCTTGATGACTAGGCATCGCCCCTGGAGCGATTTTCGCCTACCCTAGACTTCTTGCTACCCTCATTCGCCTGGGCCTTCTTTTCGGCCCTTGACGTCTATGGTTTCCTCTTGTTCTTGACCAGGGTCCAGGAGGCGTCATCCCCCTCTATTTCCCTGGTCTGGTGCGGCTGAGAGCTCTCAGCCTGCCGTAACCCCTTACCACCGTCTTTCCTGGGTGGATGGACTTTTCCAGGTCCTTCCTCCCCCGGTTTTGGAGGTACCCGGCCGGGGTTCAGCTTCCCAGCCCCACTACCCTTGTTCGGGGTAGTAACCCTCCGCGATTTGGAGCGGCCCCCAGGGAGCTCATCCCCTGGAGATTGTTTCCCCCTTTTTTATGTCTGCTCCGTTTGAGCAGTCACCCCCGACGTGCCCGCGAAAACTTGAACCTCAGTCTGGGTAGACTTTTGCACCTCCGTCTTCGCTGTTCCATCGCCACCTCGAAGGCCGAAAGCCCATCGCGTTTGCGGTTCATCGCCCTCACAAGCCATGGGCCGTCTATAACCACTACCGGCGTAGCCGGGGAGAAGCATAAGTGACCCACGCTGGCGCTGCGCACCGAGCTGCTGACTATTGCCTCTGACCTCCTAGGTGGAGACCTGAACAACCCACCTCTTGCGAAGGGGTTGTCGTCTACACTACTACCACTAATTGAAAAATTGACTTGGTTTTCCATTTTTGGTCCCACCAGTTGCTCGGGAAAACAGGTCCACCACGCCAGAGCCCAGCATGACCCGGTAAGGGACAATTACTGTGGAGGGTTCCCTGGTACTACAGGCTCCGTTAAAGGCCTAGCCTATTATTTCATCCCCTTGCCATGCATCCCTCGGCACGGGTCGCTTAACGCCTTGGAATTAGGGGTTAGGACGATGGTCCCGTTGGTCGCACCCCCTCATTCTAGCTGATGTCAGGAGCACAACAGTACCCAGGCTACACTACCAGTAAGTACAAAAACCCTTAGCTGGCGTTCGATTGTCATCGGAAGATCCGTGGAAGCGTGAGATTGGAACTTGTGAGGACCAGAGCTGTGTAGGTCGCTCCTTCTCAGACGTCAACTCACCATTTCGCAGCCCAGGTGATGACTGTATGGTGATGTCGCAGGTGATGTCTGTATGTATGTATGTATGTGTGTGTGCGTGTATTTGTAGACAAACTTTTTGGATCTTTGTCCGAATTACTTGCAAAAGGTTTGCAAAAGTTTATAAAGTTAGTAAAATCCTTCAAAAAAATTTTCCACTTCAGGAATTCTCTCCTGGAATAATTTAGAAAATTAAGTCATTAATTCCTTTTAACATTCTTCCACAGATTTCTTCGGAAAATCCTCTGAAGCGCCTTTGTGAATTCATTCGAAATTTCAATGCGAACTTCCTTTTGAAGGAATTCTTGAAGCAATCTTCGCAAAAAAGGGAAATTGCAAGGGAATTCCAAGGGATTTTTTAATATATTTTCGGAAGGGATTTCCTGACGAATTACTGGAAGAATTTGTTTGATACTTTATTGAAATAATTGCTGACGCAATTCATTAAAAAAAGAAGGAAGGACCTCCTAATTCAATTCCGGCAGAAATCCTTAAAGCCTTAAAGCATTTTTCAAAGGAATTCATAAATGGAATTTTCCTGAAGAAATTTCGGAAGAGTTTCCTTAAACAATTACCATAGCTATTCTTAAAGGAATTTCTGAAAGATTTTTGGAAGAAATCCCAAAAAGAATCTTGAAAGGAATTCTCGAAGAAATCCTTAGAAGAATTTCTGAAGGAATTTCTAGAGGAATTTCCGAAAATAATTCGTCAAAAAACTCCTTCAGTACCTACAGCACCTACGGAAATTGTTTAAGGAATACCTCTAGAAAGAAAATTCCTTTGAAATTTACCTCAGGAATTACTTCAGAACTTCCAAAAGAAGTTCTTTCGAAAATTCTTCTAGGAATTCCTTCGATCATTCCTCCGGATTTTTAGCAACCCTTACCGAAATTCCTTTATACCTTCGGAGATTCCTTTTAAAATTCCTCCGGATTTCCTTTGAGCATTCATTCAGCCTCTTCTAAAAATCCTTTGAAAATTATTTTAGGAATCCTTCGTAAATTTCATTTGTCCTATCTCCATTTCATTCTTCCTTACTTTTCCGGAAGAATTCTTCCAACAAAATTTTCAGAAAAATTCCTGCAAGAATTTTATATTATTTTACTAAAGGAATTTCTGGAGAGGTTTTCCGAAAGAATCCCTGGTGGAATATTCAAATGAACTACAGGGGGAATTTTATAAATTATTCCTGAGGGAGTTTCCAAAAGAATTTCTGAAGGAATTTCCAAATGTTTTCCAGAAGGAATTTCAGAATGCATTCTTGAAGGAGTTCCCGAAGAACAACCTGAATAGATTTTGATCAAAAATTTCTGAACGAATTTCTGAAGGTACTTTTATGAAGGTACACCTGAGTCTTTTTTTACACGGGGGATGCGTTCCGTGTAAAAAAAGTTTTCAGTTCAAATTCCGAAAATCCGTGTAAAAAATGTTTTATGATTTCTCGACTCAATTATGCAAAATGCAGCAACTTTGCAAAAATCCGTGTAAAAACAGAATCGGGTGTATTAAATTTCCATACAAATGCCTATTAGAACTTTCATATTGATTTCTAGATTTTTACACACGTAAAAAATAACCTTATATATAATGGCAAAAAACCATTCAAAAATACTTATACTCTTCATTATGCCACCTAATGAATGATCCCACATCAAAAATCTAATAACATTCATAAATTAATGAAAAGTGTAAGTTTCGGAATGTATGTGACTAATACGATGTGTAAGTTTTTTCTTATACATTTCTCGCTTAACTTTTCAAAAGGACCTAACCCAAGTAACAATTTCCATGCTTCTTGGATTTATTTAATTCTTATAGAAGATTTATAATAGCAATAACCCTAGCTAGTTGCTCGGTTTTATTGTCGCTCTTATTGCTATCAATAAACCTCTCATAAACATACTGAAAAAGCTTCAAATGCTAAACGCCTATTGACCTTATGAGCTGCTTTACGGTTGTGATGAAGACCATAATAAATCCCATTTGCAAAACTCGTACAAATCCACATTCTCTGGTCGTAATATGGTCAAATGAATAACTCTAATAAAAATATTTGCATTGCAAAAAGTTTATAACAGTGTTTGATAAGAGCAACATTTTTATGATGAAAATTTATGATGGCCATATTGAAAACGAAGAAGCTTTTTCATATAAATGAAATTTATCACTGAAAATTATGATTAGGCGATGTTTTTACCAAGCAAAACACTTTTTTGGCAATTTATTTGCATTACAAATATATTGGGGTGGAATATCGATAGAATCGGTGACGATTTACGAGATTTCCGTAATGATTATTTAAAATGTAATGACCAGAATTACGTTATTTTGAGGGCGCGTGCTGTTCAATGTTATTTTTTCACTAACTTTCACCATGAAATCGAACGCGCACCTTATTTCGATGGTAGTGAAATGAAAAAAAAACAATCCTGAAAAAATATTATTTTGCAGTCATCCTCATCATGATTTTCATCAACAGTTTATTTTGTTATTATTTTGCTGTTTTGTTTCTCTTTTCAATAGCGACATTTTTGACAGCTGCCGCAGCCAAATTCCCTTTTTTGCGGGTGGTTTAAAAAGGGTTTCTAAATACTTTTATAATAGGTTTATAGTGGTTATTCAGAGTGGGTCACTTGGCCATATCCTTATCTTATAGTGGTCATTAAAAGGTTGTCGTGTGGTAGTGGGTTTTATTGTTAGATCTTAATATTTGATCTTGAGAACCGTTCCTAGAGCGGAATAAAACTTGAAATGTTACTTGGGAAGTAACATTTTTTTCATGAATTAATTTGAACAGCGCAATCAACAGAAAAACATTAAAGCTTTTGATTGCAGTACTCAAATTAATTCATGAAAAAATGTTACTTAGGTCCTTTTGAAAAGTTAAGCGAGATATCATTAAGTGATTGCTTTGGCGAAAAAGTATCAGAAATATTAATAATAAATAACATTAAATTTTTTTACGTGCAGGAATTTACAAGAAACTCGTGCACAAATTCGTTCAGGGACATCTCAAAACATTCCTTCATGAATTCTGCCTGAAATTTCTCCGGGAATTACTTCGGAAATTCGAACAGTAGTAAAACAATGTTTTGAAACTGAAATTAAGACTTGCAAAAAAAAAACAAAAATATCGGTAAGAAAATTATTTTGAACTTGTCATAACACGAGTTTGTACAATCCCATTTAATTCCACCACTTAATTGTACCTTGACAGATACGCATTTCGACCTCAACAGTAAGGTCGTCTTCAGTGTCTCGTCAAGTACGACGAGTCGAGTCAAGTACGAGACACTGAAGACGACCTTACTGTTGAGGTCGAAATACGTGTCTGTCAAGGTACAATTAAGTGGTGGAATTAAATGGGATTGTACAAACTCGTGTTATGACAAGGGAAGACAAATATCGGGATTGCAGTCGATCCTTCATCCTGCTTCCTAGGATATTCCCAAGAATTACTTGGGAATTTTCTTCAATAGTTGCTTCGGAAATTTGTCCATTACTCATCTAGGGTGATTTTTCAGAAATTTATTCAAAAGCTTATTCGGAAAATCCTCCAGACATTTTTTTTTTCGAAAAAATACCATCAGGAATTAATTCGATTTGTAATCCAGAAATTCCTTGAGCCATGCCTTCAAAAATTTCTCCAGGAATTTCATCATGAATTTCTTCACTCTTCCCAAGGGGTTTCTTCAAAAATCCTCCGCAGAAGAATCTAGATTTTTTTTCAAAAACTCTTCAAGTTATTCTTTCGAAAGTTGCTTCAGAAATTGGTCTAAGAATTCTATTTGAAATTCCTCCGGAATTTCCTTCAGGAATTCTTTTAACTATTTTTTCAGAAATTCTGCCAGATACTTCACCAATGCTCAAGAAATTATGTCGGAGATAGATCGAGAAATTCTTTGGAAATGCATCAACATATTCCTTCGAAAATTCCTATAGGAAAATCTTGAACAAATCCTTAAGGAGTACTTGCGTTTTGAGAATTTCTTCGGAAATTCCTTCCAAGTTTTCATCGTTTTTTTACCTAATGTTTAAAAAAAATTGTTCGGAAGTTCTCTAAGAAATTTCATTGGAAATTCCTTTGGAAATTTGGTCGGTTTCCTACGGAAAATACTTCGGAAAAACCTATGGGAATTATTTCAAGGAACCTTCCGAAATTCCTTTAGGAGAACTCGTTCGGAAATTTCCTTACGATTTCTTTTGAAAACTGATTTAGGAATTTCTGTGGAAATTGGTTTAGGGATTTTCGAATTTTCTTAAAGAAATTGTTGCAGAGATTATTACAGGGATTTCTTAAAAAAAATCCTTTTGGAAACTCTAGGAGGAAATTCTTTCGAATTTGTTCAGGAATTCCTTCGGACATTCCTTTGGAAATTTTATTAGAAATTCCTAGAGGCCTACGAGGGATCCTCCTAAGCCGTACGGTAAGATGCGCAGCTACAAATTAGGATCATGCTGAGGGTGGCTGGGTTCGATTCCCGGTGCCGGTCTAGACAATTTTCGGATTGGAAATTGTCTCGACTTCCCTGGGCATAAAAGTATCATCATGTTAGCCTCGAAGCGAATATACGAATGCAGAAATGGTAACTTGGCTTAGAAACCTCGCAGTTAATAACTGTGGAAGTGCTTAATGAACACTTAGCTGCGAGGCGGCAATGTCCCACTGGGGGATGTAATGCCAATGAAGAAGAATATGAAGAGGCCTACGAATGGCCCTTAATTTATTTATTTTTTTGATGGAGTTAGGGGAAATTACGGCTTTGGCAGGTTTTGTTCTATTATTGGCAGGGGGTTTTCTATAACCAATTACATATTCTCAAATTTGGCCTAAACATTCTCTGCATATCAAAGAATTTCATAAAATTTGGTCAACAAAAACCCCCTGACAATAATAGAACAAAACCTGCCAAAGTCGTCATTTCCCCTACTTCAGAAATTATTTTAGGAATCATTCGGGAATTCCTGGCGTTATTTTCCAAATTATTCCTGGAGTGAATTCCGGGAGAAGTTCTCAAAAGAATTTCTGAAGGATTTCCTAAAACATATTCCGTAAGAAGTCATGAAATCAATTTTCAAACAATTTCCTAAAGAAGTTTCCAAAGAAATTCCTGCAGAAATTTCCGAAGAATTTCTCCCAAAGTGACATCCGACGCTTGAATAACTTCTGTATGTATTCCTGAGGAATATCCGAAAGATAGTCCTTAGGTGTTTCAGAAGAAATTTTACAAAGAAATTTCCA
Organism: Armigeres subalbatus; assembly: GCF_024139115.2. Lineage (NCBI taxonomy): Eukaryota > Metazoa > Arthropoda > Insecta > Diptera > Culicidae > Armigeres > Armigeres subalbatus. The sequence continues at coordinate 295,549,382 of NC_085140.1, read as the reverse complement.
AATAAATATTTAAAAGAATTTCTGACGAAACTGTTAAAGGAATTCGTAAAGGAATTTTCGACATTTTCTTAGAATTGCTTTTCAAATTTTCTTTGGGTATTTCCAAAGGAATTTCACGATTTACATCCAAAGTGAGCAGTGAAAATAAAACGTGATAAAACTGAGCCAACGCCAATGAAATCAACAGGAGGTGAGGTGAAGGTGATCAATCGGCCCTAAGCTCAATTTGTTTTAACGAAAGCAGTATCACTTATTGGAGGTTAAGTTGTTGGATAGTGAAATATGATTTCCAATAAAAAAAAAATTAACGAAGGAATGCACTGTGGAATTACTTCTTTATTATAAGAAAGGAAAAGACATGATAACTAATACCAATAGTTGTTATGTCCCAGTCCATATCCATAACCGATATTGTCGACAACCTTCGCACCAACAGTTACAACTGGTACGGATGATCTCCAGTCCTTGCCATACACAGGCAAACTTCCATACACGTTCGGATATGCGTACTTTCCATAGCCAACATCTGGTACGACAGTGACCTTATCGTCGTACAATCCAGCGTAGGTTGGCCACACCGTGCTGGTCTTCAGAGACCATGGGTTGCCGTAGGTCACTACATCTTGAACATATGTCGAAGGGGACGCATTGGCGCAGATGGCCAGAACCAGAGCAACGATGACATTGACGGCCTATGAAGAATACGAAAATGTTATACGATTGAGATAAAATTCGATATTCTTCATTACCTTCATATTCGTTTTCTAGATTGAAAGAACCAGAACCTATTGCACAGTTGAAACAATTAATTGATGTGATGTGAAGTATGTAAACCCGTTTGCTTTTATACTGTTTGAATCGATTTCAATAGAGATAGGAAGTGTCATAAATACCCGGTGGCGAAAAACTGGTCAACAAACACAATGAATGATTTTGTTCTTTTTATTTCTTTGCTTTTACTAGCAATAATCAACAATCATATCGTTTTCAAGATCAGTAACGCGGATGCGATATATGTTGAAATATGAAGTTGAATCGTTCGCGATTTATTTATCAACTATTCTTTGTTCTACACTTTATATCGATATTGAACTATCTGGAAGTCGAATTTCTGTGATCAAACTGAGCAATCAGACAAACAGTCTAGAGGAAATTGAACACAGAATCACAATGAAGTGATACCAAAAAGTTTAAATAGGTACTGAAAAAATAATCAAAAAATGTCATATAGGTAGTTAGTACTTTATATGTACCAGCAGCACTAAGAAATTGCTCACATGACTCTTCGTTTATAGCATTGACCAATTTATATAAAATGGATCACTGAAAATGACTCTTCACCAGTCAACCAGCAGTGTTCCCGAAGATCAAACCAACTAAATCCGCAGCGCTATAATGAAGGTAATTAATTTGAACTTTCTATTAAATGCACTACGATTTACAATCTGTTGTTTGCAGTTCGCTATTGCTGTTATTGCAATGACGTTGGCGATCGTCGCCAATGCATCACCCGCTCCGTACGTTCAAGATGTTGTGACCTACTCCAACCCATGGCCACTGAAGTCCAGTACGGTTTGGCCAGCCTACGGTGGTTTGTATGGCGGTAAGATCGCTGTGGTCCCAGATGTTGCTTATGGAAAGTACTCCTACCCGAGCGTTTATGGAAGTTGGCCAGCGTATGGCAAGAACTGGGGATACTCTTCACCAGTGGCCGTCGTTGGTGCCAAGGTTGTGGACAATGGACAGTGGAATTATGGTGGATATGGATACGGTTATGGCCTCGGATATAACAAGCACTGGCTGTAAACATGGGACATGACAAGCAATGACTGTGGTGAAATATGTAAATAAACAAATATTCGAAATTAATTTCTGCAAAATACGTGCATTGTTTTTTTTTTACTGAAATGCAATTATTGTAACTATAATCCGTCGGCAAATTCGTTTTAACCAATGATGGAATACATTACGGAGCTGTGAGTGACACAAAATCTGCTGTTGTAACAATTCATTTCTACTTTCGAAATCAAGAGAAGTTTGGATGACCCAGAATGCCTTCAGGTAACAAAACAAAAATTTCCCAACTGTTGATCGCAAGTTTTAAACTCAAGCACAGTTTGATGTTAATTTGACTTCTTGGATATATTTTGAAAACAATTGAAATCATTTCAACACTTTCAGTAAAGAAAAAAGGTACTGTAGGGACTGTAGATTGTAAGGTTAGAAATTAAATTATGTTATGTTAGATTTTTAGTCATATGATGATTTATTTGCTTGGCAAGATTGGTGATGATCAAACCAAAGTCGAATTATTAAACGTGAGATCTCAATGTCAATCCCGACATACAAAAAATAAGACAGGCTCAGCACGATGATAAGCATCAAGTTTGAATATAAATATGTGATCTTCGCACAAGCTGAACGAAGACGATGCTTGACATGTTTTAGCATGCCTACTTTTGTACTCCACCACGTGGCGATAAAATATACGTCACTTTTGAAGTGTCATTTATTTTACGAACCTACGAACCTACCTTGTCTTCTGCTTGTCTTGAGCTTTTTTACCCGAATGTGAGCACGGCCTACGTAGATCTCAATTGTATAGGTGCTGTCTATTCAATTGATAAAAGAAAGTGCTGTCATTCGATCGACTAGTGCATATCATGTCAGTTCAAAAACTTACCGAGAAACCAATTTTGGAAAGACTTTGCCACAATAAGCGCCAGCATCAATACCTATTAAAAAAGAAAATATGTTTTCCCTGCAATTTCCCTTTTTTTTTGAACACCTGTTAATCAAGTGATTGGGATCTCAATTGAGAAGAGGCATTAACATGAAAAACTACTGGGGTATAAAATGACTGACTAGATTTGCCTTCCAGCGTTCAATGGAATGAGTCGAAATTTATCAGCACTAGTTCTTCTTACAGACGGTAATGCATACATCATTGAGCGGATGCTGAAAAATGTCATCGATAGAGGCAGATTATCCGCCACAGCAATTATCATAGTGATAAGTCAGCTTCTCTTGCTGGTCTCGGTAATAATGTTTTTACAAAGGATTCACAATCCAGAACGTTTGGATTAAGAAAGCTGAATCCAATTACTTGATCGATCATGCCTAGTTGAATTTTCAAATTAATTTCATTCATGCGCCTTGCGTGCTTTCCTCCTTCGATCTTTCATTTAGCGTTTGTTCATCATCTTCACTACGAGAAGACTCTTGCATCGCCCGCAGACAGCACTGAGCGAAAGAACTTCACCCTACATCGGTTCTCGGAAGTGCGCGCGCATCGCGCGTCTTGTGGTGTGATCTGCGCGCAACGATTTCACGCTCCAACGATCACGGTTGAGTCAACGAACGGAGCAGGCTGAGATGCGTAGGAAGAGCATTTTAAGTCAAAACAACGAAGATGATGCTGCGCGCGCGGCAGTGATCTTCACTGATCAAGCAGCAGACTGATCTCGCTTCCGACAATCTACGTGACGATCGGGGATCACGCTAACTTTCACCTACTCAGTGACTGAGTAAAATTGTATTGCGCTCTCTTTCTATCCCACGGAAATTTTACTCAATTTTCGTCAAAAGCAGGACAACTCAAAACTATGAGTAATCCTGCTTTTGACGGAAACTGAGTAAAATTTCCGTGGGAAGAAAAGAGATGGCAATACAATTTTACTCAGTCTCTGAGTAGGTGAAAGTTAGAGTGATGATGTTGTTTCTTCGGAAACCGACAAGAACGATCGGAATGAAAGTGATCTCGAATAAATGGTCAGGGTGGTAGAAATGCGAGGAAGGTTTTCCGAAAGAAAGTCTCTTCGGTGGGATGATGATGATCGTCGATGCGGGTGTGGAATAGCAGCGCAGCAGCAGCAGCATCCGATTCGACGCTTTGTTTGTTTCGTTTCGATGCGGGTTGGGAGTTTGCGTGAGTGCGCTGGATGATGATGATGCGTGGGAAAATGCCGGCACTCGTAAACAAAGGCGAATGCGCAGCAATTTCACGGTTCAGTGAATATGTCAGATGAAAGTGAACAGAGAGCCATGACCAAGAGCGGGTGAGTTTATTTGTTTGGATTCAACGTTAGAAAAGAATCTAATGATGCTGAAATAGAACAATTTGAATTATGAACATGTGAAAAGTGAAAAGTTTAACAAACAAAGCATCATAGCATGCCTTTTTACGATTCCCTCACTCAGTAACATGAAGTAGAAGAGCCAGATCATTTCGATGAAAAAAACGGAACAAACGCACTTGCAAGCTGGAACATGTCAGACAAAAACGTTAATTAAAAAAAGTTACTTTAGGGGAAAATCGGAAAAATCGTCAAAAGACAAATGCGAACAGCGTAATAAACGTATTTTTGTGATTTTGTCTGCAGTAAGCACGCAGTTGACAAAAAAGCAACGAAGTTGGTGCCAAGATTTTTTTATGTATGTTCCCCCCCCGATGGTTATTCCCATCTACTGACGAAGTCGGATAACCTGTACATAAAAAAATCTTGGTTGGTGCTGTATTTCTTTGTTTCGCGATGAGATGAATATATGTTCAGTTAGTAGAAAATCGGAACAGTTCCACTGCCCCAAAATTGTTCTGAAAAAAACTGATATTCCTTCAATTTTTAGAATCACTGGCGAAGTTAAGCTGGGGCACATGATTCACCAAATCGAATATTTTCCCTGAAATTTGATTTTATACGTCACAATTGATCTGAGAAAAAGAAACTGATTTTCCGCCAATTTTTTTAAATTCCTGGAATTTCTATGAGAATATTCGAAGGTCTTTATTTCTTCCTTGAGTTTGGGAAGGGATTTCTTAAGCGACAAGCATCACAGAATTGTAAATCGAAAGGAACTTACAAAGGAAGAAAAAGATCGAAGTAGGCTCTGCGCGCGGCCGGTCGGTTTTGTTTTTTGGCAGCATATTTTTTCTGTCTTGTTTTCGCTGATATTTTTTGGTTTCGGCTAGTGCTATGCCGCCGGGACACGGGTCTCGCTGGAGTTAGTGATCGAACTTCCTATGAGTGCGCGGGTGCTTAATGTGGATCATTGTTGGATTAGCAATATCAATGGTTTCTCGAGTGATACTGTTCCATTGCATGGATTGCTGGTCAAACCAATATATAGCCCTGTCCCTATAATAGTTTGAAGCTACAATGCTCGGTTCGCGGCCATTTGGAATTCGTAAAAGAATTTCCGAACAGAATACCCAAATATAGTTCTGACCAATATTTCTGCGAAAAAAATCTTTGGATATTCCCCTAAGAATTATTCCGAAATTTCCTCCAGAATTTCTGCAGAAAATCCCCCAGAATTTACAACGGAGATATATCCAGAAATTCATTTGGAATTTACTAAAGATATTTCTTACAAAATTTAAAAAAAATTATAATGAAATTTCGGAAATTCATTCGGAAATTCTTTTACGAATTCTTTAAGGAATTTCTTCAGATTTTTTTTAGAACATCCTTCGGAGTGCCCTTGTACCAAAGGAAATTTATTTAGGAATACCTTCAGAGATTCCTTTAGAATAAATCCTTCTGGAATTTCCTTAAGAATGCCTTTGGAAATTCACAACAAGAGAGTAGAAGGTTGAGGGTTCGACGTGGATTCTTTTTCGCAAATTATGTATCAATTTGTCCATTTTGGGAACATGTGCTGTGCATAAGCGCAGCCAAGTTAATTAACAAAAAAATCATCCATATCATCGAGTAGACAAAAATTGCTCAATAATATCAAATGTTGATAAGATAGCAAAATGAGATATGGGCATGATTGATATAAGAGATAAAAGACCAGACGACAATATCAATATTTTGAACTAAAATATCATGAGGGGATTAAGTTATGCTAAGTGTTCAATATCAACGCCATTAGTTTGTTTTCATCCATAGCATTTCTTGATATTTAAATGATATTTCGGTGCAAATTTTTGATAATGTTGCCTGTTCTTTTATCTCATACTAGTTGAACATACCCGATCTTGCTGGGGTTTATATTATTTTGCATTAAAACTGTCAATTGTAAAGTTTATTGCAGAGCCGCACTATAGATATTGTTTTTGCGATCGCATTAGGTTTCCTCCCAACTCGCACTTATATCGTATTTTGATTTTTTTTTCAACTTTCCCCATCAAATTTACAAATTCTTTGTATATACAAACACAGCAGAAGCCCAAGACGAATCGATTAGTGAGAAAACCGTACAAATCGATCATCTAGTTCGTGAGCTATATCACCTCAAAGGAAATGCAAACTCATTTTTATCAAGTCCATATCATGTTTTGTTATTCTGCTCATGGCTTCTGCCGGGTCAGGTTTCATGAATTTATCCAAAAGTTCGTTCAGAAAATCCAGATGTTTTTTGTGTATGAGATACTTAGGAATTAATTCGGTTAGTCATTCAGAATTTCAGGAATACCATCGTAAGTTCTTCTATATAATCAATCAGAATTTCCCCCAGTGCTCCACTACAGAATTCTTCAATGAATTTCTTCAAAACTCCACTGCAAATGAATGTACAAAAAAAATTAAAAATTTCAAAGGATTTTTTTTTGGAAAATTCCTTTAATTTTTTTTTCTTAGAGCTCTTTTTGAAAATCATCCTTTTACAAACATCTCTAACTATTACATCAGAACTTCTATTCCCTCGGCTCCCGTAATTTACTTCAGGAATTTCCGAACGAATTTCCGAAGCAACTCCTGAATAGTAATAGGAAATGTCATAAACAAACTCATGGGATTTCTTTTAAAGGCTATTACTAACTTTCTTTTTTCGAAAGTTATTTAGGATTCCGATTTTTTGATTCACATGTAGTGCTTGAAGGATCCTAGAACTTTATCAAACAGACCATTGCTCTAAATACAATGTAAAATAATCAACATAAAGAACAATACAAAAATGTCTCGGAATGTCACGACATTATTGTCATTTGCCACTAATTCGGCTCTCACGTCACCAGTTTCAGATTCAGAGCAATGACCTATTAAAAAAATCATAAGGGTTATGTACAAGACACAACCGCCCAACGTAAACTACGCAAGGCAGTTTTGTTCATTAAGGATTGTAGTGCCATCATGCATGGATATTTTTAGAAAAATTATTTGATTACTTATGTCACTGGTTTCTAACAAAACTAGCGTATCTTAAGATATGCAAATTGTTGGATACGACAATTGTTTTAAAATTTACTATGAAAACCCAAATTTATTCCTCAGTGGTAGTAATGCCTTTCTTGGATCCGAATTGCCTACATTTTGGGTTTTAAAGAATTTGATGAAATATTTCAATAGAAGAAGCTCTAGGGAGCATCCTCTTTTCCCATTTGCAACATTTGTTATTCAGAAATATTCCAATCATTGGCATATCTTGTTTTTCGTGCATCACTAGAAATCATAAAATATCAATCATGTAGGGTATCTGTTCCTATATCAATAACAATAAGCCAATGCGCATATGAAATGCATTTATTTCTCACCCAACAATCAAGTAACATGAGAATAATTATGCTCGGCTCACGTCATTTTTTATTGATAACAATTTGGTAACTTCAAAAATAAAATTGTTATCACATTATAGAAGTATTTAGTTAAAAAACATCATCACTGCCATGCACCTATTTCAATAACATTCAAAAACAGTTAATCCTATGCCTGTACCTATATCAATAATACTGTTTCCAACATAAAATACGCACACTATTACTTGTGTGTATACGTAACGATATGATTGCAGTGATGCCGAATTCTTCAATGTTTTGTATTTGAGTTGAAATATAATTACAAAATTGCAGTTTTTGTTGTAGTTTTCCAACTTATCAGTTTAATTTTATGTTTGTCATAGCTTATCTCTTCGATATACCTTGTTTTACAAACATAAGAGTTGAATTTCACAATGAAAGTTCATTCAAGCATTTTTGAAATAAAAATATAGTTCGGCAACCCTTGCAGATGCTGCAGGCCATGTAAATAGTTTGGAATACGGACAAGGATAATTTAGACGTTGTTCTATAGGAAATCGCGTTAGTTTTTCAAATATGATTATATTTAAAGTGAAAATGTGATGTGCTCTATGTGTTGTGAAGTGTATTTTGAAAGGATACATTTGTTTTAGCTTGAAATTGAGTGGAAAACAACGGCCTGAAATGAGATGAATCTGCTAGTAGCAATCGAGCAGTGCATCAAATCAACAGTTCAGAGGTAGGAAAATAAAAATAAATGTGTTTTATAATTTTGTTTTTAATAATTTGAGTCTTGTGAACTAAAACATTACTCAAACGGAATTTTAAATAATATTCCAAACATTGGACTATTCATGGGCGTAGCCAGGATTTCGAGAAGGGGGGGGCCAACTTTTTTGGTCTTCTAAATCGTAGTTTTATAGTAATTTTATAAAAACACATGAATATTAACACATGAAACTAAATCCAAACCAAATCGAAACAATAATTATTAAAACAATAACGGATTTAAAAATGCGTGATTTATTGCTCATCAGATATTTTTAAATAAAGTGAGAAAAACATTAACGAACTTAGTATTCAGAAAGAATATAAAATCGGCTATAACAATTATTAAAAAAATCCTGCATTCTTCCATAAGTCTTGTCTTATGCATTCTTCCATAAGTTTAAAAAAACTAGAACCATACATCTGAATTTTTTAACAAATTCTCTCTGAAATAATATTTATTATAAAATAGGCAGAAAAGTCAATATGCAAGCTTTCTCCAGGAATTCCTTCGACAATTGCTCCTGGCATTCTATGCGAAATTCTATCAGGGATTCTTCAGGAATGCCTCCAGCAACTTATTCGGCAGTGCCTTCAGGAATTCCACCATAAATTTTTCCGGGAATTGATCCGAAAATTCCACCATTATTTACTCCAAGAAAATCTTCACGAACTTCTTTATAAGTTCTGCAGAATTCCCTGCAATAACACCAAAATAATTTCGTGCAGTTTCCATAATTTTTAAGAATAAAGAATATTCCGTGGAAATTCCGCCAAGAATTGCCAGTAAACATTCCTTAGAGAATTACATCGAAAAATCTTCGAATTTCTTGTGCAAATTCCATAAAATTTTCCGTGAATTGTTTCGAATAATTTCTTGTGAAAATTTCAAAAAAGAATTTCTCCAAGAATTCCACCGGAAATTTGTACAGAAATTATACCGAAAATGAAATCAACAATGGAATTTCAGAGGAATTACTAGATTAATTCATAATGAAATCCTGAAGAATTCAGGTTGAAACTTCAAGATTTCCACTGGAGATCCTCCAGGATTTTCTCCGACAATTCTTCCTGGAATTCTTCCAGGAGTTCCACCGGCATTTCCAATTTCTCTAGGATTTAGCTGAGAATTATTCCGGTAGTTCTATCGGCAGTTCCTCTGAAAATTCTTCCGGGAATTTCAGCAGTGAATTGGAATTTGTTTAGGCTTCTTCAGGAATTTATATAGATTTTCCACCAGAACCTCCTGACAGGAATTTCTCTGCGAGCTCCTCAGGGAATTCTCCGGGAGGTCCTCTCGATGATGATGATGGTCCAGCTACAAACCCCAACAAAGGTTGCAGCTAGACGAGATTTGTTCATAACATGAATTCTCTTGTTTCCGAGATTGCCTCTTGTAGTTTCCTGGGGTTCCTTTGAAATGTTGATAATGCTCCTGGAGTTTCTTTCAGAAATTCTTCCAGAAAATTCTTCTTGAGAGAGTTCCTCCGGGAATTTGCACCAGCAATTCATCCATGAGTTTCTCCTGAAATTCTCCTGGAGTTCCAACATGAAGCTATTCCAGGAAATTATTCAGGCTTTTTTTCAGGAAATCATTTAGGCTTTCAGAAATTAGGCTGGAAATTCAGCAGAAGTTCTTCCGATAGTTTCTCTGGGGAGCTCATCCGGAGTTCCTAGGAATTCTTCTAGTAGTTCCTCCTGAAATTCCTCCGGGAGTTCTTCCACGGAGCTCCTCCCGGCAGTTCCTTCGGGAATTCCTCAGGGAGATCCACCAGCAGTTTCTACGAGAATCCCTCCGGGAGTTTCACCGGCAGTTTCTCCGGGTGTTTCTCTGACAAGGAACTCCCGGAGGAACTCCCAGAGTAATTTCCGGAGGAACTCCTGGGGGATTTTCTATAGGAATTTCCGGAGAAATTATCAGAGGAATTCTCGGAGGAACTGCCGGTGGCCATTTTGCAACATGCATGTTTTCCATTTTTCTGTTAAAGAGCTCGATGAGTAGTACTCGTTAACACCATTTTTGGAAAATGGCGTATACGTCACTTTTTCAGATTACGGCAGTACAGAAAGAATTTCCGGAGGAAATCCTGGAGGAACTCTCGTAAGAATTCTAGAAGGAACTCCCAAAAGAACTTCCGTAAGAATTCCAGGAGGAACTCCTGGAAGAATTTTTAAAGTAACCTTTTCCTGGAGGAATTCCCGTCAGAACTCCCAGAGAAATTTCTCGAGGAACTTCTGGAGAATTTGTAGATAAATGCCAAAAGAAAATGCTAAAATGAATTCCTGGAAGAAAGCCTGATTGATTTCCTGAAGAACTACTGGTGGAACTTCAGAGGAACATCCATTTGGAATATCCTAGAGGAAGGAAACAAATGGTTTTCTGAAGGAACATCCGAAATCCCATTTCCCGCGTGAAATTCCTGCCAAATATCGTCCAGGAATTCCCTGTAAAGTTCCTATAGGCTGGGTATTATTGAGAATTTCTTGAAAACTCCTGGAAGAACTCTGGAGGAACTCCCACAAGCACATCCGGAGGAATTCTACATGAAGTCCTGAAATAATTCTTAGAGAAGTTCCTAAAGGAATTTCCGAAAAATATTCAAAGTAATTCCCCAGAAAAATTACCAGGAGGAATTAATGGTGAAATTCCAGATGAAATCCTGAAAGTATTCCCAGATGAATTGTTGAAGAAAATCCCTGCGGATTGTTCCGAAGAAATTTCAAAGAACTCTTGGCAGATATCCGGAGTAAATTCCGAGTGAAGTCCGGAAGGAATTCGTAAGTACACTTCCAAGTGAATATCTCCTGCAGAAATTCCTGAAGAAGTACCTGAATGAAACTCCCGAAAAATAGCTGTAAGGAATTTCTGGGGATACTATATACTTTGGGAATACTTGACGAATTCCAGGAGAAATTCATGAAGATATTTCTGGAGGATTTCTTTGAAGGATATTCTGAAGTAATTACAAAAAGAATTCCAGATTGGAATGCTAGATGATTTCGCTATTGAATGTTTGGAGTTATTCCCGAAAATTCTCTGAAGTAAATCCCGAGGAATTAAAGGAAGAATTCCGAGAGGAATGCCCGGAGAAGTTCCTAGAAGAATTTCCGAAGGAATTTCTTATAGATTTACAAGTGAAATTATGGAGCTAAATCGGAGGATTTCCGTCATAAATTTTGAAGAAACTTCTGGTAATTTTTGGAAGAAATTCAGTATGTATTCTTGGACGGAACTCTCGAACGTGCATGCCTGATTTTGCTGGATTATTCTGAAGGAGAGAATAAACGAAGAAAAAGAAATCTTCAAGGATTTCGTGGAATTCCCTAAAAAAATTTAGTGGGGTTTTTGATAAGGAGGAATTACAATTACATGAGAAGGATTATATCTTCAAACGATTTTCTAGAGGAATTTGTGGATAACTTTCCGAGTGAATTCAGAAGTTCCTAGGGGAAGCTTCTAGAAGGATTTTCTAAGAAGAAATTTTTGAGTCCGAAACATGTTTCTGGAGTTGTTTTGAACTTCTCATAGTATTATCCTGATGCTCTAATAAGTTTTGGGGAATCTTTTTGAATTTCATCCACCTAATTTGGCTTCTTGTATAAGGATTGGATTCACAAAGTGCACTATGTTTGAGAGAATCTCATTTTTCAGTACCCGTCTAATCTTTCCATGACACTTAGGGGGCGATAGCTCCCCCTCAAGTTCCCCCTCTCACGTTCTATTTAGGGGACTACGGCCCTCTCTTGCCCCTTGCTATGCCTATGGCCATGCCTATTCATTATTGTGTACACATACGATGTGAGAAATTGTAATCAAATTGATTTTTATTTGGTTTATCGACGGCTGAGATTAATATACGGGTTGTTATTAATATGGGAACAGATACCTTACCTCAAAAACCAAAATTAATTTGGTTGTGGATGCAAGGCGAGTAGTAAACGTTGTGATACAGGAAAAGAGGGAGTGTAAGTTATTACAATCTAACTCCCCACTGTCTGGCAGTGTCACCAGCAAGTTGTGGTGTAAAACTCTCAAAAGTCCTCAAATCGCATCGGCGATTCAAACCATGCGTGTAGTCAAATCTCCATCAGAATCAAAGGGCAATCAGAGATTTCGCCTCAGTTTGATTCTGAATCGCAATTTGTAATCATTGCATTGATTATTTTCACGTGTTCTTTTCATTGTTGAATGCATTGAATTAACTAAGGTTTTTCGTCTAAAAACAATGGCTTACATTTAATTGTAATATATAAACAAGTAAATGATACGCTTCTGACTATTGTGGCGTTTTGACGCTTTTTTAGAACTAAAAATAATTTTTCGGGGAGTAAGCGAAGCGATGCGATTCTGGCTGAGAAACGCAAGCGCGATGCTCTCCCGGCAGAATCGCAGGCGAGTTAGTTCGTGCATGAGACCTCGATGATTCAGATTTGAGTATGATTCTACCAATAATTGAATGTCACCATGGATAATATATTCGTGCAACCATTTTATTAATATCATTGCAAGACTTTTGAATCAGGGAGCAAGAAGGTGATAGCTCTATTGTAACCTCCATATATTCACCAAAGAACGCATGCGTTCCAAAGCTTTTTTTTGTCAAATAATAAGTACTGCATGTTTGCAACTCGTATTATAAAATATCTCAAGTATCTATTGACCTTCCTGAATCAAAGTTAAATCTTTCATGATCCAGGCAAGCATTTAATCGGCCAAAATATTATTAGTCCAATATAAATATTTTTTAAAATATGTCTCCCTCCCTTTGGATTGTTTTGCTCAAAAATATCAATTCAGGGGCAACAAAAAAAATCCTGCAAATTTTGAGAATCCTTTCAAAACGTTCTTTAACAAATCTGAGGAAATTTTTAATTTTTTTTTATTCCATTTGATTATTTATTTATTACTAAAGAATCTTGACGAACTTTTACTTTCTGCCTTCAAATTGATTTATTCTGATTAGTTCTCGAGTTATGTAGAAATTTCGGGTTCCTTTTGTTGGGAGCCCCCTTCCGTAAGGGGGAGGTGTTGTAAAACCACCACAGAAACATATCTTCCTTCCAAAACCCTCACTAGATTTGTTTCCATTTGTTTGATTTCGAGTTTTGATGAAATTGGTGTTTCATTTGTATAGGGAGCCAGGTTTCAATGAGAAGAGAGTTCCCTCGAACTATCTGCAAGAACTCTTCCCCGGCCTCAAAACCTCTGCATCTAAATTTTCACGCCGCTCGATTCAGTAGAAGAAGAAGAAGATTACCTCCCTTGACTTGTGGAGACTAATAGATCTTCGGACCGGATAGTCTGCACACCGTATCGAATGACAACGGCCAACGATGCATAAACTTCGCAGCCTCCTGCGGAATGGCAGTCCGAAGCGCACCTTCTTTCCCCGCAAAATATCCACAAGGCCGCCACGCCGGAGATCACTCGACCAAGAAACGGAAAATCAAATCAATGATCCACGTTCTAATCGACGGTAAATTCTTCTCCGACATCACGAATGTCCGCACTTACTGCAGTGCGAATATTGAATCCAATTCACTACCTCGTTGCAGTATGCCTGCGCTCAAAAACTCTCGACGGTGTACAATACGCGTCGAAGTCGGACGCCGCGGCTTAACATTGGGCGGCTACAAGACGGGTAGACCAGGCCAAGCATACGCGCAGCAGCTGGAAGTGGCACTTCCAACGGAAGATGTTATATAAAGCGTCTCTTGAAGATGGCTGGAGAGATATCTGGATCCGCGCATTGGTAGTAATTCGCAACTGCTGTATCATAGGCACGTTGCTCTGGACTGGTGAAAACGATTGGTGCTGACGGCGAATGTGAGCAGTTAGTGGAAGAGAAGAATGCAGCATGGGCGAGATTGTTGCAACACCGCACGAGGGCGAACGAGGCACGATATAAACAGGCGCGGAACAGACAAAACTCGATTTTCCGGAGGAAAAAGCGCCAGCAGGAAGATCGAGACCGTGAAGAAACGGAGCAACTGTACCGCGCTAATAACACACGAAAGTTCTATGAGAAGTTAAACCGTTCACGTACACAGCTACTTTATTTTACCGAAGTCGGTAAAATTTTACTGAGTTTTTGGACTACGGATCGCCCAGTAATTTCAACAGCAATATTTTACATAACCGAGTTGTCAGCATAAACGAGATATGTCAAAATAACATTAAAATCGGTAATAAAGGTAGCTGCTTTATGTGAACATAACTGAGTTAGTCAGTAAATGAGGATTTATTTTTGGGAAGATTTTACTGATTGGACAGTATATCTAATCAATGAACCTTCGCATGAAATATAAGTATTTATTATGGAC